>NW_023458564.1:16852338-16864832 GCF_013731165.1 Rhagoletis pomonella | reverse complement strand
CGTTTTCCCACTAAAGTGTGCGGCAGAAACGTATGTACAAAAAACTAGCGAAAATTGTTTGTGAAACGGATACGTTTTCGGCTGTTTTTTCTGAAATTTGTCTGATTGAATTTTTCGTTCAACACGCTTTCCTTCTTCACTTCACAGATACTTTTTCATGGTTCAAAAGAAATAGAAAAAAATTAGGAACCGCCTGACGGAATTCGAACCCAGCCCCTTCTGGAAGCTAACAAATAGCGGCACACTCTTCTGCACGCTCAGCTAATGCCGACTACGCATGCATGCTTTCAAATGTTTAAGCCCAGTTATGCATACTTGCACTGCTATAACATTTTTACGTAAAAATCAAAACCCAACAGAATTCTACATGTTAAGTGCTATGCGTTGGGTAACCGCTTACACGTAAAGCCCATTTAACAGATTCTTATGTTACAACTCTCATGCACAACTGGGCTATTTCCCTGCAGGGAAAGCTACTAGTGGTGAACTAGAATTCTACCAGTTTGCGTTTCAGCCCAACTAGTTCACGGTCTATCCTTTTTCAATGTTAGCGACTGGTATTTTTAACATTGCGATGTCCTACGAGATGTCAATTGTCAGGTTATGCATCAGCATCTACTAGTAGAAATACTGGTAGCATCATATCAGTTGATGAGACAGTCTGCCAACTCATCCCCTATGAAAAGCATTAGAATGCCTTTTTGCTCGCGGCGCCCCAACAGTCGCAATGGCCGACAGAGTAAAGCACTCGCATGGTATGCCTGAGGTACCACCCTGCAGGGAAAGCTACTAGTTGTGAACTAGAATTCTACCGGTTTGCGTTTCAGCCGAACTGGTTCACGTTCTATCCTTTTTCAATGTTCGCGACTGGTATTTTTAACATTGCGATGTCCTACGAGATGTCAATTGTCAGGCTATGCATCAGCATCTACTAGTATAAATACTAGTAGCATCATATCAGTTGATGAGATGGTCTGCCAATTCATGCCCCGTGAAAAGCATAAGTGTGCCTTTTTGCTCGCGACGCTCCAGCAGTCACAATGGCCGACAGAGCAAAGCACTCACGTGGTAAGCCTGAGGTCCCAGGTTCAAATCCTGGCGCAGGGAAAGTTTTTTTATTTTATATTTTTTATTTTATTTTTATTTTTTATAAATTTATTTTTTGTTTAGGCTGTTTATTGTAATTTTTAAATTTAATAAAAAAAAAATATTTTTGTTTAATTTCTTTGTTTTTATAGCACAAGCATTTCTTCCTAAATGTTTTTTTGCAATGCAATTAGATTATCAAATTCGTTATTTATTTATAAATTGAACAAATTATTTTTACTTACATTTATTTAACTTTAAAAATCTTAACCACCTCCAAGCGGCCTCGAACCTGCAATTTCAGAACTAGAACCAGTAGTCTTCACGTGACGCCACAGCCGACATTTGTAAGAAAAGCGATTATAATTGCGTTTTATTTTTGGCTTTGGCAATTCAAAGGCAGATGTCGCTGATCGCCTAAGTTCTTCGAAATTGTCGAACTGGTAGGCACATACTACTTAATGAACTAGTATTTTTTCTAACTGGTTTGGCTTTTCACTGCAGGGCAGGTTCAAGCCCGGGCGCAGGGAAAATTTTTGTGTTTTATTTTTTTTTATAATATTTTTTTTATTTAAGGTTTTTTTTGTTATTCTTAAATTTAATTTAAAAAAATATATTTTTTTTAATTTATTTTTTTATGGCCCAAGTATTTCTTCCAATATATTTGCTTCTTTTTTCTTTGTAATGCAACTAGATTTTTAAGTTTCTTATTTATATTTAAATTGAAATAATTATACCTACTTACATTGATCTAACTTTAAAAATCTTAACCACCTCCAAGCGGCCTCGAACCAGCGATCCCAGAACCAGAACCAGTAGTCTTCACGTGACGCCGCAGCCTACATTTGTAAGATAAGCAATTAATTGCGTTTTAGTTTAGGCTTTGGCAATTCAAAGCCAGATGTCGCTGAACTCTTAAGTTCTTCGAAAATTTCGAACTGGTAGGCACATACTAGTTTATGAACTAGTATTTTTCTAACTGGTTTGAGATTTCACTGCAGGGTTAGCTTGAGCAAATAAAATACAATTATTGCTTTCAAATGACATCATATTTTTCGAACGTTTTCCGGATAAGAAAATTGGTGATAACAGTAGGAGTTTTTTCTATGCGTTTTCGGATACGGAAAATTTAACTAAACTGCACTGTCGGAAAAATTAACGTTTCTTTGCTGGCTTGGTAATTACTACCAACTATTTTGACATGAATTACTACAACAAGCAGCGTAAAATAAACATAAAATTGAAGTGAAGTGAAGCGATTTCAAACCAATTGTAATCGATAGCTTATTCAAAAATACATTTACACTTAATAATAATAATAACATAATTTTAACCAAATTTTTACTCATGCCTTTATGTATGTCGAAAAAGCTACAAAACTGGATTTTTCACTGCGGAAAATTTTCGCGAAATTTTCATTTAAACTCGCTATATCTGAGACGTTTGTGTATCGATTTATTTGCAATTTGTACACAGTAAACTAGATTCTATTCTAAAGAAGATGAGTCTAACAACACTTCTTAATACTTATTAAAAACAAAATTGCGGATATTTAAAAATTTTTAGAAAAATTAAGGAGGTGGTTTTTACAAATGGAAAAGTTGTGTTATGAAGTTTAACATTTTTGTTTTGTTTTAATGCAGCATTAAAGACAAATACATACGGATATTTTTGGGAAAGTTTCAGGTTTAGGCAACAAGTAGTTCTAAAGTTATAATAATATTATGGTGACACCCACAAGCGGGCGCTCGCCTCTAGATGACAAATATTTTTACTGGGCTCTTTTGAAAGTAATATTAATTGAAATGTTGAAATGCAAGAATTTATCAGTGTTATATAACTATTATTAACAAATTTCGAGCTTTTTTAAAAATTCTAAAATCTCAATTGTAGTTTTTAGCCATTTGAAACTTGTACTTGTACTTCTACTAGAATTCAGTGGGCTACAAAACTCCATACTCAGAATCTAATTAAAAAACTCGAAATTTTTACGAAAATTTGTTGATTTTTTTTTTAAATTGCATAAATTTTTAAGGCAGTGACACTCGATTGGTAGATTTGTACAGATTAGTACAAAATAAAAAATAGGGAATTTTTTTCGTAGTCAAGAGATTGGTACAATACAGCGATGTTCTATTGAAAAATTTCAACAAATTAATTTTCGTGATTGGGATAAAGAAAAATATTTGGCTATTCAAACAATTCGGATACGATTTGCACAAAATTTTGGCAAATACCCAATCGTGTGACACTGCCTTTAAACTTGTATTTATACGGGTGTTGTCAAAGAATGAACTATAAAAAACTAACCAAAATTAAATAACAACAAAACTAATATGAGAATTGTCAAAATTTAGAGCGGCTATAATTTTTTCGACTACTGTACATTAGTCTGCATCACTAAAAAAAGTGGCGGTTTTTCCGGCGGGACTACCAAACCTAGTATATTTTAAGACTTCTACCAAAATATTTCGGCACAATATTAAGATTTACGTGAGTTGGACCGGTTTGAAAATAGCTCTAAAAATGGAGTTTTTTATGAATAAAAATAGTTTCTGAAAGGATTTTTTGGAAAAAAATCCCCTCAGATGACAAAACAGTTTAAGCTTAAAAAATCTACATAAAAATATTAAAGAATCGTATCAACGGAATCATAAAAATGAAATTTTTGATGCTGTATTTTTAACTTTTTTTAAAGGCTTGTGTAAGAAAAACTTGAATAACTGCTCCAAAACTTTACCGATATAGACTTATGAGGTATCAGTGGAAGGTATTTTCTCACCCTTTTTATTTCTTTGCAAAACTCATTCACGTCCCGTTTTTTATTCAATACCAACACATCTTAATTAAACATCGAATGACACTCGTTTATCTTACCTTCCTCTCTCATACTTTGAATGAGCATATTCGCAAAGATTTTAAAACGGTGATAAAATACCTTACCAATGATACTTCATAAGCAGGAAACGGATTTTATGGAAATTGCCTTTCTTTCTGCTAAAGAAATAGAGTATATTCGAATAAGAATGTCTACGATTTAGCTTACCCTGATTCAATATATACTCATTTGATGTTGCATTTTTTTGCCTTTTTTCTACCTTTAATTGTAAGAGGCAAGTGAAAAGGCCTTATTTCTACGAATATGAAAGTTTTCAACGTTCCATATTTAAATTGGGCGCCACTTGTATCAACCCCCGCCGAGCTCACGTTTATTATATTCAATGCTTTTCTTCGCAAAAATCTAATGAAAAAGCTACCAGAAAAATTCCAAATGCATCTTGTGGTTCAATGTTACTACAACTATAGAGAGTTTTGTGAATAAAAAACTCGATAAGAGAAAATAGTGAACGACTCCAAGTACAAGTTGTTCATATCGACCCCTTCGCGCAAAATTATCATATGGGATCAGAAATTATAATGTACAGACCTTTCTACAAAAAAATGTTGCGTTTAGTTATATTTCTCAATTATCTCAGCAAAACTAAACTTTGACATTGATGGTGCTAGCCAAATCAGAGAAAAATACAAAAAACACTTTCCAGTAATATTTGGATTTTGTAACATACGATAATTTCGCGCAAAGGGGTCGATATAATCAAAATAGTTCATAGTTTTGCTCTTTTTAGTCGTAAAATAAATATTTCTAAAATAAATGTATTTTTTGAATTTTTTTCGGTTTTGTCTGTTTTTAGTGCCTTCTTTTGTATTTTTTTTTCGTATTCTAGTGCCTTTTCCTGCCTTTTTTTTTGCCTTTTTGATAAGTTTTTATGTCCTAAAAATCCGTTCCATGTTCATAGTCATGTAAGTCTAAATTGGTAAGGTTTTGGCTGAGTTATTCAAGTTTTTCTTAAACCAGTCTTTGAAAAATATTCAAAAACAGCATCAAAAATCTCATTATTATGATTCCGTAGAAATTTTTTTAAATATTTTTATGCAAACTTTTTAAGCTTAAACTGTTTAGTCATCCGAGGTAATCTTTCAAAAAATATTAAAAAAAACTGTTTTTTTTTTTGATAAAAAACTAAATTTTTGGAGGTATTTTCAAAACGGTCTAGCTCACGTAAATCTTAAAATTTTTGCGAGATATTTTGTGGAAGTCTTAAAATATAATAGATTTTAGAATTCCAGTGTATATAAATAGTACATAAGTTGACTATGATTAAAATAAAAGTGAAAATAAAAAAAATATTTCGCTAGAACCAAATGGAATAGTTAAGAGCATCTGTACAAAAAAGGTTCTTATATTGTTTTGCTGCCCGCTATGATCCCACAAATATCTGAGCCTTAAAAATGAAGTTTAACATCCCTAGTGTCTACCACAGTGACCAATTTTCCAATCTAATTTGAGTAAACTAATATACAAGAGTAATATATAGTTATTACTCATTTTCAAATTTTTTAGCCTTTCCTGCTTTATATACGTTCTGGGAAGACAAGGGCATGACATTCCCCTACTATCACTCGGAAATGTTCTTGAGCGGCAGCGCTGTGTATATTGCTGGAATGTGTGAGTGTAGTTTGATTAAACATAAGATATACATACATATGTATATAAGATTATATTTAAGATATAAGATATATTATGCGAATATTATACAAATATCCCTTTTTTACTTTTACTTTTACCTGATAAACAATAGTTTTACTCAATCGTTTTAAATCGTTTACTAGGGATGTTCGTTTTTTGAGCTTTTTTACGATCCCGCGATTTTCGGCATGTCGTTATCACAATCCTGGGATTTTGATATGCATTACTTTTCAACAACTTAAATCTAAAAAAAATGTTTCTAATTTGTTTGAGAAGCTCTTTTACTTTGTTTTTGTAATTTATGGCCTATTTGTTGACTTCAAAGCCGCTATTGACAGCACTAAAAGGAGTTGCCTATACACCGCTATGTCTGAATTTGGCATCCCCTCAAAACTCTTACGACTGTGTAAAATGACGTTGAGCAATACCACCAGCTCCGTAAGAATTGAGAAAGACCTCTCCGAGCCGTTCGCCACCAAACGGGGTTTCAGACAGGGCGACTCCCTTTCATGTGACTTCTTTAATCTGATGTTGGAGAAGATAATAAGAGCTGCAGAACTGAACCGCTCAGGAATAATTTACTACGAGAGCGTGCAATTGCTGGCTTATGCCGATGACATCGACACCATCTGTAGCAAAAACCGCGATGTCTGTTCTGCCTTTTCCAAGTTGGATAAGGAAGCAAAGCGAATGGGTCTGGTGATAAACGAGGACAAGACGAAGTATCTCCTGTCATCAAACAAACAGTCAGCAGATTCGCGCCTTGGCAACCACGTCACTGTTGATAGTTATAATTTCGAGAAAGTAGAGAATTTCGTTTACTTGGGAACCAGCAATAACACCGATAATAATGTCAGCATTGAAATCCAACGCAGAATCACTCTTGCCAACAAGTGCTACTTTGGACTGAGTAGGCAATTCAGGAGTAAGGTACTCTCTCGATGTACGAAAACCACGCTCTATAAGTCACTCATCATGCCCGTGCTGGTATATGGCGCAGAAGCATGGACAACGACAACACCCGATTAGGCGGCTCTTGGAGTGTTCGAGAGAAAGATTTTGCGAAAGATTTACGGGCCTTTACGCGTTGGCGTCGGCGAGTACCGCAGACGATGGAGCGATGAGCTGTATGAGCTTTACAACGACATGAATATAGTGCAGCGAATTAAAATACAGCGGCTCCGCTGGCTTGGCCATGTCGTTCGAATGGACACCGACGCTCCAGCTCTTAAAGTATTTTCAACTCGGAATCCGCAGGTGGTAGCAGAGGAAGAGGGAGGCCCCCACTGAGATGGAAAGATCAGGTGGAGAAGGACTTGGCTTCGCTTGGCGTTTCCAATTGGCGTCAGTTGGCACAGAAGAGAAACGACTGGCGTGCTTTGTTGAAAAAAAGAAGAAGAAATGAAATTGTCGGCTGATAAGACATGGCGAAAATATGTTTTTTTTTTTTGATTTGCACGGTGCACTTTTGGATAACTGGTTAGAGGTCAACCAGCCACCGCGCATCAAAATGCTATTAACAGCAAGAGAAATTTTCATAAGATAGGTCGTGTCAGCTGACACGGTCTACGATTTTACGTCGGTGGCTGGTTGAGCTCTTAATCGAAACTATTAGAAAATCAAATTTTCCTTATTTTTTTAAATATCAAAATAAGCCGATTAGTAGTAGGATTCCACTTTAAATTTCTATCGCTAAAAGTTTCGAAATGAATAAGGATTGTTCCTAAAACATATAACGCGTCCATCGAAACATAACATATCCATAATGCTAACGATTATATATTGGACCCCCTCGGCTTTCGCGTTGCATATTTTAAAGCTCATATGTTCGAATGCGAAAAATAGTCTACCAAAATAGCAAAAAATACATGCAATTCGAATTCTCTCGTTTTTGTGTCAAAAAAGCATAGTACAAAATATTTGAGAAATCTGATTTGCCCCTCTTACTTCTTGAAACAAAGCTCTAAATAGCATCGGTTTTAAGCAATATTGCTTTTAATAAAATACAAAAATATCGTTTTAAAAAATCAATTTTTCAACGGAAAAGAGAGTAAAAGCCCAGTTAGTCTAGACTTAATTTCCGTAACTTAACTTAACTTAATATTTTTTGAGCAACCTGTTAAATGAGAAACTGTGTTGGCGTTTAGTTAAAACTTAACTTACCGCAAGAAACTGAAGAACCTATGGATTTTAGGTTCTTAAGTTACGGCCTTACGGAAATTGAGGGCGGTGAGAGAATCAGGCTTGCGAGACTATCGGTTTTGTACTTCCTGAAAATAAATAGAGGCAAACATTTTTGTTTGCATGAATTTTTTCGATGTGGCATTTTAATGGGGCTGAAAAAGAAAATATAAAAACAAAATGTTTTCGATTCTGGCTTAAGTTGACGTAATGAGTAAGCATTGGCAATTTATTGCGGTAAGTTAAATTAAGTTAAGTCTAGACTAACTGAGCTTTAACGTCTGAAACGTAACGTCCCGAACGTACACATACAATTGTTTCAAAGTTAGTATAACCTTTAGTTTGCTTTTATAGCACATTTTGTAAACTTCATTATTTTCTATTCGAAGTATTTTTGTAAATTGTGCTCTCCATGCATGACAATTTGCGCAAATCGGTTGACTTTGATGGTCATATCAAAATCGCTTCCTTTTTCAGTAACGTCCGAACATAACTTTCGAAGGCAAATATACCGACATTAACTCAAATTCAGATCTCCATTATTTCGTACTCATAAGTAATGCAAAGAAATTGAACAAGCGAACACGCTAATGCAAATTTTATGTGTGTTCGCCAAACCATTCGCTTCGTTAAATGTATTCGCTTCACCAGTCTCAATACCAGCCAAAATATTAACTATTTAAAATTTGTATTTAATAAACGCCAAGGTGCCGTAAGTTTTGATGGTGTCTTCATAGTATTATCCCAGCATGCTGTCGGATTGATAAAGGTTCTCAACTTGCTAGTGTTACGATCCACTTCACCGCTGATACCTGTCGAAAGGCGTATTGAATATCTACGATATACCATTATTACGTACCAGCGAACAGCAATGTAATAAAATATACGAGTACCACATATGTATGTATAAATAATAACATAATTTATTAACACAGCTACGTGCAGCAAATTCAAACAATTTTTAAGCAAATTAGTCTATCCCAATTCGTATTTAGCTTGATCATATATGGCTTCGTTCTATTCGAATTGAGTTTTGGTTTAGTGAGTAAAAATATATAGAATCTTGAAAACATATTAAACATAAACAACTGGACATTTTTTTTCTTTCATAAAATCATCCAGGAATCAAGCATAACAATCTTCATCCGAATGATAATGTACATTGCGGCCGGTGGAACCCAAATTGTTATATATTGTTACAATGGCCAGCAGCTAACTACAGTGGTGAGAAAATAATGAATTATTTAATTTATGAAAACGAATGAATAAAATTACGAATATGGTTTACTCGATTAAACAGAGCGAGCAAATTCCGTTTTCATTTTACACGTCTAAATGGTACGAAGAATCGGAAAAGTTTAAACAACTTATTCGTATGATGATTTTGCGAACTCATCGTAACTTCCACTTGGAGGTTTCATGGTTTACATTGATGAATTTGGCCACTTTAATTGCTGTAAGTTGAATATTTTTACTTTTAACGCACATGCATACACATATAAATAAGAGCAAATTTGATAAACACAATAATTTATTTATTGCAGCTATTCAGGATGAGCGGTTCGTACTTTTTGTTATTGCGCAACCTTCAAGAAAAATAAACGCGGCTGTTAAATCTTAATTTAAAATCAAAATGCAAGTTTTTAAGTATACATAAATAAATAAACTTGTGTAATGAAATGGTATTTTTCGACAGCATAGTAAAATGTTTGTTGTTGTTGAGTTCACAACTCTCGCAGAGAGAAAAACACAACAACAACCACATGTAAGAAAAGTTCTGAACTATAACGATGAAACTACCTTAAATACATAGAGTTGTGAATACTTAATAATTTAATGCCGGCCTATTGCATGGTAATCACTTAATCACGAATATTGTGGGGTTAGGTTAGGTAAGCTGGCTAGCCACTGTGTGGCTTCGCAGAGATAAGTAAGGCCCATAGCGTTACCAGATAAGCGACGACCCTATTGTACAGTTAATCGCCGAACGCCAGGAGCAATATTGAATAAGTCCTCTTGGCGAATTGGAAAACCTTATTTTACCTGCTCCCAGAGGACTGAACCGCAGGAGGGCAGGACACTTGCCAGGGGTTGCCAAAATTTTCTAAGAAATGTATAGTACTTTTTAAAAAAAAAACTTTAAAAATATAGTACACTTCAAATATATATAGTATTTTATTTAAAGCAAGAGGTAAAACCGCGTTTAAAGTATACATATTTTTTCTTTCTTATGTATTGTCTCTATAAAAAATATATTCCTTTGAAAGTATCATATGCTTTATCGTAATCAATATTTAAATTAAAATAAATCAAAAGCTCCTTTTGTAGCATTGAGGTATGCAGTCGCTTTTTTTTCTCTCATCTCGCCATTTCACATTCGTAATGGAAAAAAACTGTTTCTCTGAATGCCGAAATTGAAGGAATAGAGAGCAGAAATGAAATAATTTTAGGCAAATTTGTTAATTCTTTCTAAGTATTTTTAAAAATGTTGCCATTTTTATATGTGATTCTATTAAAAAACTCACTATGACCTTTTATTTAAATAATATTTCTTTAATATTGCTATTTCAGTATAAAGCTCATCCATTTCAATACACATTTATACATAGTATGTATATGCTCCACTTTCTCCTTTTTCGTTCTGCTTCTCCTACAGATTTTATCATTAGTCTGTTTAAGGACGTGGGATGCCAACAGGCAATGTTCCGCTAGGACACCCATCAGTAGCCTAGCAGCCTTACTCTTGAGGGATAAGAGAAACTTTGTGGGCTTTATGTCACACGATCCGCACATAATCCTAAACACCTTGAAACCTTGCGTTTTGGTCGACGCCTTCTGCTCTTTTCGGATCATGGACATGTTCAGCTCCTCTTTAATCACTTGGAGGAAAATAGGCACCTCCTCTAACAGCATAGTTTCCGACCGGGTGTCTTCTTTGGCTAGCCTGTCGGCCTCCTCGTTGCCCGGAACATCAGTGTGCCCGAAACCCAGTACAGATCAGGGATGAAAAATGGAAATTTCAGATTGTACCTAATATCATAAAATAAATGTACCTAAATGAGACAGATTGTACCTAAAAAAATTTACATCATTCATTTGTAGTTTTTTATAAATTTTATTTAAAACATGAATACAAAGATGGATGTACTTTAAACATGATTAGGTTTTTTTTTTTAACTGAGCCTATATCTATAGACTATAGTCTAATGGAAATCGAAGAAGCGTTATTTTTGTTTAATTTTCACTACTGAAAAATATTGGCGAAAAAGACAAAAAACACACTTTGCGAAGTATACTTCTTTATCCAGCTTTTTAAAAACAACAGGAAAAGTCTGCTAGAAAATAATCAAATTGCCGTAAGTAACTTCGAAAGCATTTTAAATATATTTCCAGAAATCAAAAAGCGAATATGGGTCAAATAGCTATAGTCCTCATCTAAAGAAAATATGAAATTTGAAGACATCCCAGACACTGGACTGTATGTAGGTATGCAAACGATGCATCGATGTTTTCAAAACATCGATGTTTGGTCCAAAAAAATCGATGTTAATATCGATGTTTTGCTGGACGATACATCGTCGATACATCGACTAGGAAAGTAAAAACATCGACATCGTTCACTCACTCCGTTCGTATTGTGCCGAACGACCAGTGGCAAGCGAGCACTTATTTTCGGAAGCTGGTGCAACCATCATTCAGGATAGAAGCAGGCTTTTGGGGGCTAGATTATCAAAGCTTGTTTTCTGAACTCATTTCAAAATGTTTATTCATATTTAAATAAATAAGATTTACATATTTAATGTACATCATAATAATAAAACAGGTGCAAGTTTTAAGCGGCTAAAAATCGCTTTGATTTTTAATGATTGGCGGCTTCTGCGTTTTTTTTCACATAAAAGGTTAAAAATCAAGGCGATTTTTTAACGGCTTTTTCTAAAAATTCAGATAAAAAAGTTCAAAATTCAGATAAGAATGTGTTGAATTTTTCAAAGTTTTGTATAAAGTTATGGTTTGTAGCGGATATGTGAATCTAGTTTCTTCGAGTCTCAGGCTACATTTTATTTCGTGTAGTAAAAGAGATATTAAAACATCGGTAAAACATCGATGTATCGTTTTTATAACCGATGTTTTTTGACGTCGATGTTTGTTGCGTGAGCGATGTTGCATCTCTAGCTGTATGGGCGAATAAAGGCTGGTTTTCATTATATCATATTTTGACAGCAAACTTTTTTGACATATTTTGCTACAACTTTCTTTCCTTTATCCCTACTTTTACCGATGATATTATGGGCCAAAAACTTACAAATAGCCACTTTAACAGCGCATGTACACGCCTGAAGGCCTATTATGATCTAAATCAATCAAAAGACCATTTTTTAGTCTCATTTGACAATTTGTTTTCACTTATTTGACCGCAAGTGCCATTGAATTTGACTTAGTGAGAATAAGCGTTAAAATCAAGGAATGAAACCCATTCAAAATAACGTTCCGGTTTGGGTTTCGGTTTTGCCAAGTGTTTCGGTTTCGGTTTTGGTTTCGTTCTTCAAAATTTATTTCGGTTTTGGTTTCGGTTTCGTTCCAGTTTCGGTTTTTTACAGAAATTTTGTTGATATTATTTAAATCACAATGTCTTAAACGTTGAGGAAAGAAAATCGAAAATTACAGTTCACTGATTATATCAACACTAGGTTCTTTCCCT
>NW_023458564.1:16848903-16852238 GCF_013731165.1 Rhagoletis pomonella | reverse complement strand
CTTTTATCTCTTTTGGAGATTTTCAATGATATCACCCAATTCTTTTTTTAATCATTTTCTTATACGACCCCAAAAACCATCAGAATATGCAAGGGGGATCCATAAAAATTGCTAGTATTTAAAAATGGTAAAATAAACAATTGTGTATTATTATTGGCAGTCTCCTAAACAGAAGCTACGTTTTCCGATCTAGAAATATTGATATTGAAGAATTCTGTACCATTTCTACGAAAACTTGTTTCTTTCTCCATATAAAATGCATGGAAAACTTTGAGCGCTTTGAGCGACCTCTAAATATTTTTTGATAAAAAACCCGATTTATAATATTTTCGGGATCATTCATTCACTCCTTCAATGCTGGTCGTCTTGCCGTGGCGAAGGGGCTTAAATGACGACATGGAAATTCCCCAAATGGAGGTTCTAGATCGTGATGAACTAAGAGGAAAGCTTCATATCCTTTGCAATCGTGAGGGAAGCTAACAAACCAAACTGGTATGTGAGCAAACTTCCCGGTTGGAAAGTACGTATGTGGAGATAGCCGAACCAGCAACACCCTAAGCCAAGATGTTGATGTACCCGTGCCGATGGCTGAATGGTCAGCGGGTGTATATTGAATAGCCGGCCGCAAACGGTCCCCTCCGATGCGCGGGCAAGGTATAAGTGCCTTCTCTACGTATGCTGGATCTGCGGGCGAGTGACGAACCCTTTCCGTGCATACTTGTGGGACCAAATAATGAATGATTTAGACAAAAAAAAAAACAACAAACACAAACTGAAACCGAAACAAAACTGATGACGAACACTGCAACGAACCACTATTTAATCGACTTTGGCACTTCCTTATCGGAACCCGGGCCCCGTCCGGACATTGATTCCTCTGGGTCCTTTCGAGGATACAGGGTTATCAGATGCGCGGGGTTGAAATAACACAAATGGCAATAACGCAAATTTGTGTTTCATTCCCAATTGAATGTGAAATAACACAAATTTGCTTTATTTTATTTCTCGTTGAGCAATAAGACCAACTTTTAAACTTAACAATTGAGTAATAAAGCAAAATAGTGCACATAGGTTACATTTGACAAAACGTAGTACATGAACAAGTTAAATGGACGAATTTGTAAGTCTACAATTTTGAAAGTGCCCAGCGTCGCGCCAGTCCGCGTTCGCGCTAGTTCACTTCTGAAACGGCTTTTTAATGTCCAAGTAATGGGAATTATTGCGTATGGTGTTATTGCATGCACCCCACCCATGATGGAATTATACCAGGTGAAGTAATATTAGAGTGAGATTTTGACACTGCTTTATTTGAAATTTTGCCTAAAAATTGTGACTATAAGGCAGCCGAATGTCAGAAAATAAAGCGAGAAAGCTGTTTTATTACTTCACCTGTTAATTATGCCATTCATCCCACCCGCCGCTTGTACCGAGTATACGTTCAAATTTAGAAGTATGAGAGTAGATAAAATTGTACATATTTTTGCATCACTATTTCGTACCACATGTTCGCTCCGTCTTCGTAAACGAAATCCACCGGTCGGATATAGCAAGTGATGATAATGCAGAAATTTTAACTGAAGATAAAACTCAAAACAATATTTTCTGTGTTATACATATGCTTCGAACAGGAACGGCAACTTTTGTTTGTTTCATGCCATAGCGGAATTATACCAGGTGAAGTAATTAGAGCGAGAAGAAAGATTTTGGCACTGCCTTATACAAAAAATCGCCTCTAAATTTTGTGTATAAGGCAGCCGAATGTCAGAAGATAAAGCGAGAAAGCTGTTTTATTACTTCACCTGTATATTGCGGCATGGTTCCATGCAAAGATTTTAAAGTTTTCCAGCAATATTTTCAACATATTAAAAATCATGCAGACAAAATTCATACAAAAGCGCTATGTGCAATCTGACGAGCAGTTATTAAAGACGTCGCTTTCCCTATATGTATTTTGTTAGACTTTTCATAAATAAAAATATTTGTTTAAATGTATTTTTGGAATAACCAAAGTTCTTTTTCCTTCTGTCAGTAAACTGCTTTTGGTACAAATAGTATAAATAAGCAATGGGAAATAAGGCAAAATTTGTTTTATTTCCAACCTTTGTTGAAACTAGCAAAAGCAAAACTCAGATTTTGGTATTATTTCCCATTTAAAAGTGAAATAAAGCAAATTTTGCATTATTACCATTTGTGTTATTTCCCCCATCAGATGCGCGGACCAGGCTTCTTTGGATTTCTTAGCTGGGTGCGTCGCTAAAATAAGCGAAGCATTCGTCGGCCTTAAACTAAGGCTGATTCCATCTAAGGACGTCCCTCAGAGGCCACGTGCACGTATCTGGTTAACCCCCCATGGAGGAACCAGGCGAGAAACTGAGGTGCCTAAAGCTCGTCAACAAACACATACCGTGTATAGCAGACTGGCAGCTTATACAATTTGAGCAGCCAAATAAAACCAGCAGACCTCTTCTCTTGGCCATTTCCGAAGAATCTATTGAGGCTCTGTCAAAGGCGGACAACAGAATTCGCTTTGGCATCCGCTTGGCCAAAATGAAGATTTTTGTAGGCGACAAGGCTCCTGATAAAGACGACACAGAGGGGGTCGACGATGCGAGCCATTTGCTGAAGGACGCCAACATCACCGATGCAGCCTCCGCCAAAGATGAAGTGTGTACAGATTAATCTGCAGCACTCAATATGTGCGACAGATAATCTGTCAATCCTTCTCGGAGAGGGAAGCATCGACGTCAGCCGAATCCAGGAGCCGTGGGTCAGAGGTGATCAGATCCATGGACTTAACAGCAGCACACGTAACCTCTTTTATAATGGTAACACAGGTAAACCGAGAGCATGCATTATAATCAAAAAAGGTATTAAGGCATTTGTCTATCCAAATTACAGCACAGCAGACTTAACCGTGGTGAAAGTGGAGAGGGAATATATATATATATATATATATATATATATAGGAATATATATATATATATATATATATAGGAATATATTTACATATATGCACGAACGATTTTTAATATTTTTCATCCCTAAGCAAATCTTCAGTACCATAAAAGATTCAAACACATCAAAGTACAAGCAATGCAATGTTCAACCTAGTGCTACTCCACTGTACATGTGTATATGAATGTATGCATGTATGCGTGTAAAAAATGTCAATTCCAGTTGGTCTTTATCCCATTTAGCGGACATAGTTTTTTAGGTTTCAGCTGGTTGCAACTGTTAATGAAGCACAATTTTTATGGTTAATCTTTATGAAAGTTACATATATCGTCAAGAACATGGTTACATGCAGAATTTTAAATTAATTAATATTATTCTCC
>NW_023458564.1:16848459-16848803 GCF_013731165.1 Rhagoletis pomonella | reverse complement strand
TTATTTTTAACCAATTTTTAAACCGCTTTCCAAGTCCCTATTTTTTTGGAACCTTTGGACTTGGAAAGTGGTTTAAAAATTGGTTAAAAATAATAAAAACAATTAATTTTTTTGTTGCATAACTTGCCGTTTGGCTTGCTTTCTGCATTAAAACTGTTTTTGATTTTGTTGTTTAATTGTTTTTTGTTTACACAGCCTTGTTAAAAAAAAAATCGGGACTTGGAAAGCGGTTTAAAAGTTGGTTAAAAATAATAAAAATAATTAATTATTTTGTTGCATAATTTGCCGTTTGGCTTGTTTTGTGCATTAAAATTGTTTTTGATTTTGTCGTTTAATTGTTTTTT
>NW_023458564.1:16847940-16848359 GCF_013731165.1 Rhagoletis pomonella | reverse complement strand
AAAATAATAAAAATAATTAATTATTTTGTTGCATAATTTGCCGTTTGAATTGTTTGGTGTATTAAAACTGTTTTTGATTTTGTCGTTTGATTATGATAAGAAAGCTTATTAATTTTATGAATTTTAACCGTGGTGATTGTTGTTTGTTTAAATTTCAAAGTGGTACATAAAGAAACCGGGTTTGCGTTTCTATTATATTATTATCCTTTTCTTCTAAAAATTATTGAACACTGAAAAAAAAATGCAAAAAAAATTTTATTTTTTATTTTTTATTTTTTTTTCAAAAGTAAACTAGCTCTTCTTAGAACGGCAAAAAAACGGCAAATTTTGACATAAAGCCTAGTCGTTTATCTTTGAGTTTGGAGGGGTGCTTCGCTAACTTTATATAAAGTTAGCAAAACACCTTATATCTAAAAAAA
>NW_023458564.1:16844243-16847840 GCF_013731165.1 Rhagoletis pomonella | reverse complement strand
TATGCGACATTTTTTGCTTGATGTTGTTTCGCTAACTTTATACACATGTCATTTTGTTTGCCAGATAAACACTTTATCGGTGCTCTTGCACAACATTCGCAAAAGCTCCGCGTTGATTATTGCGAATGCGAAAGCGAATGTTAAAATTTATGCGGAAGCTCCGCGGTTGCGAATGCGAATATTCGCAACAACCCTGATATAGATGTATAAATATATCTTACTGATTTATATAAAAGAAAACCTCATATATGTATGTATGTACATATGTATATCATCAAAAGCAAGAACAATTAATAAAGCAACAACTTTATACGAGGGTCGCGCGGCGCGATCCTTATTTCTCCATGTGAAGTGAAATAAAGCCATTGGCGTTATTTCCTATGGCTTTATTGCACGGTATCATGTTACACATTGGAGGTACGCCGATAGAGATCAACTTTAAAAAGAATCGAAGGCGGCGCAACTACTCATAAGAAATATTCCAAAAGGCAGGGTTTCGAATTTCATTTGATTGCGGATGCCGTGATTCGGGCCATGAATTAGTAAAATTAACATTTTTAGAGTTTTGCGAAAGCTACTTGAAATAGACAGGAAGAAAAGAAAGAACCACAATTTTCTAAAATTGTCTCATTATGGACTTGGGCAGGTTTGATATGTATCGACCCATATGTTCAATTTTATTTCTAGAAAACTAAAATAAAAAAAAGAAATGGAAGCCAATAATACATATTTATTTTATTTGTTAACCGACTTCCAAAAAAGAGGAGGTTATCAGTTCGTCGGAATATTTTTTAATTTTTTTATTTTTTTTATGTATGTTACCGCATAACTTTGGACCACGACCGATTTCGATAATTTTTTTGCATCGGAAAGGTAGTGTCTCAGAGGTGGTCCCATACTAATCTGGTTAAGATCCGATCAGTGGATCAAGAGATATATATATATTTTTTTTTTTTTATATGAGAGTTGAAGTCGGTTTTTTTTGCTAAAAATTACTTGTATTATTTATCTTTGTATTATTTTGGAATTTATTTTATATTAAAAGTCACATACATACGTCGTTCTGTAACATCAAAGATGCCCCGAATACTACCAAAGAACGTGGGTATGTACCTACATTTTGATCCAGTCAAACTTAGAGTAGCTGAAACAGAATTTGAGTACTTTTAACTAAGTCGGTGTTTGTAGATCTTCAAGTTCTTCTATTGCGTCACCATTAAATTTGGTTCCAAAAAAAAGAAGCAAATGATTGGCATCCTTGCGGAGATTATAGACTTCCTCCAATTCCTCATATTCACGATTTGAGTTTAGATTTAAACAAGTAATTTTTAAGCAAAAACCAAAACCTACTTCAATTCTCGTATAAAATTTAATATTAAACGTTAATCTCTTCATGATCCAATGATCGGATTTAAACCAAATTAAATAGGGACCACATGTGAGGTAACACCTTTCCTTTAGAAAGGTATGCGGTAACATACATCAAAAAAAATAATAATAATAATCCGACGAATTGATAACCTTCCTCTTTCTTTGTGAAGTCGGTTAATAAAACTATACTAGCGTACCCGGCGAACTTCGTCTCGCCCAAAATTAATTTTTTGTTGGAACATTTTGGTACAACGCTTTCACCAACTATTCATTTAACGACTTCCAACCCTAACTAAGGCGTTGTGTCATGCGATATCAAAGTTGCCACCGAACTAAATTTAAATAATATTTCTCTTCATTCACTGTCTGGAACAATGATCTACTATAGTTTGATGGTATAGCATAGTTGGTGCAAGTTCAAAATGAGTGAGTATCGTTTACACATAAATCCAGTACACACTGACTTGTTTGCGATTAAATTCTTTAACTCATGGATTATGACGGTAATTTGAATTTAACCCCCACAGAAGTCAGTCCTGTTGTCTCCGAATGAAAATCGTACGCCTTGTAAATTAGCAAGTCACATCAGCTGTACCAATCGTTACACACAGAAGCTCGATAGTGCGGCAAGTCGGAGTAATTGACATTCACGGCAGGGATGAAAAATGGAAATTTCAGATTGTACCTAATATCATAAAATAAATGTACCTAAATGAGATTGTACCTAAAAAAATTGACATCATTCATTTGTAGTTTTTTATAAATTTTATTTAAAACATGAATACAAAGATGGATGTACTTTAAACATGATTAGGGTTTTTTTTTATGTAGACTATAGTCTAATGGAAATCGAAGAAGCCTTGTTTTTGTTTAATTTTTACTACTGAAAAATATTGGCGAAAAAGACAAAAAAGACACTTTGCGAAGTATACTTCTTTATCCAGCTTTTTAAAAACAACAGGAAAAGTCTGCTAGAAAATAATCAAATTGCCGTAAGTAACTTCGAAAGCATTTTAAATATATTTCCAGAAATCAAAAAGCGAATATGGGTCATATAGCTATAGTCCTCATCTAAAGAAAATATGAAATTTGAAGACATCACAGACACTGGACTGTATGTAGGGATGCAAACGATGCATCGATGTTTTCAAAACATCGATGTTTTGTCCAAAAAAATCGATGTTAATATCGTCGATACATCGACTAGGAAAGTAAAAACATCGACATCGTTCACTCACTCCGTTTGTATTGTGCCGAACGACCAGTGGCAAGCGAGCGCTTGTTTTCGGAAGCTGGTGCAACCATCATTCAGGATAGAAGCAGGCTTTTGGGGGCTAGATTATCAAAGCTTGTTTTCTGAACTAATTTCAAAATGTTTATTCATATTTAAATAAATAAGATTTACATATTTAATGTACATCATAATAATAAAACAGGTGCAAGTTTTAAGCGGCTAAAAATCGCTTTGATTTTTAATGATTGGCGGCTTTTGCGTTTTTTTCATATAAAAGGTTAAAAATCAAGGCGATTTTTTAACGGCTTTTTCTAAAAATTCAGATAAAAAAGTTCAAAATTAAGATAAGAATGTGTTGAATTTTTCAAAGTTTTGTATAAAGTTATGGTTTGTAGCGGATATGTGAATCTAGTTCTTTCGAGTTTAAAAAATATTTCAGGCTACATTTTATTTCGGGTAGTAAATGAGATATTAAAACATCGGTAAAACATCGATATATCGTTTTTATAACCGATGTTTTTTGACGTCGATGTTTGTTGCGTGAGCGATGTTGCATCTCTAGCTGTATGGGCGAATAAAGGCTGGTTTTCATCATATCATATTTTGACAACAAAATTTTTTGACATATTTTGACACAACTTTCTTTCCTTTATCCCTACTTTTACCGATGATATTATGGGCCAAAAACTTACAAATAGCCACTTTAACAGCGCATGTACACGCCTGAAGGCCTATTATGATCTAAATCAATCAAAAGACCATTTTTTAGTCTCATTTGACAATTTGTTTTCACTTATTTGACCGCAAGTGCCATGGAATTTGACTTAGTGAGAATAAGCGTTAAAATTAATACAAAAAAATTACGAATTTGAGGATAGCTAAGTAAAGTGTTAATGTGTTAAGTAGCTGCTCTAAATGCAATGTAAGATGTTTAAGATAATACACAATATGACTTTTTTAAATTCTTCCTTTTGACCACTTTTCTTTAGAAT
>NW_023458564.1:16831355-16844143 GCF_013731165.1 Rhagoletis pomonella | reverse complement strand
AGGTTCTTTCCCTAACAATCCGGACCGGATTTGGTAATTAGAGAATAAGAGAAACATTTTCTTTCAAAAATGGAACAAAGTTCAGAAGTACGGAAACGCAAAAACCCACATTTCGTGCCCACAAGTCGAGAAACAGCTGATTCACGTTGTTCTTGTTTTTGTCACTTATACCATGTTCTGACCGACATCGGAAACATGTTTTCGTTGCTAAAACTGGGTTTCGACCTAAAACTTGTGTTTTCGTCCATATAAAATCTGTTAAACGAAAACCAGTTTTCGCTGAAAACTACTTGAAAACTCACTTTCCAGTCATTCCAATCGGTGTCTTCACTAGTTTTTTTCGATTATTTATCGAAGTGGAAGTCATATTTTATCATTTTAATACGCCATTTCGGATTTATTGTTAATTGCCTGGCCAAAGCAAAATAAGAATGAAAGTTAAAGGTTGTAAATGAAAAGAAAACGAAGGAAAAATGTTTTGGTTGTCGGTCAGAATATGGTATTAAATGCAAACACTTGGAAATTGAATTTTGGTTTCACAAATTTGATTTTAAGTACATAGATTGAAAATTCATCAACAGGCCATTCACTTTTCCTTAAAAGCACCAAGTAAATGCAGGCAACATGTAAACACAATACAGCTGATATGCACTTTGACACTTTATCCATTTTTACTCGGAGAAAATTTCGGGCTGTTTTGGGCAGGAAGAAGAATACACTTACGATCGAATACGCCCGAATTTTCGCTCTCTATTACCCATTTTGTTGAGTACAGGCATGATTTCTGGGCTATTTTAGGCACACGCGGGATCTCGCATTGCGTACGGGAAAGAAACTACTTAAATATAATTAATCGATTATCGATTCACAACAACAAAGTCATCAGCAGATTTTTGCGAAAAGTTACCTTGCCATACTTATTTACTACTTAACAAGAATTTTATCAAAATGTTGCTGATTTTGGTTAAATAAATCATTTATTTCAAAGAAATTTTTATTTATTATTTTTGTAAATTTCTGGAAACCGATTGAAACCTGTGATTGAAATGGTTTCGGTATCGTTCCTTTTCAGGTCAAGATAACGGTTACGGTTTCGGTTTCGGTTTTGAAAAACGAAACGGTTTTAAACGGTTACGGTTTCGGTTTGGGTTTCGGTTTCATTCCTTGGTTAAAATTAATAGAAAAAAATTACGCATTTGAGGATAGCTAAGTAAAGTGTTAATGTGTTAAGTAGCTGCTCTAAATGCAATGTAAGATGTTTAAGATAATACATAATATGACTTTTTTAAATTCTTCCTTTTGACCACTTTTCTTTAGAATTGTTTATAATTCAAGATGAAAGCGAAGCTTCTCCCGTGCCTACAAGTAAATATATTAGCACGGTAAAGGAAAAAGGAAAAAAAACTAAAAATGCATCTGATCAAAAGATGATTGTACCTAAAATCTAGTGGCTGTACCTAAAGTACCTTTAAGTCATCAAACGTCGGAAAAAGGTACAATTGTACCTACTTTTTCATCCGTGGTACAGATATACGTAAGCAGCGTCCGGACTTTGCCCCGATCGGAGTAGATTTACTCCGATTTCTTTTTTAAATTTAAAATCTACTCCCTACTGCTGGACCTAAAAAGTGCACCGATTTTTTTACTTTTCCCATTCACATTAAGAATATATTACAAAATAATTTGGTCACTTCTAAAATTTTTTTTCTCAATAACTTCTGCGGCAACCTGTCTATGTCGTTGTAAAGCTCATACAGCTCATCATTCCCTCGTCTGAATTACTCGCCGTCGCCAACGCGTAAAGGCCCGTAAATCCGTTATTGTCCATACTTCTGCGCCATATATCAACACGGATATGATGCGTGACGTATAGAGTGTGGTTTTCGTACGCCGAGAGAGGACTTTCCTCCTTAATTTCATACTCAGTCCGAAGTAGCACTTTTGACAAGAGTGATTCTGCGTTCAATCTCGATGCTGACATTATTATCGGTTTATGGCTGGTTCCCAAATAAACGAAATTCGCCACTTTTTCGAAATTATAACTATCAACAGTGACGTGGTTGACAAGGTGCGAATGCGCCGACTATTTGCTTGATGACAGGAGATACTTCGTCTTGTCCTCCTTGACCACCATAACCAGTCGCTTTTCTTGCTTATCTAACCGATGATGCCGATGTAATCGGTGACGTCAGCAATTGCACGCTTTTGTAAAAAATTGTTCCTGAGAAGTTCAGTTCTGCAGCTCTTATTACCTTCTCCATCATCAGATTAAATAAATCACATGAAAAGGAATTCGCCCTGTCTAAAACCCCGTTTGGTAGAAAACGGCTCAGAGAGGTTGTTTCCAATTCTGACGGAGCTGGTGGTATTGCTCAACATCATTTTACACAGCCGTATCAGTTTCGAGGGGGTGCCAAATTAAGACAACGCGTCGTATAGGCAACTCCTTTAAGTGCTATCGAAAGCGGCTTTGAAATCGACAAATCGGTGGTGAGTGTCAATCTTTTTCTCGCGGGTATTTGCCAAGATTTGGCGTATTGTGAATACCTGGTTTATGTTGGGTTCACGAGGTCTAACGCCACATGGACAAGGCCCAATCAGTTTGTTGGCGCTCGCCTTCAGTCTTTTACACAATATGCCCCATAAGACCTTGTAACCTATGCTTAGAAGGCTGATCCCGCGATAGTTGGCGCGAATGGCGGGGTCGCCTTTCTGCACAATAGTAGATGCATGCACGTTATCAGCTCCTCTCGCCGCACTTGAAAAGCTCAGCTGGCAGGCTGTCAGCTCCGGGATATTCCTAACGTTCTTATACAGTAGGAGAATGATGGATATCTACACATAGTATCTTACTCTTACTAATATTATAAATGTCAAATTTTGTATGTTTGGATGTTTGGGAAATCATCACGCGGAAACGACTGAACGGATTTGCATGAAATTTGGTACGCAGATAGCTTATGAGCCAGATTGGTTAATAGGCTATTTTTTTAAGAGTTGCCACCTGTTAAAAAGTTTAATTTATTTAATATGCGGGAACGACTGAATGGATTTGCATGAAAATTTGCACACAGATAGCTTATGGCCTAGATTGGAAAATAGTCTACTTTTCTTAAGAGTTGCCACCTGTTAAAAAAGTTTCATTAAATTAATACGCGGAAACGACGGAATGGATTTGCATAAATTTTGCAAGCAGATAGCTTATGACCTACAATGGAAAATAGGCGAATTTTTTGGAAGAGTTGCCACCTGTTAAAAAAGTTGAATTAAATTAATACGCGGAAACGGCCAAACGGATTTGCATGAAATTTTGCACACAGATAGCTTATGACCTAGGTTAGAAAGTAGGCTACTTTTTAAGAGTTGCCACCTGTTAGAAATGTTTAATTTAATTAATACGCGGAAATTAGTGAAGTGATTTGCATGGAAGTTTTCACACAGATAGCTTATGACCTAGGTTAGAAAGTAGGCTACTTTTTTAAGAGTTGCCACCTGTTAGAAATGTTTAATTAAATTAATACGCGGAAACGACTGAACAGATTTGCATGACAAGGCCCCTCCCATACAAATTGGAATTTTCATATTACATACATATCTTTGGAAGTATTTGTGGGAGAGAACTGAAACTTGGTATAGTGATATGTATGTGAAATCAATGATGGCATTAATCGATTGATGTTTTAATCAGTTAGTTAACTCGATTTAATTCAATCTGGTTACAGTTAATCATGATTAATTTTAATCTGACTAAACAGTTAATCGTAACCGCGATTAAAAAATTAATTTTTAATCGTTAACTCTTAATTTGATCAAGTAGGTTTGGTGACTAATTATGTTATGCTGGAATTTCCCTGTGCACACAAAGCAAGTTAATCCGGTATGGCTAAATCAGGTTTTCTCTTCAATCTAAGCAATTTGGTGTGCATTTTCATTAAGATATATACCAACAAACGTTTTACAAACTAGGTTTGTAAAAGTTCCCAGTTTATGTATTACTAATAACAATAATTATAATTTTGTTATATTATGTGCTTTTTATAAGCGTAAAACACAAAATAATTACTATAACTGGTGTTTGGTTTCAAACTCGGACAAACTAGGCAAATTAATTAGATTTTATTTTTAATTGGATTAACGATTAATGTTTTAAATTAATTAAACGTAATCGCAGCCAGCCATTAACGATTAAAAAAATGTTAGCACTAATCGTACAGTTGATTACGACTAATTAATGTTAATCGTCAAACGCGATTAACATTTTAATCGTTAATGTTTAATCGTTAATCAGATTAACAGTTTGCCAACACTCTGTGAAATCATGTTCATATTCACGGAAAAAATGGACGTGTTTGGAAAAGAGGCGTAGCACCTCCCATACTGACTGAAAGTTTCATATTGCATATCTCTTCAAATGTTTGGGGTAAAGCACTCAAGCTTGGTATGGAAATACATATGTATGTATGTATGTGAAACTAATACCATACTCATGTAAAAAAATTAGAGTTATTGGAAATGGTGGTGTGGTAACTCCCATGCAAATTGATTTTTTTATGCTGCATATCTCTGGAGGTGTTTATTGCCGAGGACTGGAACTTGGCACCGAGATGTGTATACAAAATTAATTCCGTACTCATGGAGAAGAATTTGCGTTATTCGAAAAGGGGACATGGTTTCTGCCGTACAAATTTACTGTTTACTGCTTATCTCTAGAGGTGTTCATGATAGAGTACTGGGACTTGGTACTGGGGTATGTAAAATCAATTCTAAATTCATGGAAGAAGATTAGGGTTATAAGAAAAAGGGGCGTGGCACTTCGAGTACAAATTTACTTTTTCTTGCCACATATCCCTGGAAGTGTTTGTGGAAGAATACTGGAACTTGGTATGGAGTTGTGTATACAAAATGTATCAATTGTTCATGGAAAAAATGTGAGTTATTAAAAGAGGAGGCATGTCGCCTCCCATACATACTAAAAACTTCTTAATACATATCTCTGGAAGGATAGAAAATCTCTCGAAGTATTTTAAATTTGTTATGGAGCTTTATTTTATAAGTGCTGTACTGACTGAATAAATTTCATTAAATGGAAAAGGGAGAGCCGGGTTCGGCCTTGTAATGTAAAGCTCTCTTGAGGCATTTGCTACAGTAATGAGAAGTGGTGTTTTATCAAGGCCAGGTTACTAAATTTGAGTTGGAAATATTAGAACCCGCCGTGGCACCACCAAGCAGGTTACACGTTCACGCGCCGTATACCTGGAACCATTTTAAGGTAAACTTAGAGGGATTGATATCTTTCGTATGCCTAGCGCGCAGACGAGATTTTATAATTTCATAGTTTTAAACGGCCTAAATACCTTAACTCGCTTAAAAAATAACGAGCTATAACGAAATGGGCACAGAAATAAAATCTAACATCATTAAATTATTTTTCATATTTGTATAAAAGCGCGGGATGAAACCCGCGGGTATAAGCTAGTAAATAAATAAATTGCAACTGGGAGCTTTTGGAAAAGGGGGCGTAGTACCTCTCATACAAACTGAACATTTCTTACGCTTATATCTGGAACCGCTTATGCTAACGTCCTGACATTTTACGCAGCTACATATTTTACCAGTAGCGTACTTATGGCAAAAAGTAGCAGATATTGGAAAAGGGGGCGTGGCATCTCCAATACAAACTTAACTTCTCATATCGCCCATCTCTGGAACCGCCTTATGCTAACGTCCTAAATATAGATAGGCAAGCATCATTCGACTTGGAACCGTTTTCTCCTAGATTTCTAAATCGCATTGAGCAATTGTTTCTTTGTTTCTAATTTTTGGGAAAGGGTAAAATTTTTTTGTGAAAATTTTGAAAAATTTTTGAAATTTGAAATTTTAATTTTTATAACTTTCGTAATCAGACTTTGTTCTTCGGACTAAACTTAAAAATCACTGGATAGAGTTCATCCAAAGTTTATACCTTTGACACAAGGTCCTATTACCTGTAGACTAACCACTAGATAACTCGCTTGGTGGCTCTGGAGTCGAGTCATTTATAAGTATATTTATTTATTCAGCGATTTCGTTCAAATTCGCGATGTTAGCCACCCGTATGATGAATTCGTTTGCTAAAAATGGACCCGCTGTATGGTCGAGATATTTATAAAATCCTTATTTTTTAAACAACCTCATAATGCGTATTCATTTTATGATAACCAATGGTTTTGCAGAAGGATGGCGCTGCAGTCGTAATATATATAAACCCCATGTGTTTGGTCTGCTTTGGCTAATCTGACCAACCGTACTTCTTTCGGAAGTACAGTACTTCTTTTTTCGCTCTTGTACTTCGTTTCGAAGTACAGTCCAATGTACTTCTTTGCAATATTTTGTACATCAGGAGGGAGATTTTGTAACCAGTAAGCGGCAATTTTCGGATCGCTATCGCACTTTTTGACGCATGATATAAATGTTTTTGCGTCAAAAAGTGCGATAGCGATTCGAAAATTGTCGCTAAGTGGTTTTAGAATCTCCCCCCAGGTCCTGCGCTTCTCCGATCTTCTGGGCAATCGTCATGTGGCTTGGGCGATAATAGTTCAAACCATTAAAGTCGCTGGGGACCGATGGCATCATACCTGCGCAGCTGCAAAGCCTCTGAAGGTGTCTTGCAATTGGTTGGATCCTATTTATGCGAACTGTGTGAGCACCGGGTACACCCTCAAGTCTTGGAGGGTAGTCAGTATTACGTCCATCCCGAAGGCCGGAAAAGGCGCACGTGTTTCCCCTAGGTATATTAGGCCAATCAATCTCTCTTCGGTTTTGCTAAAAACTGCGATCAACGGCGGCTGTCGTGGAAGCCTAACAGTGTGGAAAGGGTAAGAAAGGTTCCGGTTGCGTTGTACTGCTGTAGGGGACTATCGGTAAAAGGTGAAGTCTCTCGCCCAAATTAATTCATTAGGTCTAGGAAACCAGATTTAAGCCAATATTTTTTCATTGAGCCCTTATCTGGTGAACTCAATCGAGAAGGCTGCACTTGTAAAATAGAAATTAGTGGAGCATTAGGAACAACACCTACACTGGCGCTTAACATACATATGTTGAACACGCCGACTGCGGATATTGCAGGCGGAATTTTCGCAGTAGGAACTGCTATTGGGCTAAAGCAAACCGGGTCATTTTGTGACATAAAAAACGAAAAGAAGACGTTTCTCTGCGGCAGCAAATATTTTTATAGGGCACTTTAAAACACATGATTTCTCAAGGGCCAGTGATGAGAGTTCTGACAGGCTATTGTGCGATTGGTATTCATGCGGTGAGACTATTCATTTCAACTGATCCTTTTTTATCAGCTACCAAGAGGAAGATGAGGTGGAATCATCTCCATACTTGCCAACAACATCTTTGAAATACAACCCCAAACTATTATTGACGGACCAATGTGATTCACAGTTTACCTTACAATATTCTCATGGGATTAATATGGGTCCTTGATCCAATACCATGCCCGGTCATCTGATTGAAAGCGATTAATTTAGTCTTGTCAGGCCAAACAACTTATAATTGAAACTTAAAAATGCGTTTATTGCCCACCATATCCCAAGCGGCAACGGTCTGGTTTTCGTGCGATCCAATAAAATGCTGCCCCACTCGCACATGTATTTTGATCGAAATTTTTTTTCTTCTTTTATGCTGCCTTCGCCCTCAATCTGGCTATTCTTCGCCTCGTTGTCTGCTGATTTGCATTAAATTTGAATACCTTCAGCGCTTCTGTAATAGTGGCTGCATGGCTACCTGTTGCTAAGTTCACACGATTTCGGACCGTAATATTTTCTGACACACTTCCTTTGTCCTTAGTAACACTTTAGGCTATTTTTGTTCTCAGTCTTAATATTTGCATGTGGCAAACTCCACAATTTTTTACCACTTTTCCTGCGTTCCCGTCTTTCTGCAGTAAATCTATTATTTACATTTATGTTTCCTTATTAACCATACTATTTACTGGTGATCGCTTCTTGAATAAATTACAATACAGAAAAAAGTCATCTGACTTCCAACTAAGTAAAATATAACTGTAAAATGCAAAACTGAGAGTGAGTGCAAAACTGTAACATTCGCCTTTATTTATATTTTTGTCTGCAAAATTTTTATTGTTGTTGGATTGACTTCAAATCGTTATGAAAGATGGAGTAGGGGTGTACCAATAAGAATATACAACAAAAGTATGAAAGTCGTTAGAACTTGGAAAGATAGCGGTGCCTGAAATAAAAAGTGTTACACCATGTTACAGTTTTGCTCGTCACTGTATATATGAAAATTAAAGAAAGATACCAGTTTTTTTCTAGGATTCCTCTAGAACTAGTTGGTTTTTCTCTGGACGGTGATTTGACATGAATTCCTCATTTGAGACACGCCAGTTTGAGATAAAAGTTCACTATACATATATTATTATTATTATTGGCATATATTTTAAAAACCTGTTTCCGAAAAAAAGTTGAATGTCAATGATAATGACGGTACATTTCTAGCTTACAAGAAAACAATAGCTGGATTTCGATTCATGTTTTTGTTTTTTATTTACATATTTCATTTATTTATTTTATTAATTCCGTTTTCTTTTATCTTGCTATACTCCCTTAACTTTTTTCAATCAATATATATTTTTAATTTATTATAAACTTATTTAACCTTTGCGTTTCTTACTTACTGCTATATTTTGCATCTGGCTTACAAGGACAATTATATACAAACATACAATAGAAAGTTTGATGCTCTTTACCAAGAATTTAATGCAATTACAGATGAACGATTTTTACTTTATCTATTCGGCTTGAATGAAACATAATAAGCGATAATTAACAATTTCCTAAAAATACTACATGTACAAATATCTTATTTGCTACATAGTATTCAATGTTTGTGCACCCTGTGAATTTATGTATGTGTGTGTGTTTTGCATGTAAAATGGTAAATTTCAGTGATTTGAACAAAGTCTTTTCCATTTACAGTTTGTGAATACATACATATGTACATATATACATATGTATGTATCATAACAAAATATCGATACAGTGGCGGATACAGGGTGGGGGAGGGCGATGGGGGCGTGTTTTTGTTCATTTTAACCTTAAATAATAATATCTTTTTTGGGTTTTCACCAGATTATTTATAAATTACAATGTATAGGAAATCATGTAAGTCTTTTCGCCAACGCACAGAGGAGTATTTGCATAATCAAACCGGTCAAAATTATTTGGTGTGTTTTTCTGATAAGTACTGTAAGAAAGCACGGAACTTAATCATAATTAGGCATTTATGTGAGAGAAAAGACTAATTACATTTATCTTAGGTTAATTTTCGTGAAATATTCATTCATTCTACGAAAATTCGAAAACGGCATTTATGTTTCTAGGGCATATTTAGATCGGCGAGTCCGGATATGCCCTCCGTTTTTTCAGATTGGCTCTCATTTACGAATAATTGCGAATTATGTAGAATTTTCAGTTTATACAAATTTGATGCTTTCTCAATTTTAATTAAATATATAACTTAAAAAAAAGGATCAGCCCAGCGCCTTCGTCTTGACCTGCGAGCTGTGTAGAATATGTCATATGCCACCTCGTCATAAAGAAATATATTTTAAAAATATCCTCCGAACGGCGAGTGTATTTTTAAAGGATGCTGTTTTTCATGGCAGATATACACTCGGAGATTTGCCATTGCCTGCCGAGGGGCGACCGCTGTTAAGACAAAAGCTTTTGCTACATTTTTTTTGCGATGTTGCTTTGACCAGGCTTGAACCCGGGTTGATTCTAGAATTTTGATCAATTATGATTACTGTGTCAAACGAAAATCCCTTTTTTATTTGGAATGCCCTTTTTCCCTTTTAATAATTTTTCTTGCAAAATATCCCTCAAATAGGGAAATTACCCACAATCTGGCATCACTATTTCACAATATTAATAGTAAAAACTCTTTCTGTGAATGCGGAAGTTGCAGGAATAGAGAGCATAAACGAAATAATTTTAAGTAAATTTGGTAAATCTTTCTAAGTATTTTTAAAAATGTTGCCATTTTTCATCTGTTGACCCTTTGTTTTAAAGTACATTTCTTTTAATATTGTTATTTCAGTTTAAATGTCATCCATTTTAAAACAGTTCTTTCTTGCAAATTACTGAAATATATTTGTAACTGAAGAAATAAAGTATTTTTGCATACTATATTTTTTTCCAACAGTATATAGTACGAAGACCGTAAAAATAAAACAATATTATATATTATAGTACGGTTGGCAACCCTAGCCACCACCCTAACTGTTTTTACACATGCACCTGTTTGTAAATTGATGACGAAGTGATTTTGTATGGAAAATCATTTATGCCCATATATTTGAATAAAACAAACATATCAACCAATACTTCCCATATACCAAACGAAAGAAAAGAGTTTCAATTTTTTACTAAAAAAAACAAAAACAAAATTATTAGAGCGGTTTTCGAGCATTTTGGTAATAAAAGAAATTTGCAAATTTTTTCAAAATTGTTTTTTGCCTTAAAATATTAAATTTTGCCGAATTTACATAAAATTTGTACACAATAATATTTCTATTGTACCAAGGAACCTATATCTGGAAAATGAAAGTTATATCTGCAAATCATAAGTTGCTGGAGCACGTTAAGGGCTCAAAATTTACCCCAAAATAAGCCAATATTTACCGCTATTTCTACGACAGAAACCGAATTGGTTACTTACAACGATAAATCTGTCGATTGGTTTGGAGTTTTATCTTTGAAACGACGCACTTTTTTTTGACATCGCTTTATTAGTTCTCGTGCAATGAGCTTTTCCGTAGGCGGATAGTTTTATAACAGAAGTTTATAGCAAGGACCCAAAATATATCCCTATAAAAGAGTATTACCTGATGAGACCCGACAAGCAAACATAATGACAGTTATTTATGTGAAATTTTTGCTAAAAATAAATATTCCATAGGCACTATTTCAAATAATTCAAAATAATATAAATTATGGTACATGCTTTCTATTTGTATGTCTACTAGTTATACCCGAGCGCATAACTTTGTTCACATAACGGTTGTTTGTAACAGGCAAAACGAATAAAGATAGATATAGACAAATGTATAATGGTCAAAATGAAAAGAGAAATCGATTAAGCGATGACTGTCTGTCCGTCCGGCCGTCCGTTCGTCTATGCACACGATAACTCGAGAAAAAGTTGAGATATCCCAACGAAACTTGGTACGAGTACTTCGTTCGGGCGTCGGACGGATGGTATTGAAAATTGGCTAAATCGGACAATAACCACGTTTTCAGAAATACGAAAACTGCGATATTTTAGTAACAAGTGAAGATTATTCACTAAAAATTGATATTCTCAATACATTTTAGACGCAAAATAAGAATATTATAATTTCTTGGAAAATGGGAGTAGCTACGCCCACTTATGGTTACTTATGTATATCTTGGTAACCGCTCCACCATTTTCTCCCAAACGATTATTTGGAAAAAAACTGCATTTATATTATTTAGAAAGTACAAGCTATTATCCTTAATTCGATATTACATATTTTATCATGATGTACTTTTGGGTTTCAACAATTTAGTGATAATAAAAAATACAAATAAACAAAGAAAATAAACCTCTTATATCTTCCTTAATTTTTTGTCTGCACCAAATAAATTTGGTATCGTTAAAATCAGCGTAAAAAGTTCTATCAATCGGCATTTTTGGTTATTTTATAGCTACACGGTCACTTTTCTACACTTGTTCTAGAAAATTACGCAAACGAAGGTGATGTCAACAAATATTTAGTATGAAGAATTTTTGGTTTTACTACTAATATCATTAGAAACTGCAGAGTAAGCAACATTCTGCACAAGTAAAGGAGCCGATTTTATGTGTGGGAGCGAGAAGACAAAACCTTTCTATTACTGAATCATGTTTTTAGACCTACATATGTATAATAGAAACCACAAAAGTAAAAGTTTCAAAGCTTACACAATGTTCACAAAATAATAACATTTAAAAAAATTTCCTCCTACTATCCAACTATTTATATTTATTTTTTAGAAAATTTTCGATTACGCAGCCCATTAATTTGGCATAACAAAATAACGGGTGATTTTTTAAGAGCTTGATAACATAAAATTTGCAAAATCTCATCGGTTCTTTATTTGAAACGTTAGATTGGTCCATGACATTTACTTTTTGAAGATAATTTCATTTAAATGTTGACCGCGGCTGCGTCTTAGGTGGTCCATTCGGAAAGTCCAATTTTGGGCAACTTTTTCGAGCATTTCGGCCGGAATAGCCCGAATTTCTTCGGAAATGTTGTCTTCCAAAGCTGGAATAGTTGCTGGCTTATTTCTGTAGACTTTAGACTTGACGTAGCCCCACAAAAAATAGTCTAAAGGCGTCAAATCGCATGATCTTGGTGGCCAACTTACCGGTCCATTTCTTGAGATGAATTGTTCTCCGAAGTTTTCCCTCAAAATGGCCATAGAATCGCGAGCTGTGTGGCATGTAGCGCCATCTTGTTGAAACCACATGTCAACCAAGTTCAGTTCTTCCATTTTTGGCAACAAAAAGTTTGTTAGCATCGAACGATAGCGATCGCCATTCACCGTAACGTTGCGTCCAACAGCATCTTTGAAAAAATACGGTCCAATGATTCCACCAGCGTACAAACCACACCAAACAGTGCATTTTTCGGGATGCATGGGCAGTTCTTGAACGGCTTCTGGTTGCTCTTCACTCCAAATGCGGCAATTTTGCTTATTTACGAAGCCATT
>NW_023458564.1:16829760-16831255 GCF_013731165.1 Rhagoletis pomonella | reverse complement strand
ACCAGCGTACAAACCACACCAAACAGTGCATTTTTTCGGGATGCATGGGCAGTTCTTGAACGGCTTCTGGTTGCTCTTCACTCCAAATGCGGCAATTTTGCTTATTTACGAAGCCATTCAACCAGAAATGAGCCTCATCGCTGAACAAAATTTGTCGATAAAAACATTTCGAACCGAACACTGATTTTGGTAATAAAATTCAATGATTTGCAAGCGTTGCTCGTTAGTAAGTCTATTCATGATGAAATTTCAAAGCATACTGAGCATCTTTCTCTTTGACACCATGTCTGAAATCCCACGTGATCTGTCAAATACTAATGCATGAAAATCCTAACCTCAAAAAAATCACCCGTTACAAGTTGTAATGATTCCTTTAGTAATTAAATTACTCCCAATTACTAATTAAGAGGAATTGTAATTAGGAATCAATTCCTTCAGTCCACAGCAAAGGAATCGATTACTTTCTCAATTCCTTGAAGGAATTTCAGATGTAATTGTTTTTTTTTTTAAATTCCATTACAAGGAATTTCATATTGTAATTGGAATAAATTACGTGCTAGTAATGTATTTTTTTCCAATTCTTTGGCAAGGAATTGATTTTTTTTTTTTCAATTCCATTACCTGGAATTGCAAGAGTACTTAAGTTTTTTCAATTTCTCAAAGGAATTAGTAATCGAGATACTGAAAGTTCATTCACGAATGTAAAATGTGGAATTTTTGTTGTGGTCGAAGACTAAAATCGAAAGCACACATTAGACATCTTCTATCTATATCTATGTATAAAGAGTATAGTGTTCGTTTGTATGAGGCCTCAAAACTCGAGAACGGCTGAACTGATTTGAAATATTTTTTTTTAATAGTTCGGTATAATACCGGAATCATTAACGGTACAAAAATTTTGAGGGTTGCCAAAAGTTTGAAAATTTTAATCTCATTTAAACTGATTAAATAAATGAACTATTACAATGCGGGTATCAAATTTAAGAAGTTTAAAAAAGATAACCTTTGCAGATACTCTTTAGGAGTGTTGCCACCCATTTGAAAATTTTAACGCAGTTATATTGATAAAATAAAGAAAACTTTGCAAAGTGGGTGTCAAGTTAGAGAGCTCTAAGAAGGCTTGCAGTCAAAGAAATTTTCGAAGAGGCTTGTCTTCTGTTTGCAAATTTAACTCAATTAAATTGACAAAATAAATGAAATATTACAGTATGGGTACAAAACGATAGGTATTTGAGAAATCTTGATTTGGAAATATTTTCAATATGATTATCAACTACTTTAAAGTAATATTACGTTACAAGTAATTTTTAGCAAAAAAAAAACCGACTTCAACTCTCATATAAAAAAAAAATATATATATATATATCTCGTGATCCGCTGATCGGATCTTAACCAGATTAGTATGGGACCACCTCTGAGACACTACCTTTCCGATGCAAAAAAGACTTATCGAAATCGGTTGACGTGGTCCAAAGTTATGCGGTAACATACTTAA
>NW_023458564.1:16813395-16829660 GCF_013731165.1 Rhagoletis pomonella | reverse complement strand
CGACGAACTGATAACCTCCTCCTTTTTTGGAAGTCGGTTAATAAGTGAGCCACAAACTCGAGTTTATGGGCCATTTTGGAGTTTAATGCTAAACTCTACTCTTAAACTCGGAGTTTACCATATATAAACCCATAATTTGTAAGGGTTAAGTGAAAGTGCAATAATTTTTTGTATGAAATACTGGCTGGAAATAATGTTACTCATACGCCATAACGTACTCATACATGGCGTATGAGTAACTTTTTCCAGGTTAAAGTTTGAATGTTTTTCATTTGCAATGCAAACTTAAAATAAAAATAGGGACTAAATGACCATATCTAAAAAACGGTATACAGATCCGTAACCTACTACCCAAAATAAATTTTACGTGGTTTTTGTGTAATTTTAGCGTTATTATCATCAAAATTTCGCCATAGCAATGCGATTTGTTTAAAAAACTCTTAGGAGGTAGGATCTCCAGTCCGACATGACTCGTAGTTCAAGCGGACTCTATCCACATTTGTAACGCAGTAAGAGTACTTCAAAGGCCCCAGAAGGCACGCTATTTTGGATAGCATTAAGGGTACCATAATATACACAATTTAGATACGCAGGGATGAGTCCAAGAGAACACCAGTGCCTAAGGTAGCAACAGTTTGGACTGTTCTTCACCGAAAGGCGACCATGAAAGTATTCGGGCGGGTTATGCCTGCTTCGACATTTACGGATCTCATCTTCCGCGAAGCGCGTTCGCGGTAGGATCTGGAAAATTTAACGGTTACCCTATAAACTGAACAGCTACAGTTTAAGTTATTCAGCTTTCTTAAATTCCAATCAGTAATACTACTGAGGTTTAAGTTATTTATTCAAGTCAGTTAGCAACCAAGAAATTTAACAAAGCTATTGCAACAGTAAAAAATTTGCTTTTATAAATTTTTCGATTTCTTTTTAAATTACTTTGAGGTACGGAGTTCGAAAAAAATCAATTACATTTTCAATTAATTTCAATGGAAAGAATTACATTAATAGCACGTAATTTATCACAGCGCACGGCAGCGCACCCGAGTGACGAAAGCGGCCACAGTAGCATGCTGAAATGACTCGCTTATATATACACGAGATTTGGAAGTTTTTACCCAGACGTCTAATCGACATGTTTGAGATATCGTTGCAAAGGTCTTGCAGAGTGTGTCCAGAAAACATATTCAAGCTTCATAAACGATAAACTGGATTCTTAAAAATACGTGTTTTTGCTTTTCCCGGTTTAAGGAGGCATGTGGGTACACCCAAGATATTTGGTGTTATTCTATAGGCCAATACCTTTCAAACGATACCTTATATATTGAGTTCCGGCTACTAGTTAGAAAGATATAGAGGTAAATGTGTTTTGGTTCGTGTCTCCACTACGAGACTTTGGTATGTGTGTGGCGTCCGTACGTACCTTCATTTAATTTCTTTCAAACTTTGAGGAATTAAAGCACAAAAAAAAACTAAGAAGGTTTTGTTCCAGGATGTTTTGATTCGTATGCCTTTGTGGGCGTGGCTGCTGCCTGAAATTCTAAAAAAGGTAATTTTTTAAACTACCACTGAGACCGCACTACTCAGTACTTGCCAGTGATGTGGATATCAGTAGAAGGATCTTCAAACAAGCTATCTAACGCTATCTTTGGAAAACTAAAAATCGGGCTGCTGAAAATATACATTTCGGGCATTTTCTCAAAAACGCATCAACAAAATTTACTTTTAGAAAAAAAAAAATATAAATATATAAACGTACGTTGGAAGCAACACCATTCTGGATTTTGGTGCTATTATTTTGACCGCAACTGTATATGGGCAAATCTTAGCGTTTCGGACGTTACGTTCGGACGTTTTTTTAACTTTTTTGCTCACGAAAATATTATATGTTAAACATTTTTTGTGGTATAAGGGAAGGTTTATAGCAGTAGTTATGAGAACAAAATAATGGAAATTTGAATTTGAATTAATGTCGGTGTATTTGCCTTCGAAATTTATGTTCGAACGTTACTGAAAGTTTGAAGAGATAATAATGAAATTTTTCCATCACGTCAGGCTCGAGGTCTTTTGAAGGTTTAGTAGAGGAAAGTTCATTGAATAAGCTTGCAAATTCATATACACGGGGTTTTCGACTCGCTAAACTCGAATCCGAGGTCCGTTAAACTCCATGATGTCAGGTACGAGATCGTTTGAGGGTCAAATAGGAAAAAAGTATTCAATAAAAATAAAAGTTAATATACGCATGTATGTATGTATGTACAAAGGTTTTTGTTGTCGTTGAATCCGAATATGGGGGTCCCTTGATTCTTCAAAGTTGTCTAGAGGTCATGCCAAGGTCATCTCAGGGTAAAATTTAGAATAATTGTATTGACATTTCAGGTTTGTTCAATGAATTGTTCCCTACTTGACCTTTAAGTGACCTCGAACCTGACGTGATGGAGACTAACAGTTAGACAGAATAACATAGGGATATGCAGAAACCTGTGTAATTTATGTATATGTATGATCCGACCTCGGATGGGCACCTTCACTACATAAATAATATATGTATGCATATAATTCGTGTAATTTTCGAATATTTTGGCAGGCAAAATAAGAAAAGTGACAATTGTAAGCTGATAAATAAGCGCATGTGAACGCACTCAGGTAACGTTGGGGTGCAATGCGGTAATGATTTAGCACGATGATCATTGGTGAATCATTGGGCCAATTCGTACAGCAATATTTATCTGCGTTGTGTTTAAGCAAATGCATTATTTACAAATGTACGAGTATGTGTGTGTGTATGTGTAGTGTACTTAAATTGTTTGACACACAGTTATTTAAATAAAATTATCAATAATTTATTCGTTCATTTCTTTGATATGTTTCTAAGAGGCTAAGTAACGCATGATTTTATCGGCTTTTTCACTGTACATTCAATAATTTTTGTTTTTAATTTTTGCGTTTTAAAATTTTTATAGCAGTTAAATTAATAATGTTATGTATATGAGACCTTAAGAATTAAGTATATTATTTATTCAGTGTATTTGTTATTTGAGTTAACCTTAAAAACTTTAACAACTTTATATAAATTTCTAGTGTATTTTTTATTCCTAGCCTTTTCCCATAGATCGTGTTTGCTTTGGTTTCTTGTTATTATTTTCTTTTTTGTTGGACAATATTTCGTAATAAATGCGTTTAATTTGTATTCAGTTTTATCGTCTGTCTGTCTGTTTGCTTGTTTACCAGTGTTTTGTTAGTTTTTGGTCTTTTAGCTTTTGCTTACTAGTTGCAATAGTTTGAAAGCAAAAAACTGCTATGTGGCTGCAATTTTTAGTATCTTGTTTTTTGTTTTTTTGTTTTGTTTTTTAGAATCCATACGTATTTGTAAATTTTGCCTATGTATGTACATATATTCAATATATGTTTTAGTATGTAAATAAGCTTACAAATTTGGTAAATATTTCTTTCTCCATAAATATGTATTTTTTATATTTAAATTTTTCTTTATGTTTTATGCTTATGCATTATGTGTGTATATTATTCACACGAATATTATTTAAGCTTATACATATTTTTCATAATTTCAAGGTACTTCACATTTACTAATGTACTTATGTCTTTGCGATTTTTTGCAAAAGAAGTATTAAATACTTAAATAATTAATGTCAACATAAATAAACTTAAAATATTTGTGACGAAAATAAGAAAGGTAACTGCAATTAATTGTTAAAGATGTTTTACTCACTAAGAACGTAAACACGTAATTAGGGGGACAAGTGGCGAAATAATTTTTTATCATTTATTTATGTAGGCTCACTTGTGATCAGCTAATTAAGCCAGCAACATTTTTAAAAATTTTGGCTAGTTTTCTTTTGTTTATTTACTGTTTATTATTTTCCCATAAAAATCTAGCTCATTATATAACAAACACCATATAAATCCAGATTTCAAACTTTGTGCAAAAATTATGAAAAGTCTGCAAAGTTTCAGCTAAATTTTCAACTTTTTATTCAGATTTTTTAGTATTTTTTTAAGTATGCAGTTTAATAACCCATTAAATTCTAGGGTAATAATAAGCAAGTTTTAAGTCGCGTTGACTTTTTTTTTGACTGCATTACAAATTTTTTTCCATACAAAATAAATTCGAAAATTTTTTAATGAAAAAAATGCGTAAAAAAAACTGAATAAAAAGTTGAAACCTAGCTGAAACTTTGGAAATTTTTCATAATTTTTTTCAAAAAGTTTCAAATCTGGATTTATGTGGTGTTTCTTATATAATGAGCTAGACTTTTATGGAAAAATAATAAACAGTAAATAAACAAAAGAAAAATAGCGAAAATTTATCAAAATGTTGCTGGCTTAATTAGCTGAACAAAAGTGTATATATGTATGTATGCATATGTAAATTTTTTAATAAATTGGACTTTATTTGTATCTTCGTCTCAACAGAACATTTACATGTGCACACAATTAGTTTCAGTTATGATTCAGAAATTAGCGATCCGTTTCACGCTAATCACGCTTTTATTACAAAAAGAACTAAAAAGTATGAAATAATTTATAGATATTTATAGCGATTCTGTTTAAGAAGAATAGGAATTTCTCTAACTTGATTTAATTAAACTTTTTAAGATAGCTTTAAATGTAACTGTAAAGTTAGTGGCAGCTTTTTACTAACTAACTAACTAACTTTACAGTGGACTTTATTTTGACTATGACTAAGTAGTTAGTAAAAAGCTGCCACTAACTTTACAGTTACATTTAAAGCTAGCTTAAAAAGTTTAATTAAATCAAGTTAGAGAAATTCCTATTCATCTTAAACGGAATCGCTATATCTATAAATTATTTTACACTTTTTAGTTCTTTTTGTAATAAAACCATGTTTTTAGTTTTTCTCTGCTTTTCTGCTTTCTCTGCTTTTTATAGTCTTTTGAAATCATGCAATCAATATTATTCTGTCTGTATATTTCTCCTTCTGCCTAATCCTGTATTGACTTTGACTTTATTAAATGTATGCCTTCATTTCGAAAGTTTACACGTATTGATGGTATATCTTTGATCTCGTTTAAAATTTGGCCAGATAATTTCAGCGATGGGTCCTTTTGCGCTATTCTTTGGATACATCAATATTGGATCGAAGCATTATTTTAGCTCCTTCAAATATTTCTAATTCTTTGGGTAAGCCTCCTGTCCTATTGATGTCGCTAGGCATGATTTGGGTTTTTAAAAAATTTCAATTCAAGTAGGTAATACACATATGTATATGTATTCAGAGTATGAACTATATCGAAGCATAGATGCCGATATATAGACCCACGCGCCACATAACTGAAAAATTTGCTGTGTTGTTATTTCTTTTCATGTAAGTAATATCTCGACTCCTGCGCCACCTATCTTCAAAATTTTTGGTGGAGTTATTCCTTTTCATATAAGTAATATATATTCTAAATATAAAATAAATCAGACCATAGATGCAGGTTTTCAAAATATCTCGATCCCTGCGCCACCTAGCGGCAAACTACACACTCCAAATATGAACTATGAATGCTGGTTTTACGAATATCTCGACTCCTGCAACATATAGCAGCTAAATCCATCTTTCATATTGCATTGTCATCGGGTTCTGAGCTAAGTTTGAAACAGATAGCAGCATGGCAAAAACATAACATAGTAAACCATTGAGAGGCAGTCTGACGTTATATAATTAAGCACCTCGATGCGGGTACTTAAGCGAACATAATTTATGATGTATGTAGTTAAATTTTCTTGTTAACTTACATATATAACTCCTTGAACTTGATGGTAGCATTATTTAAAAGCTAAGCACATAAAGGAAAACAGTATTAAAAAAACCGGTAAAGCAATGCTATGTCATTTTAAGAAGAATTAAACTAAAAAGTCATTGATTATACATATTTATATATAAATACAAACAGGGCATATCATTTTGGACCAAATTCAAAATGATATTGTTTGCCACTTATGTTAATTTTTTAATTTTTAAAAATTTTCAATTAAAAGAAATTCATTCCCTAACAAATACCGTAGAAACTTAAATCATAAGCTTAAAATTTTGCAAATTTTGAACTTAAAAAATCTTGATAATAAATGGAAAGAACACGCATTGTTCCATCATAAGGATATTCATTTTGATTAGTTTTTGAATTAGAAGATTCTTCAGGTTCAAATAAGTTTCCCAATTAAAAAAATTATATCTGCATTACTAATAAATATAGCTAATACTTCAGTAGAAATATTTAGTAGTTTAAAAATGTGTAGGATAGACTTAAGGACCAAATTGAGCACTGATATAGCTGCAGAAATATTTTATGGGCAAATTTCCCGAACCGAGCGATTCAATGCTAAAAAAATCGTAAAGTTTTAAATTGAACGCACAAAAATAAATTATGCATAAAATTGTTTGAAATCCATTGAAGGAAGATTAAATTATTGTGTGATCCATGTTTCTCAAATGATTAAATAGTTATAAGTAAAAAACGATAATTTTTGTAAACTCAATGTTAGCGATATTCAAGACAGTATTTAAGAAGGTCGGCCGCAATGTGTATATCAAATTTTGTACAAATTGGTTGAGTGGTTTTCGAGATACAAATATTTGACATAAGTGGGCGGGCCACGCCTAGTTTTCAAAAAATTTTACGAAAAACTAATTTTCGCTTAAGATCCATTGAAAAAAATATAATTTTTGAGTACATATTTAAAAATTCATTAACAGCGCTGCCGAAAGATCTGAAAATCCTTTACATACACGCTAATATATATTCATGGCCGTATTTTAGCCAAAAACTATTTTATGTATTTAGCATTTTCAACGAACTTTATGAAGTGTTTTCTAACGATGACGCTTAATGCCAACCTCTTATGTTTTAGTCTGTCACTGGGCTATCCAAAAAATTAGAAATTTTAAGCAATTCAAGCAAAGACCTATTCCGACAATATTTGTTATATTTGTAATATTTTCAAAGGCACGCAGCTGTAAAAGATCATTTGTTTTCTGAAATGTGTAATTAATATGAATATAATCAAATAAGAACAATGTAGTAATTGCTGAAAGTGCAAAATCGAAAAGAAAATAAAATATTACCTTTTTGATAATTACGAGTGACAGATTTCAAATTGTTACAGTTTATTTCCAATGAGGAGCACATATTTTTCTCAATGTCTGATGCATTTTCCAATATTGTATTTACTATTTGCCATGATTTTGGAATGTCTACGTTTTGCGCTGAAAAGTTATGTTCAAAAAACGTACAAAAGGTACCCAAAGTGACACGTCAGAATTGTTATTTTAATTACTTTGATTCTTTATAAAAATTAAAATGACATTATTAAAATAAAAAAAAAATTAAATAAGTTACAAGAACTCTTCACACTTGTTAGTAAATTGTCAGTAAAATTACATTAATAAAAATAATTTAAAGGTGAGTGCCACAAAAGCACACGGCTCCGGAGATTTGCCCATATAAGCTTAGTATCCAGCTCTTAAGAAAAGCAAAAACTCCATATAAAATGACGTACAAGAAATGGCTAAGAAATTTTCTTGAGTCAAATTTCCTTAAGGCAGTACGCAGTTCTTCAGAAATTTAGTACGCTTTGTACTACGGTTTTCTAAAGTTTTTTGTGAAAAAAGAGCACAAGGCAACCCAGGTTTGCAACAGAAATATATGCCCGTTCCATTATTTCTTGAGGAAAGAGTGAGGCAACAGGCTGTGAGGTATAAAAAATGTCAAAATTCCTTGGACACACACGCGAAATAATGGCAATTTTTTTTTGACCGTTTTCTTAAGAGCTGGATACTAAGCTATACAAAGTAAGGCATAAAAAAAAATAACGGTGACACTTTGTTTGAGGCACAAGAACCAATGTACCAACTGAATTGGGGGCTGCTATATGTAATAGTGACCCGATCTTTGTAATTTTCATTGCAAATATTCTGTTAGTAATGAGTGAAAACAGAGCGAAATTTCATGTTCCTAGTTGTATAAATGGATGAGTTACGAAACGAAATTTCTCACATCTGAACAATCAGTTGTATGGGACGAAATATGTTATAGTAACGCGATCTTCGTTATTTTCACTGTGACTATTTTGTTAATAATAAGTAAAAACGGTGCGAAACTTCATGTTCCTAGCTGCATAAATGGGGGAGTTATAATAAAAGATCTCATATCTGAACAATCAGTTGGGTGGGGGCTATAGGTTATAGTGGCCCGATCTTTGTCATTTTCACTGTAAGTATTCTGTTGATAATGGGTGAAAACAGTGTGAATTTATCTGTTCCTATCTATTTAAATGGAGGAGTTATAACGAAGAATCTTATATCTATATATGGGAGATATAGGTTGTAGTGACCCGCTCTTTGTAATTTCTGTTGACAATGGGTGGGAATAGTGCAAAATTTCATGTTCGTAGCTGCATAAATGGAGGAGTTATAACGAAAAATGTCATATTTGAACAAGCAGTTGTATGGGAGCTATATGTAATAGTGGTCCGATTCTTTCGGTTCCGACAAATGATTAACACATTATAAAATACACCGACTTACCAATCCGGATATCTCGAAAACTGAGAGGTAATCTAGTCTATATAAACAGACGGACATGGCTAAATCGACTCAGCTCGGCGTTCTGATCATATATGTAAGTATACATTTTAATGGGTGTATCTCTTCTTATTCTTGTACTTACAAACATCGGACCAAATTTATAATACCATTTTATGCTCATGAAAGGTATAAGAATTAAAAAAAGCAAAACAAATGCCAGAAGTCTTTTTGCATATTTTCTTGTGTTTTTAGTGCATATTTTTGATTTTTTAGTGCATAATATATGCGCATAATTTCGACCTACAGTTTACGCCGACTCCGAACGCAGATTGTATTTTTATGGGAAGCTGTTTTTCATGGCATAACTACACTCGGGGGTTTGTCATTGCCTGCCGAGGGACGACACTGGACTCGATCCCAGGCCCTGTGATTCACAGCGGACAGCAAAACAATATAAGAAGCTTTTTTTGTACAGATGCTATTAACTATTCCATGTGCCTTGGAGCCTTCATGAGTATCCGATCATATTTATATATCTATGTCTGTATGGGATTTCTCTTAACTTAAAAAGTGTATATTGGGTCATATAAAAAGTCTTCGCGTGTTTTTGTCCTATCTGTTGTTGATGTCCATTAGGCAACACGAATTGAATTGCATCAAACTGAAAGGTGACATTTCAGGCTACATTTCTAGTGAAGACAGTCGTATGAGTGAACCCAGGAGTGAACTGCTCGATTCTGTTGCGTAAAGGTTAATGTCAATGACGCAAGAGAGCAAGATACTCAAAGAAACTCGATGTTTGAGAGAAATTTTATTGACTGAATTACCATCAGTGAAACGCAACGAAATCAAACCATATTTGAAGCGATGAGAAATGTACTGAATACGAAAATAAACAACGCCAGCGATCATGGTCAAAGAAGGATGACCGTCCACCTACAAGCGACTGAAAAGCCTGAATTGAAGGAAAACAAGAGTATGTTGACCGATCACTTCGGTACTCTACCGTACAAAACTGCACTGAATGAAGCAACCAAGAAAGACCGACCTGAATTGGCCATGCCAGGTCACTCACATCTTTGATGACTCAGAACAAAGTAACAGGACTTATTTCGCAAATTTTAATGCATCCACCGTATAGCTCGAAATTTGCACTGTAAAAATTTGGCTGACCGAACAGACACTGAAAATCACTTGGCCAAGTTTTTCGGCGATAAACCCAGTAGTTCTATGCCGACAGCATTATGAAGAAATAAAATATGAAATATTTAGTTTTTGAATGCACTCCAGCTAGAGTTCAGATACACATACGATCATAACAGTTTTTATATAGGGAAATCTTTTGAGACGGGGATATTTTGCGTACTGGCATATTATGGCCGCCAGAAAAGCAGCTGCACTGCCACTTGGCGGTTTCTATACTTGTATGTGTAAATATCAATGAATAGTCATTCGAAAAGTAAAGGTTTAAATTACCTGTTTACTTGCTAAAATCGAGAAAATCAGGAAATTTCTAGTGCAACTTGAACAAAATATATTTTTTATTAAGGTATAACTTCTTGAGCGGTGAACCTAAAGCTCGGGGTTTTCAGGCATTTATTTGTAGTTTCTGAGGAATAAAAAGGCAGATATTAAAGAAATGTGCCAGTTACCAAATGCAAGAAAAAGGGCTGCTTACAACTGTTACTGAATTTCGCGTATTTTATGAAGTTGAGTTTTCTTGTGGTAGTCGTTGAGCGGTACTTATTTTACATTTACAAGTTATGCGGTAACATACATAAAAAAAAATATTCCGACGAACTGATAACCTCCTCCTTTTTTGGAAGTCGGTTAAAAACCGCTAGACAATTTTGAAAATAGCTAAAAACACTGTGGAAAAAGTTGGTATTTTTAGTTAAAAGTGTAGCGGATATTATACATTTTATTCGATCATATTCATTGTGGGGAGACTATATATGAATTATACCGAAAATGAATTGTTATTAATTTCTTTACGTAAAAAAATTAAAATACCACTTATACGCAGTTATCTAGAAAATATTTGATCCATGAAAAATATTGGTATGACACGATTAGTGAAACCAAAGACATTGTATTTTAAATGTGGCAAAATAGATAGATAGATATTATTATGAGGTATGCACCGCGACCTAATGATCTATTATGCCCTTCGCTCTTCACAATACTCCATACGCTTTTGGGGATAGGGTTGTGAATGAGCTTAAGCTGTGGCCACATTGAGCCTTCAGCTGACTGCATCACACTCGATGAGGATGTGGAGTGGTGTTTCGCTGGAAGAGTCGCATAACCGGCAAAGGCCATTCGACCATATATCCAGCTTATGTATGTAGATGCCCTCTTAATCTGCAGTGTCCTGCAAGGAAAGTATTCTCAGCTTCTCCTTTGGGGGGTTAATTAAACTTTGGAATCTCCTCTTGTTTTACCCTCCCAGTAGACTCTTTGCCTGACGCATTGCTACCGAACTAGTTCCTATTGCTCCTCTCCCTCTTGAGCCCCTCCTTTATAGTATTGGGACCGACTCTCAGGATGGGCTGGGTCGGGGTCAACTGGAGTGATGGCCGCCGCCACTCTTGTGAAACAGCTCGCCGCTTCGTTCCCCTCTATTCCCATATAGCCAGGCACTCACGCCAGTCTGATATCATTCTGCCAGCCAAGGAAGAAGAGAGCGTTGAGTAACGCCTGACTGTCACTAAGAATTATAATTTTCTCATTACGGTATCCTCTATTTATGATAGTATCCGCACACAAATAAATGACGTAGACCTCTGTTTGAAATTCCAGTCTGGCAAAGTTCGGCAAATTATCCAAACTATGCTTTATAATTACAACTTTGATACAGTCTTTGATATAATCACTAAGTCGAGATATTCAAGTAAAACATAGCATCTGAACAAAGTCGTTCAGTTGGTAGAAACTGATTCACCGAATATGGATCTATATATCTGCTATACCTCGATATGTTCATAGGATGCTTACAAGTTTTTGATACCTACAAAGTCATACTCAGCAATTTTACATTATTACTCTAGTGGCGAATGGATAAACGAAGCACTCCGAAGAGTAAATTCGTCATCTGATAGTCACGAAATAAGATCCTGCCTATATTTAGTATTGCAATTGTTATTTATCTGAGGAAGCCAATGATAATTAAACTGTTTTTAAAGGCTGTTATCGTAAAATATTTTTTTCTTGTGATTTTTCCTTTCTAACTAAAGGCTGGTTTTCACTATTTATGTCAAATTGAATGGCATTTGCCGTCAAATAAGTGAATACACATTGTTAAATGGTACTAAAAACGGTATATCGATTGATTTAGAAGGGAGTAGGTCTTCAGTCGTGTACATGTGCTGCTAAATTGGCCTATAATAAAATCGGTAAAGGTATGAGAAAAGGTGATAAGGTTGTGTCAAATCATGTTGGCAAAATTTGTTGTCAAAATAAGATATATGTAGTGAAAACCAGTCTTAAGACTCCTGCGCGCGCATGTAAATAAGCTTACTGCACCTACATTTTGAATAGGCGCGCGCATAATGTGAAAGCTCTTTCTGCCCATTGATAATTAAAAAAAAAGCCGTGAATAATATCTTGCAACTAAAATGTGCTCCAGTGAAATTTCTCTACATACACATAAACATAAATAAAGAAACTAAAGAAAACAACAATGAAATATTAAGTTGAAAACTATTTACTATTTTTTTTTATTCAATTCAAAATTTGTTCCCCACTTATTAACTAACTGAATAGTTTGTCTGTATATAATGGTAATGTTTGTGAATAATGAATCACAGATAAAAGCCATCAATCTCAACATCTCGAAGTTACTACAATAACATCGACGTTATAAGCTAAAAAAACGATTCAACTGTACATATAAATCTGTACTTATGTATGTAATACATATCCTACATATACAATACAAATACATATGAGTATATATAAATTTAAGTACATATGTAATATCAAGTGTGGCATTAAGTTTATTACACAAATTCGTAAGCTTTGTGAAAAAGATCAGACTGAATGGCGCTTGCATAAAGATTCTTTTCACACGCTGAGCTTCAACAAGTTATTATCAAAATTCAAAACAACCACGAAATTTTTTCATGGTTGTATTCTAGGACAAAATAGAAGATATTCTGAACCAGAATCAAAATCAACCAACGAGCCCTTTTTGAGAAATTTTAATGTTTCTTAAAAATTGCTTTATTTATTTCTTGGACAATTTCCCTATAAAGTTAAGTATGTAGAATGTATGTATGTATGTAATATGTTACCTCGAAAAGAATTGCACCAGGATCATCGTGATGAGAAGATCGTTAAATATACGGGAAAGTACCCATGAACAATTTTATGACGATCGATCGTTTGACACCCTCCATCTAATAATTTGAAAATCGTACAAATCGTAAAAAGTTAAAAAACCTTTTTACAAAGTTGAAAATGGCATCTCGATTTTGAATTTACAAGTGGAGTTTCAATATTCAACGATCGTCATCAAGTTTTATTGGTTTTTTCTAAGTAGCTTAGTATGTAACTATATATAAAAATTCATCAAATTGAAATTACCTTTGAAAAATTTCTATTAATTTATTTTTTATCATATTATAATTTATAATAGAAATGTCTTTTTTATTGTCCTAGAATACAATTTTGAAATAATTGTGTGGTTGTTTTGAATTTTGATAATAACTTGTTGAAGCTCCCATGTTTCAGCATTCATACCCGTGCATATGTATGTGTGTACATTAGGGTGGTCCAAAATAAGTGAAGTTGGAATTTCAATGCTCTCACCCCTAGGATGGTGCCATATCGAAAAAAATATAGCCCTATGTTTTATTTTGCAATCAAAAAATATTTAGTGGTCGCTCATAGCGGTCAAAGTTTTCCATGTACATAATTAATATGGGGGGAGAAACCACTTTTCGTAGAAATGGTATAAATTCCTGAAAATCAATATTTTTCGATCGGAAAACTCCGTTTCTCTTCAGGAGACTCTCAATAATAATTGTTTATTTAACCATTTTTTAGTACTGAACATTTTTTATTAATCCCCCTTGCATTTCTGGGGAAATTTGGGGTCCTATAATAAATAGTTACTATGAAAAAATGATTAAATAAATAATTGGTTATTATTGTTGTGAATCTCCTGAAGAGAAATCGAGTTTTTCGATCGAAAAATATTGATTTTCAAGAATTCTATACCATTTCTACGAAAAGTGGTTTTTTCCCTATATAAAATACACGGAAAACTTTGAGTGCTTTGATTTCACAATAAAAGATAGGGGTACAATTTTTGTCGGTTTGGAACAATCCTAGGGGATTAGAGCATAAAAATTCCGACTTTACTCTTTCCCCCTCAAGCATTTTTGGACTACCCTAATGCAAATGTGCACACGCATATATGCATACATGTATGTATGCAAGTGTTTTCTAATGCTAACTAAATCAAACTTTTTGTTGCGTTAAATTATTTCAAGGTGATCGTTTCTTAATTAAATACAGTTGGTACATACATACATATTTATATACAGTGGTCGAACAAATTATAGCCGCACCACATTTTGACAAGTTTTAACATATTTTTTTTTTTCGTTATTTAATTTTAGTTATTTTTATAAAAATATTGTTCATTCCTTAACAAAAAGCGCGTAAGTTAGTCCATGTGCAATATTTTAAAAGTAGTTAAAAAAAATAACCAAAATTGAATAACAAAAAAAAAATGTTAAAACTTGTCAAATGCGGCAATAATTTGTTCGACCACTATATAAAGCTAACTTAACGTAATATAGTAAATACTTAAACGAAGCATTTCACTGTTTAAAGTTTTCAATTATTTGTTTTAATATCTAATATGTATTTTATATTGCTTCCGTGAATGTGTAAAGTAATTTTTACTTCTAGCTATACATACATGCAATCTTTTATAAACATTCTGAGTAAATAATCGTAACACTTTGACTGATCGAGATACATACATATTTCCACTTCAATACTTTCCTATTGTAGATATATACTTTTTAATGAAATTAGGACCTAAAACAATTGTTATCAAAAAAACTGTTTAGCTGTTTTTATAAAAAAAATGCAATCAAATTTTGTCTCACACATACATACATATGTTTTTAATGACGTTTTAAAGTAATTAGTATGCTATGTAAATATTAAAATCATTTGAATCATATATTTTTTAAGGGTAAAGCATCGGCGCCAAAATTATTATTTTTGAAGTATTATGTAAGTACTTTTGTATACAAAACACATAGAAGATGGAAAGAAAAGAAGAAGCGAAATGAGAAAGGGTTGAAAAGAAATTCTTCCGTTTGTACCCAAAGATATTATGCCAAGAAGAATCATATGATTGCAGGAAAACAATATGTTGACAAAAAATTGTGCTAAAAGGAGCCTATGTACATACATACATATGTATTACATAATTAAATATGAATGTATATAAAGAAAGAAAACATTTCTATTTTTTAAATAGTTTTATTGACTCACTCTAGTATTTTATGTATGTATGTGTATCGTTGTTCCTAGAAATGGATAATAATAATATTTTGGCGCTTCTCCTCCAATTTTTGATGTGCGTCTTTCAAGTTGTTATACAAAGGGAGAGTTTTAAGCCGATTTCGAACGGTAAACGGATTCTATGAGAAGCTTTTTCAAGATGGAAATACACTCGGTGCCGAGCGGCGAGCGCTGTTAATCCTGCACCTCTAACTACACAGCCACAGCGGCCGCGAAATTACAACCCAATTAAAAATTTTGATACGAAAAAAAGCCCTAATGGTCAAAATTGTAGTATAACTCCAATTTTATGAACTGGCATATACAAAAAAAAAATAAAATAGATACAAGTACCAGTTATGTATATTTGTAATACACTTTAGTATGGCAGAGGAACGGTTTGTTGGTGAATACTCATCAGTGTATAAAATTACAGTTATAAAAATAACGATTTGCTAACAAGCAAGTTCATATGCACATAAAAGTGTTTGTGAATCCATACATTTGTATGTACATATTTGTATATTTCGATTATGACAAACGCTGCTTTTTTTACCAAAACCTAGGACAAAGGCAACGTTTTTGTAATCATATCAATAAGATGTAAGAATGTAATATTTGCTTATTCTTGTAGCATTGTTTGTGGATTGTTTGCGTTACTATTCCCTTTAAGATTGCGTTAAACACTGCGTTTGTGTGCATAGATTCTTGTATGTACATGTGGATGTATGGGCCTGACGGTGTTGTAAATGTCCAAGCACGGATTTTTAATTTTAAGTTTTGCATTATTCCCTTATAGATACCTCTTGTTTGTTCAAGAATATGAATATGTAACTTGAAATGTCGATGTAATAAATATATACCGATGTAGGGGTATGTATGTACTTATGTGGCTTCTTTCATTCCGCTGCTTATCTTATAACAAATATGCATGCATATGCAATGTTGTAATTTTTTCTGTTATTTTATTTATATGCCACCATGTGTGTATGTATGATATATGTATGTATGTATCTAAATATCTTATTAAATAGTGGTATTCGCGCTTCTGTGTAATCGCTGTATCCTGCGTAAGTGTAACTGGACGTGCGTGTGGTTGTTGTTGCATGTGTATTTGATGTAGCGCTAGCAACAACAAATCACACCAAGGCGAATTTATACAAGGTGGTGTTACTGGCGAATTTAGATT
>NW_023458564.1:16808609-16813295 GCF_013731165.1 Rhagoletis pomonella | reverse complement strand
TGTGCCAAGGATATAATTCCTACAACTGTTAGCATATGTGAACGTGCAAACTTTTTCGACTTTGGACGCAAAAGTAATTAAGAATTATGTTTAAGATAGATGCATCAAATATTATAAACTGTCATAACATTATCACAAATGATTTTATTTCTGAAACAATTTTAGATGAAGTCACGCCGTCTGCTAATGTTATTAGTCAGTCGCAAAGAGAATACTGCAATTATATCTCAGACCCAAGCACTGATATTGAAATGCTATGCAAGTACCCGTCGTTGAAGAAGTGTTATCTTAAATTCAACACACCATTGCCATCATCAGCGGCAGTTGAAAGACTTTTCTCTTCGGCAACGATTTTAAATGCACCTCGACGTGGATCGCTGTCAGATGATAACTTCGAGAAGCTTTTATTGTTGAAAGTCAATCCTTTTTAAAAGTATTTTTAAAAATGCGAAAAATTATGAGACACATATACTTATATAATGACGAAGAAAATAGTGTTTTCGCAATATATGCAAAGTTTTTCATTCTATTTTTTTCGATAATTTTTTGTAAAAATATAGTTTATACCATGATACAAAAAACAAGGTAGTTCCATTGTCACTTTTTCGTCGCCATATTAACAACCTGACAATTAAGCAGATTGTGACATTTCGTGCTACCATACCTAATATCTAAAATCCTTCAAATTTTCTTATTAATGTTTTGTCGATTTAATAATATGTTGTTCTTAAGCATGGCATAATAAGAAATAAGTGTGAAATTCCACAACATTTCCTTGGAACATTTTTGCAACATGAAGCTAGCAACACAATTTTCATGACATTTTTAAATACACTTGTACATTTTAAATTGTGTTAAAGCTGACAGTTTATAGAATTCAGTAGCGACCTAAACAAAGGGGGGTTAAGTGGTTAAACCTTACCCAAGCCGATCATAAAACTTGCGACGCAATTTCGGCTTATGCCTGTGGGCCTTGGCAAGAATGTAATCCCTGAAGGTTTAGCTTAAAATGGTTTTCGGGATACACCTGTGATCATGTTACTTTCCAGAAGGTGTGGCGCCCGTTTTCTGTACATATTTTCGTTGGAAAAATACCTTATCTCAGTATTCTAGGTAAATGCTTCCAGAGGTATCTATGCGTCACCAGAATTTTAGTTTATTTGGCTCTTTTCAACGGCTACGAGATTGTTTTTATATACCCCCATTTTTCACAGGTTTGGGATTGATTTCATTTACCTCTATTCCTAGATCTACGGTGTCACGCCGCATTTTCCAATAACCTCATATTTTTCTATGAGCTTGAGATTGACTTCATATACATACATACATATATCCATACAAAGTTCCAGGACTCTACCACAAATGCTTCCAGAGATATGCACTATGAAAAATTAGATTTGTATGGGAGGTTCCACACGCCCTTTAGATATCGGTTTTGTTTTAGCCTATAACCATTCTTGGAAAACTTGTGTCCGAAATTTCAAAAATATCGGTACAGCCAGTATGGGCATTGTGACTCCTCAATCGAAATGAACTAATGATTGCAAAAAATGAAATCAAACATCGTAGTTGACCAAAAAAGAATATTCGACTTCATCTTCTCAACTTCTCAGAATGTAGAAAAGCTAAGAAGTATATAATAAGATAGGATATATTAAAACAGCCTCCAAAACATTTACTAAAGACGCCCCTGGACTACACAAATCAGTTTTATTGAAAATTTGTTTTTATCTATTTATTTTATCCTTCAATTTTGGGTGTGTCAAAATTTCATGTGAAAACAATATGTTGCTGGAAAAATTTTACTGCCCATGGGTCCCAAAGTAAATTACATTGCTCTTAAATGGACAAAGACAATATGTATTAAATAACACATCGAAATGTGTAATTTCAGTAATTTGTGTAAATGTGTAATTTCAGAATTACATCAGAATCACGCGTCCGATATAGAAAACTACATTGGAAATAATGAGAAGACATAAGGACACTAACATAATTTTAATATATGTTCACTAAAATTATATTAGTATTAAAATAATGATTTGGCAAGTTGTTATCGAATTAAATGTAAAATTTAAACGTTTTCAATATAAGATATTGATTATTTTTAAAAGGTATATATTAATACAACTATTTTCTTTATAATCCCAAATTTAGGATATAAAATGTCCCACACCAAAAAACTTACAATTGGGTAATACCGCTTCGAATTTTTAACAATTGAGCAATTGTCAAAAATCTGGTTTTTAGTCAAAAAGTTGTTTATTGAAACTACCTTCTTTTTTGTATCATGGTTTATACTACTTCAAACAACATAAAAATAAAATCTCTAAACTTTGTGCAAAACTCACTAAAATTCAATAAATTTACTTAAATTTTGTTGAAAAAACTTTGTATAGAAAAAACTGCGTGAAAAAATTTTCACAATAAAGCTATTTTTTAGTAATTTCAAACTTTCACTTTTTTGTAAGCTTAGATTTAAAAAAAAATCGGAATAGGAAGTTGCAAATTAGTATGCAAATTTATTGAATTTTCCTGAGTTTTGTACAAAGTTTAGAGATTTTATTTTTATGTTTTTTGAAGTAGTATAAACTATATTTTTCCCAAAAATTATCGAAAAAAATAGAATGAAAAACTTTGCATATATTGCGAAAAACACTATTTTCTTCGTCATTATATAAGTACATAGCTGACCAATAATTTAGTTTAATGAATTCGCTGTGTTATTTTGGTTTACGTTAATTTATTTGAAACTAATGCAAATATATTCAAATGTATGAACATACATATTACCTATGTACTGCATACCTCACCCACTCCTTTGTAATATTCGCAATGTTTTTCATGTTAAATATTTGTACCAAATTTTATATTAAATTTGACTTGCGTTTTCACAAACACCATTTAAATGGAAGTCGTTTCTTTACACAAAAAACCTTTACTTGGGAAAACTTCTGAGAGAGTAAGAGAACAACTCTTCCTAGTCAGAAGTTGCAGGATTTAGTCCGATGTTTTGCTTCTTTTTAGCTGTGGTGCATTTGTCAACGGAAACAACAGTGAAACTGAATAAATTCATAAATTTCTTAAAAAATCAGTAATAAAACAACGAAATATTTGAAGGCGTAAGTAAGTATTTCAGACACGAACTGGAGGAGAAGCAAAAGTTTCAACGCCAAAATATTATAATTATAAATAAATTTAGTTTTAAACAGGTCGCAACCCTCTTCAAATACCTCAAAAGTATTCCCAATATTATTTAGTTGTGAACCTGTATGAGCCCGAACTTACCATTTTTTACCAGAATTTTCCACATTTTGCCGGAAATCGTACTCGATTTTCTGGCAACTGAGAGGACAAATATTTAAGAGAGTTAGTAAGGTAATCTCTTTGTCGGAAGCTACCAGTTTTAGTCCGATGATTTTTTGGTGGTAAATTGTGCTAAATGTGTGAAACGATCTGATGTAGTGTGTTTGACAACCAAATTGTAAACAAAATAAAAGTGCACTCTGCTAATGCATGTTGAAAAGTATATAATTACTTGTTTGAGTGGTTGCTAATGAATTTTGGTTAAGTTACAAAACGCTTAAAAAGGTATTAGCTTATTTTACGTTTAAAAACTTCAAGACTTTAACACATAACGACGCTTAACACGTCTTGTGAATCCCCTATATGTCTTTGACCATTTAACTATATCGTTGTGTATTTGGGTAAAATTAAAATATATTTTACTGTTCAATACTGGAGTTAGTGTGAAACAAATATTAATGATTTATTGTTAGTATGCAAATGAGAACTACAATTATGAACTTATTGAGCATCTCTCTTTCAAAAACAAAAGACATTTTGCTTGTTCAAATTTCGATTCTAAGAAGAAAATGTTTTTAAACAAACAAAACGTTAATAATAAAATTTGAAGGATTTTAGTTATTGCGTATGGCAGCATTAAATGTCACAATCTGCTTAATTGTCAGGTTGTTGATATGGCGACGAAAAAGTGACAATGGAACTGAGTTAATACTTACAGTGGGATAAATTTAAAACCTCTAATATAAATTAGTTATGATTTTTTTATATTTTTTTACCTACAAAAATTTAATGAGCTACAAAACTGCATACCAAAAATTTTTCTGAAAATTCTTAATAAACGTTTAAAATTTTCGGCTGCAAATGTTAAAGTTTGTTGAATTTTAATAATTTGTGTACGAAGTGTGAAATGTGGATTTATGTGGCGCTGGTTAGGTAAAGTCTTAGACTTTAAAAAAAAAATATAAACAATAGTTGAACAAAATAAAATAGCCAAAACTAGTCAAAAAGTAACTTGACTTAATCAGCTGACCACAAGGGTATGTGTATGTATAATTATCATTAATCGTCAATATAATTTTAAATTACATAAACCCAGTTACAGCACTTTTTTTTGTATTCGACGCTTCCAGAAATCACGTAATAAAAATAAATGAAAGCAGTTTTCATTAATATTACATAAACTGGAAACTGTTAAAAATAATCCCGCTTATGCACACAGATTTTAAAACCTATTTAGTTCCCAAAATGTCTGTTTGCAACTGATAACAATAACAAGTAATTCTTAGCAAAAAAAAACCGACTTCAACTCTCATTAAAAAAAATATATATATATATATATATATATATATCTCATAATCCACTGATCGGATCTTAACCAGA
>NW_023458564.1:16805557-16808509 GCF_013731165.1 Rhagoletis pomonella | reverse complement strand
GTATGTTACCGCATAACTTTGGACCACGTCAACCGATTTCGATAATTTGCATTGGAAAGGTAGTGTCTCAGAGGTGGTCCTATACTAATCTGGTTAAGATCCCATCAGTGGATTATGAGATATATATATATATATATATATATATATATATATATTTTTTTTTTTAATGAGAGTTGAAGTCGGTTTTTTTTGCTAAGAATTACTTGTTATTGTTATCTGTTGCAAACAGACATTTTGGGAACTAAATAGGTTTTAAAATCTGTGTGCATAAGCGGGATTATTTTTAACAGTTTCCAGTTTATGTAATATTAATCAAAACTGCTTTCATTTATTTTTATTACGTGATTTCTGGAAGCGTCGAATACAAAAAAAGTGCTGTAACTGGGTTTATGTAATTTAAAATTATATTGACGATTAATGATAATTATACATACACATACCCTTGTGGTCAGCTGATTAAGTCAAGTTACTTTTTGACTAGTTTTGGCTATTTTATTTTGTTCAACTATTGTTTATATTTTTTTTTAAAAGTCTAAGACTTTACCTAACCAGCGCCACATAAATCCACATTTCACACTTCGTACACAAATTATTAAAATTCAGCAAACTTTAACATTTGCAGCCGAAAATTTTAAACGTTTATTAAGAATTTTCAGAAAAATTTTTGGTATGCAGTTTTGTAGCTCATTAAATTTTTGTAGGTAAAAAAATATAAAAAAATCATAACTAATTTATATTAGAGGTTTTAAATTTATCCCACTGTAAGTATTAACTCAGTTCCATTGTCACTTTTTCGTCGCCATATCAACAACCTGACAATTAAGCAGATTGTGACATTTAATGCTGCCATACGCAATAACTAAAATCCTTCAAATTTTATTATTAACGTTTTGTTTGTTTAAAAACATTTTCTTCTTAGAATCGAAATTTGAACAAGCAAAATGTCTTTTGTTTTTGAAAGAGAGATGCTCAATAAGTTCATAATTGTAGTTCTCATTTGCATACTAACAATAAATCATTAATATTTGTTTCACACTAACTCCAGTATTGAACAGTAAAATATATTTTAATTTTACCCAAATACACAACGATATAGTTAAATGGTCAAAGACATATAGGGGATTCACAAGACGTGTTAAGCGTCGTTATGTGTTAAAGTCTTGAAATTTTTAAACGTAAAATAAGCTAATACCTTTTTAAGCGTTTTGTAATTATCGAAAAAAAAGAATGAAAAACTTTGCATATATTGCGAAAAACACTATTTTCTTCGTCATTATATAAGTATATGTGTCTCATAATTTTTCGCATTTTTAAAAATACTTTTAAAAAGGATTGACTTTCAACAATAAAAGCTTCTCGAAGTTATCATCTGACAGCGATCCACGTCGAGGTGCATTTAAAATCGTTGCCGAAGAGAAAAGTCTTTCAACTGCCGCTGATGATGGCAATGGTGTGTTGAATTTAAGATAACACTTCTTCAACGACGGGTACTTGCATAGCATTTCAATATCAGTGCTTGGGTCTGAGATATAATTGCAGTATTCTCTTTGCGACTGACTAATAACATTAGCAGACGGCGTGACTTCATCTAAAATTGTTTCAGAAATAAAATCATTTGTGATAATGTTTTGACAGTTTATAATATTTGATGCATCTATCTTAAACATAATTCTTAATTACTTTTGCGTCCAAAGTCGTTGAAATAATTTTTCTGACCATATTGCTCAATTCCGCTACTTTCGCGTCGCTGAATTCTGGATTAAGAGCATTAACCCATTGAAGTTTCACATCGGGGCATAATGCAGAGGCAGTTATAGCATCACTCACATCTTCCTTAAGTTCGAAGTATTTCTTAAATCTTTCTTTTATCGCGTCAGTCAAAGAGGAAACTATTTGGCAAAAATATACGAGTCTTTCAGCTTTTATTAAATTATTGTACTTTGTAAAAATAGTTGCGAGTGTCGGCAAAAGGTAACCATATACCATTTTTTTATCGCCTTGCAAAAAATCAACTGCATCAGCTAAAGGCTTTAATACCTCCATATACTCATCTAAGTAATCGAATTCATTTTCGTAAAACTTATTTATTTGGAATGACTTCGGCATGTATGATATCGAAAGCAAAGCAACAGCAATTCGGAAAAAAGCAAATGCTTTGGCTGTCGTTTTGCTGTAAAATTTCGAAAGCAACCAGACAGTTAAAAAACAATTTGTGAAAGCACAACGACAGCGCAGCGGCAGCCAAGCAACAGCAATTCGACTATCACATGGCCGTGATACATATCATTAAATCGTTAATAGTACCCTTTAGATATGAGTCGGGGACTAATTGATCTCCATTAGTACCCGTATGAGACTATTTGCGACTAATTAATGCCAAAATGTGCCCGATTGAGAGTAATCTCGGAATACTCTCTTTAGAGCTTAGTCGCACAATTTCTTGCAGGGTGTGTACACACCTTGCACATGCACTATACACATACATACACAAGACCATTGTCATCTTATGTTCAAAGCTAAAACTTTTTCTTATCGGTGATTAAAATTATAGAAACCGAACCATACGAGACCTCCTCTTTACTCAGAAAGGACTGGACGAATTTGCATGGAATTTAGCACACTTGAAATATTTTTTAGGATTTTCAATAGCGTTGACACTTGTTTAAACAGTTAAATTAAATTTGAACGCCATATGTGTTCACTAGTTACTAATTTTAGATACTATTATAAACAATTTGAATATTGATGAAGTAATTTGCCATTATATTCATACCTTCTGGATAATTTCAAAATATTGTCCAAACAACTCTTCCTGTGCATATACATCTTTTGTCGTACTCCCGTTATTGGAAGAGGTAGTTTGTGCAAGCTCTTGAGTGGACGCCTCGGAGTTATCCTGCACTGATTCCTCTACAATTACTTCCTCCCAAGTTGTGGTTTGGGAAGCTGATA
>NW_023458564.1:16802024-16805457 GCF_013731165.1 Rhagoletis pomonella | reverse complement strand
TTTTTTTTAATGAGAGTTGAAGTCGGTTTTTTTTTGCTAAGAATTACTTGTTATTGTTATCTGTTGCAAACAGACATTTTGGGAACTAAATAGGTTTTAAAATCTGTGTGCACAAGCGGGATTATTTTTAACAGTTTCCAGTTTATGTAATATTAATCAAAACTGCTTTCATTTATTTTTATTACGTGATTTCTGGAAGCGTTGAATACAAAAAAAGCAAGGAATGAAACCGATTCAAAATAACGTTCCGGTTTGGGTTTCGGTTTTGCCAAGTGTTTCGGTTTCGGTTTTGGTTTCGTTCTTCAAAATTTATTTCGGTTTTGGTTTCGGTTTCGGTTTTTCACAGAAAGAAAATCGAAAATTACAATTCACTGATAATATCAACACTAGGTTATTTCCCTAACAATCCGGACCGGATTTGGTAATTAGAGAATAAGAGAAACATTTTCTTTCAAAAATGGAACAAAGTTCAGAAGTACGGAAACGCAAAAACCCACATTTCGTGCCCACAAGTCGAGAAACAGCTGATTCACGTTGTTCTTGTTTTTGTCACTTATACCATGTTCTGACCGACTTCGGAAACATGTTTTCGTTGCTAAAACTGGGTTTCGACCTAAAACTTGTGTTTTCGTCCATATAAAATCTGTTAAACGAAAACCAGTTTTCGCTGAAAACTACTTGAAAACTCACTTTCCAGTCATTCCAATCGGTGTCTTCACTAGTTTTTTTCGACTATTTATCGAAGTGGAAGTCATATTTTATCATTTTAATACGCCATTTCGGATTTATTGTTAATTGCCTGGCCAAAGCAAAATAAGAATGAAAGTTAAAGGTTGTAAATGAAAAGAAAATGAAGGAAAAATGTTTTGGTTGTCGGTCAGAATATGGTATTAAATGCAAACACTTGGAAATTGAATTTTGGTTTCACAAATTTGATTTTAAGTACATAGATTGAAAATTCATCAACAGGCCATTCACTTTTCCTTAAAAGCACCAAGTAAATGCAGGCAACATGTAAACACAATACAGCTGATATGCACTTTGACACTTTATCCATTTTTACTCGGAGAAAATTTCGGGCTGTTTTGGGAAGGAAGAAGCATACACTTACGATCGAATACGCTCGAATTTTCGCTCTCTATTACCCATTTTGTTGAGTACAGGCATGATTTCTGGGCTATTTTAGGCACACGCGGGATCTCGCATTGCGTACGGGAAAGAAACTACTTAAATATAATTAATCGATTATCGATTCACAACAACAAAGTCATCAGCAGATTTTTGTGAAAAGTTACCTTGCCATACTTATTTACTACTTAACAAGAATTTTATCAAAATGTTGCTGATTTTGGTTAAATAAATAATTTATTTCAAAGAAATTTTTATTTATTATTTTTGTAAATTTCTGGAAACCGATTGAAACCTGTGATTGAAATGGTTTCGGTATCGTACCTTTTCAGGTCAAGATAACGGTTACGGTTTCGGTTTTGTAAAACGAAACGGTTTTAAACGGTTACGGTTTCGGTTTGGGTTTCGGTTTCATTCCTTGGTTATATTCTTTTTGATTTTTGCGAAAGGGTAAAATTTTTTGTGAAAATCTTGAAAAATTTTTGAAGTTTGAAATTTGAATTTTTATAAGTTTCGTTATATGTAGATTGTCCTGTTTACATACATACCTATATACATAAAATGGTAGCTGTCTTAGTCCTTCGGACTAGAGTCAAAAAGCACTAGATAGACTTCAGTCTATGGACTAATCAGTATATTTATTTATTCACCGATTTCGTTCAAAATCGCAATGTGAGCCACCTGTATGGTGAATTCGTTTGCTAAAAATAAACTAGCTGTTTGGTCGAGATATTTATAAAATCCTAATTTTTTAAACAACCTGGCTGAAATTTTTAATGCGTATTAATTTCTTGATAAGCAATGGTTTTGCAGAAAAGTGACCCAAGGATGGCGCTGCAGCCGTAATATATAGAAACCACATGTGTTTGATCTGCTTTGGCCCTATGTTTATTGTATACGAATTTAGTTTTCAGATGACTAAATGAAATTGTGTAAGCGCACCTTTGTCTGATGCCCTCATACACCCTTAATGCGATCTTGCATTTACCTCCGATTAACGAAGTTGATCAGGGCGGCCGTTATTTCAGCAGTGAGACTCAAAGAAACTAATTCATAAATACTATAACAGAAAACGCTCACCTGTGATCTAAGGTTTCCTTATAAGGACTTTTATTAGCTTACGCATCGTATCTAAGTTGTAGTTGCAAGATCAAAGCAGATTATGCACGCTTGGCAGAGATTTCACAGGTGGAAATAAGACCATCGGCAAAGCCTATGTATGAGGGGGATTCTGCTCTTTAGTCGTTAAAATTTTTTTTACATTACATACCGTTTTTTTCTTTTAAACGCTGTTTTTGCATTGGCCCACGCAACAGCTCTTATTAGGCGCCGCGAAGCAAGCGGGCATCGGCTAGTATGTTTATAAAAAATGGACACAATCTGGTTCTTTTTGCATTCCACAAGAAAGTCTGTGTATCAATTATGTGCTGCCGCAACAAGGCCCATGTTCATCATTGCTTTAATAGGAATCGGTAAATATTCAAAGTAGCAAAAAACTTTAATACAATTCGTAGAGTAAAAACCTGGCTGAGGAGCACAACATGAGAATAAGGCTTTCTGGACTAGGCCTCATGTGCGTCCATAGACGTTAGAAAAGTTTGCTGAGAATCCGAAGCGCAAAAATTATTTAATATAAAATAGAATTTCTTTAAGAAACAAGTAGACATATTTACTTTGCAAAATTTCTTTTCTATTGAAAATGTTTCAATTGATGTAAATATTGTATATCAGCATAATGCTTTTAGCTTTATGAAATTTAATGTTAATGTTGATTAAATATGTACCTATTAAAGCCATTTATCCTACTTCCCGCAGACTCGGAAACCACTTTTACGTCCAACGTGAACATACGCAGCGAAACTGGTGACGGTGGTGCCGTGAGCAATGGTGAGGCGGCTGGTTCTAGCGATGAAAATCGTTCGCTGCTACAACGTGGCAACTCCGATGAACAAAACGATAGGGATGAAAATGGTGGCGGTGAAACTGGGGCCACGTAGCAATTACTTAAAAAGCCAAAGAGCGAATAATAACGCCTACTCTCCGCTCCCTCCGACAGTGACAGTGATAGTGAATAAAACGCTTAGCAACCAGCGAGTAGTAATGCAATACAAATTGAAAGTTATTATATTTTTTATTATACATAGATACATACATACATACTACGTACTTTAAATTATTCATATACATACATCCATACGAACATGCAAACATACATTTGTACGCGAAATGTTCAAACTGCATGTGAAAAGAAAAGCAATGAAATTTAACATTAGGGGAACTCGCCCTTATATGTATTCGTTGTATG
>NW_023458564.1:16800873-16801924 GCF_013731165.1 Rhagoletis pomonella | reverse complement strand
CGTACAAATGTATGTTTGCATGTTCGTATGGATGTATGTATATGAATGATTTAAAGTACGTAGTATGTATGTATGTATCTATGTATAATAAAAAATATAATAACTTTCAATTTGTTTTGCATTACTACTCGCTGGTTGCTAAGCGTTTTATTCACTATCACTGTCACTGTCGGAGGGAGCGGAGAGTAGGCGTTATTATTCGCTCTTTGGCTTTTTAAGTAATTGCTACGTGGCCCCAGTTTCACCGCCACCATTTTCATCCCTATCGTTTTGTTCATCGGAGTTGCCACGTTGTAGGAGCGAACGATTTTCATCGCTAGAACCAGCCGCCTCACCATTGCTCACGGCACCACCGTCACCAGTTTCGCTGCGTATGTTCACGTTGGACGTAAAAGTGGTTTCCGAGTCTGCGGGAAGTAGGATAAATGGCTTTAATAGGTACATATTTAATCATCATTAACATTAAATTTCATAAAGCACAGGCAAAGATATTATGCTGATATACAATATTTACATCAATTGAAACATTTTCAATAGAAAAGAAATTTTCCAAAGTAAATATGTCTACTTGTTTCTTAAAGAAATTCTATTTTATATTAAATAATTTTTGCGCCTCAGATTTTCAGCAAACTTTTCTAACGTCTATGGACGCACATGAGGCCTAGCCAAGTTATTTCCGAGTAATCGTGCTGAGAAACCCTAGACCATTGGAGAAGATTTTACATAAAAAATTTACTAAGTACAGCCTGGTTTGTATATGCAGTTAAAGAAAATACATGAAAAGGGACGGTTTTTTTTTTTAAATTCAAAAAATATAAATATTGCAAAAACGGTCACACTTTTACCTGACATATTTTTTTATCAGGGAGCTATATCTACTAAAATATTGTCGTAGATTAACAAAAAAGCGCCGTAGGGGAAAACTTAGTTAACAACGTATTTTTTAAAGAAAAATATAAATAAAATCATGGACGCTGCATTTCTTTTTCCTTTATTTTTGATTATTCAAGGATGACCAACGCAGGCCTTTGTGGAAATTTATAATTACGAA
>NW_023458564.1:16787213-16800773 GCF_013731165.1 Rhagoletis pomonella | reverse complement strand
CAGCCTGTCGCTGTCCTAAGTGCGGTGTTCTGTACAGTCTGTAGCTTCGTCCACTGCATCCTACTAGTCCCCGGCGACCACACTGGCGCTGCGTAGTTCAAAACGGGCCGGCCTATTGCCTTTTATGTTGCCAGCAACGTTTCTTCGTCTTTGCCCCAAGTACTGCCGGCTAGCGACTTGAGGACCTTGTTGCGGCTCTGTACTTTATTGACAATAGCGGTTGCGTGCGCAGAGAAGGAGAGCAGGCTGTCGAATGTTACTCAGAGTATTTTGGGGTTGTTCACCGTCGGAATTGGAGTGTCATCGACGTGAATCCCCAGCGGTAGCCTGACCTCCTTCGTCCAGGTTGTTGTGTTATGTGGTCTGTCGTGGCTGTGGTATGGTCTGTGGTTGTTGTTGTTGTTGTTGTAGCGGCACTACTAAGCCCCGCCTGTTTCGGGTCAACTTTTAATCATTATCGTCAAGCTCAACTAACGGTAGGCCCAGGAAACGAGCTGTTTCGATGGGGTCGGACCAAAGGGAGAGGGGTGTTAGTTGAGTCGGATTAAGCTGGCATGTGAAGAGGTGGTTGGTGTCGTGGGGGGAGTCTCCACATGCCGGGCACTCATTTGGGATGTTTGGGTCGAGTCTGGACAGGTAGCTGTTTAGGCGGCTACAATATCCAGACCGTAACTGAGCCAGGGTAACGCGGGTCTCTCTAGGTAACTGAAGCTCCGTCTCTTCCACAGGTGGTGATTGGGCTCCGATAACGACATTCCTAGGCCGGGAGTCGAGGTAGGTGGAGACAGACTCCCTATGAATGTCGTTGATCGCTCGTCTGTACGTCATTGGGTCCAGTGGTTGGTCTGTGTGGGTCTGGACTGCGTCCTTGTAGCTTCATCCACTGCGTCCCACTAATCCCCGGCGACCAAACTGGCGCAGCATAATTTAGAACCGGCCGGCCAATTGCCTTGTATGTTGCCAGCAACGTTTCTTTGTCTTTGTTGCGGCTCTGTACATTGTTGACAACTGCGGTTGTGTGCGCGGAGAAAGAGAGCAGGCTTTCAAAGGTAACCCCTAAAATTTTCGGGTTGTTCACCGTCGGTATGGGTGTGCCGTCGACGTGAATGCCTAATTCAAGCCTGACCTCCTTCGTCCAGGTGGTAAAGAGGGTCGCCGTTGATTTCGTTGGGGAGAGGGTTAGGCTCCTTGCAGTGAAGAAGCGAGAATGGGTGGAGAGATAGCCGTTTACTTTTGAGCAGAGGTCATCAATTCCATTCCCAGACGCCAAAATCGAACAATCATCAGCGTACGAGATCAGGGAAACTCCTTCAGGTGACTGAGGGAGTTTCGAGATGTAGAAGTTAAAAAGTAAGGGGGAGAGAACACCACCTTGTGAAACCCTTTGTTTTATTCTTCTTGGTTTCGAGGTTTGATCTCTGAAGATTACTGATGATTGTCGACCACTCATATAATTCGCCGACTGGAATGGCAGACGGTGTCAAACGCCTTTGACAAGTCCAGCGCTACTAGGACAGTTCTCTCACAGGGGCGGTTTCGATTTAGGCCTCGAGTTATCTGGGTGTTTATGGCGTTAAGTGCTGTTGTTGTGCTGTGCACTTTACGGAAGCCGTGCTGATGTTTCTCTGGGGTTAGGTGGCAGGTGAAGTATGGGAGCAGCAGGGCCTCAAGTGTCTTCGCGACCGGGGAAAGGAGCGTTATCGGGCGATAAGAGTCTCCTCTGTTGGCGGGCTTCCCCGGTTTCAGCAGTGGGACCACTCTCCCTGATTTCCACACATCAGGAATGATGAGAGTGGTCATAGACAAATTGAGGACCTCCGTGAGGTATGCTACCCCCATAGGCCCCAAATGTTTCAACATCAGCATACAGATTCCGTCGGGTCCAATGGCTTTGTAGGCTTTCGCCTTCCCGATGGCCCCCTTCACTTCACCGCTGGTGAAAACAAGTGGTGCATTGTTGTTGGGCAGTTTGTGCCCAAGTCTACCGAAGGATGCAGTGTGAATTGCCGACTGAAATAGTTCGCGCATTTCTTCGGGTCCGATGAGGCGTGACCTTCGAATGAGATTTCCACTCTGTCATCACGCTTCGTCGGGTTGGACAAGGACCTCACGGTTGACCAGAGCTTACTCACACCAGAGGTGAAGTTACAGGCTTTCAAGTGCTCTTCCCACTTTGTCCGCTTGTGTTGATTTACCAGTTGCCGAATCTCCAAATTAAGTTCCCTCAAGTGAGGGTCCCTGGAGTCGACGTGGCGTAGGTGGTCACGCTCACTTGCTAGTACAGCTGCTTCAGCCGGGAAATTTGGGCGGACTTCCGCGATACGTCCGGACGGTATGAAGCGAGCTGCTGCGGCTGTGACTACCCTGCGGAACTGGCGTTCGCCAGCATGTACGTCTGTGGGTGTGGGGAGGACGGCGAAGCTGCTCTCGGTAACTTCCGCGAAGCCGTTCCAATCAGCTTTGTTGAAGTTGGTGTAGGTTCGGTGATCCGCGGGAGCAAAGTCGGTGGGCTTATTGATCGAGATGATTATGGGCAGATGGTCTGATGCTAACGTTAGCATAGGTCGCCATGATATGCTATTTATCAGACCAGCGCTAGCAATTGTTAGGTCTGGCGAGCTGCTGCAGCTGCCCACAATCCTGGTGGGGGCGTCGTCATTCATGGTGCAGAATGTCGAATCGTCTATCTGTTCAGCCAAACTGTTTCCCCTCCGATCATTGGCCAAGCTTGAGTGCCAAAGATCGTGGTGCGCAATCGGTTTTCGCCTCTGAGTAGCGCACCTATGTCAGGGAGATATCCAGCCGGGCAGCAGGTGACAGGGGGTATGTACACGTTAAATATTTCGAGCTAGACATCGCCTGACCGGGCAGCTATGCCCTGACATTCTAGGGTAGTGTCCCTTGGGTCGATGTCTTCTTCGATTAGCCGATACTGCACTGTGGTGTAGAATGAACGCTAGTCCTCCACCATTATCTCGCTCGCGATCTTTACGGAGCACATTGTAGGCGGCGCAACCCAACAGAGTTGAGCTGCTGTGCAACTTCGTTTCTTGGACCGCAGCTATCAATATGCCGTGCCGACCCATGAAGACTGCTATCTCCTCAATATTGCTCTGGAGTCCGTTGCAGTTGAGTTGGAGTACGTTCATATGCCTTGGCAGGCTGGACGCGATACGGGGGGGTGAGGGAGGTGTGGGGCCTACCTTGGGCCTGTTGCGCCTGACGCAGTTGCTGTTGCAGCCTGATGGTAGGTGGCTGCGATATGGGCGTTGTTGTCTGCGCCGGCGGTGCACTACAGCAAGGGGCGCTGTAGTTTGTAGTCCACTCGCGAGTGGTGCGTAGACCAGAACATAGCCGGAAGTGGCACCAGCCAAGGCATGTGTTGCATTTGACTGATGTCACATTCCGGTATATTCTGTTCTGGCACACGGAGCAGATGGTGTGGGCAACCAGTAGCTGCTGGTTGGCTCGCGCTCGCGAGTGGGACCGGTCGGTAGGTTGTGTGGGTGGGGTGTGTTGGGAGGTTTGCTGTTGCTCAGGGGAGCTTCTAGGGGCCGTGCAGGCTCTTCGGGTGCTGGGTCGCACCCGTGCAATACGCGAGTGGGTAGCCGTGGAGGCTGATTGTGCCATTTGGCTTGAGCAACAGGGAGCCACAAAGTTTGTGGTCCACTCCCGGTGAGACCTAAGGCCAGAGCAGGTTCTTAGGTGACTCCACCCGTTGCAGGAGTTGCACCTAACCGAAGTGGAGTTCGGGTGGAGTCGATTTTGGCAAACACAGCAGAAGTAAATTTCAGGTCCGGGGTTGGGCTCTACGCCCGCCCGGAGAAGAAGGATGCGGAGCAATCCGGCTGCAAGGTATTGCTCCATGAACGAATAATGATTGGTGGGTGTCGCTGATCTAGACGGGGTTAGATCGCCGAAACAACAGCCCTTGGTCGGGTAAAACCCGAGTCATTCCGGTACGTAGAACCGGCTGTCGTGGGAATGGTATGGTCTGTGGTGTTATTATGTTGTTGTGTTGTGGTGACTGTGTGAGGCTGCTCGGGTGGACTGAGGTTGGCCGTGGAGGCTGCTCTGTTTGAGCAACAGCGGGCCACGTACGACTTGGTCCACTGTCGATGTGTCCGTAGTCCTGAACAGACTCTAAGGTGACTCCACCCCTCGCAGGCATTACACTTGACAGAGGTGGAGTTGTGGTGTAGTCGTCTCCGGCATACACAACAGGTGTAGATTTCTGGCCCTGGGTTTGACTCGATGCCAGCCCTGAGTAGAAGAATACGTAGTGAATGTAGCCCTATGGACGAACAACTTCTGAGATACTTCGCCGACCTAAACGGGGTTAGATCGCCGAAACAACAGCCCTTGGTCGTGGGAATGATTTGTCTCTAGAGTTGCTAAAGATACTTCTTCGGATGATATAAAGTCATACATACCGACTAAAATTAGAACTAAAGATGTATTTATTCGTAAATTTAATTTTAAATACGATCGCGATATTTCATCTTTTAAAATTGATGTAGCTTCCGAAGATTTTGATTCACTACTAAATAGTTCATTTTGGCCGACCGGGGCGTTTGTTCGCGAGTTTGAGTATAAACTTAATAAGAGTAATAATAACGTAGCTAAAATTTCTAATCTTAATTCGGATTCAAATAACTAACTCGCAAGTCTAATTTAAGTATTTACCATCAAAACGTTAGAGGTTTGAATACCAAATTAACTGACTTATATTTAAAAGGTTTTGACTGCAATTATAATATTATTTCCTTGACCGAAACATGGCTCAAACCTCATATTTTTAATTCCGAAATTCTTCCAAATGAATATCAAATATACAAGAGTGACCGCGTGGGCAGAATCGGCGGTGGTGTTCTTTTTGCGGTGCATTCATCGATACCATCCGAGGAAGTTAGTCTTCCTGTCAATGAATATACCGAATTTAAATGTATACGTGTACACGCTGGAAAGACTTATATTTATTTAGCTCTTTGCTACATCCCTCCTAATTCTGCCGTATCAGTATATATGCAGCTACTTTCTTTACTTGAGACCGTAAATGCAATGCTTACGGCATCCGATTCTATGATTGTTTTGGGCGATTTAAATCTGCCACACATTTCATGGAACATCATTGACACCGATGTTGTACCAGTTTCATCTAGAGATAGTTACAATAGGGGTATTCTCTGAGTCTTGCAAAGCCCTTGCATGGTGCACAGATTGCACGGATTGCATGGTTAAAACCGGTTTTCGTATGGGACAGCTTTGCAAACCGTGCAATCCGTGCACCGTGCAAGGGCTTTGCAACACTCAGAGAATACCCCTAATGTATTTCTGGAGGAAATGGCTGAACTTTGCCTCAAACAAATAAATATATGTCCAAATAAGTTTGGAAAGGTCTTGGATCTCGTTTACGTTGATGATGTTCCGAAGGCCTCTATTAATCGGTGTGATCCCTTAGTTTTGCCGGAAGATGCATACCATCATGCTCTTGAGTTGAGCTTCGAAATCATAAATGAAATACATAATAATAAGTCAAGTTCAAGTACTAGATATGTTTTTGCGAAAGCAAATTTCAGGAAAATTAACAAAGAACTTTCAAAGTTATCTTGGCCAATATATGGAGATGACGTGGAGCGTAGCGTTGAGCACTTTAATGATACTGTTTTCAATTTGTTTCGAAAGTATGTGTGTGTAATATTGTTCATGAAGAACCAATACAATTATGGTTCACTAAATAGCTTAAAAAATTGAAAAAGAAAAAGTCGCACTCTTTTAAACTGTATAAAAGAACGGGCTTACACAGTGATTACCTAAGGTACTCTGTTTTGCGGGATAGCTACTTTGCATTAAATAAGAAATGTTATAATTCATATTTACGTAAAATTAAGAAGAATTTAATTAACAATCCTAAATCATTTTATGGTTTCGTAAATTCAAAGCGTAAGGCACATGGTTTTCCCCGCTACCAAGTTCATTTAGAAAGGATTGAATCAATTCAAAATCAATTCTTGATTTTTGCATTGCGTAATTTTAACTGGGATTCAGATTACAATCTCCCCCCTTATACAAGTCGTCTAAAGCTCATAAATTTGCCTACACTCGCAAGTGGTAGAGACATGCTAGGTATATATTTATCGTAAAATTAATGACAGGCTTGATTAATAGCCCGGCCATCCTGGCTGAGGTAAATTTTAATGTTCCTTCTCGAGTGTCAAGACACTTTCGACCTCTATTTTTAAAGCAATGCAAAACTAATTTTGATTTAAACGAATCCATCCGTGGTTTATGTCAAGATTTTAACTGTCATTCCAGCACGTTTGACGTATCGGACTCGATTTTTACTATAAAGAAAACTATTATTTCCACTCTCAATAATTGAAATACTATCTTTAGCATATCCAATCAGCTGATGAATTTGGATCTGTAGCTGAATAGTTTTAGATCTCGACACTTAACAAACTCCTGTTTCCACTACTCGGCACCAAAAAACTCAAAAAAAGGTTCCGTACGTCATGCGGACTGCGCCCCTCGTGTCGGTTGGCCGGGAATGGAGGGTAAAAAGCCGTTGGGATTAATTAAAGATCGAATCCTTTTGATTTGTATGGAATTTTGCTTTGCTTTACACACGCAAAATGTTGTATTCAAAGTTCCTGTAATATTTGTAAAAATGGACTTAGCAACTTTTAAACATGGAAACATATGATCATTTTTATTAAACTTTGAATTACTTGTGTTATATATATATTTTTTTAATTACGTAAGCAAATTTTTGTCCATAAATGGGTGCAGCAGTTTGAATTTATTTAGAACGGGAACATACCTTTATGTCAAAGCCTACAAAACGCTTTCAAATAAAACATTTGCCTATTTGAAACATTGAGGCGCTTAAAGCAAGTGAAACAAAGCTGCCATTTGGCCAGCCTTCATGCATTTTAGTATATTCCAAATAACTTTTGACAGTTCTCAAAGCGAGGCAAGCAAAGCAAGCCTGCATTGGGCCAATACCTTTACACAGGTTCATATACTTCAAGGTAAAACTTTGCCGCCTTCTTTTAGACCTTCACTTACTTCGACCGTCCACCACCTACATACTAAACAATTGGTACCCCGATTCATGACTCGGTTTTTTTTTTGCAATATTAAGGCTGCATTCGATAGTATAAATAAATTAATTAATTTTCCAATTAAACTATTTGAAATTTTTGTGGAATTTCGTGGAAATAATCTGTATCTACTAAAGGAACAGACTCGGCTTTCCAACCAAGTTGCTGGTTGCTTTTACAATATTCGCACAAAAAAACTGACTATAGAGCCTTTAAAATTAAGCAAAGCAAACCAAAGTAAGAAAAACCCCGCAAAGTAAGCCTATGTTCGGCCGAACACATTTAGGTTGGACATTAAAAATAAAATCACAGAACAAAAATATTACCATTGTATATCGTATCTCTGCAATGCGCTGGTGTATTAGATGACTATGTGGGTTGTGCAGTAGAACCTCCTCCATACAGAACACAGCTTTGGAATAATCACACTCCGCCAAATACAGTCTACATAATTCCTGCCACGCTTCTTGATCAGACATAAACCTTTCGGAAACAATAAAATCAGCTTATGAGCAACCAAAAATAATTTACATATATATTACTACACACGTTTTCAGATATTCATTTAATTCTTTGATAGCTTCTGTGCGTTTTCCTCTTGCTTTGAGGATGGCAATTTTTCGCTTTCGAGGTGCAGCATTTGTTTCATCTTTGGCAATAATCTCATCGAGCAGATCAGTAGCTTCATCATACATCTGCATAGCTTCCAGGCGCATGGCTTCGAATTTTACTACACGCATGCTTTCAGGAAATTCCGTACTTAGTTGCTCAATACATTTTCCTGCTATATCTAAACGTGACGTGTCCAAAGCGGCAATAATTACTTGCTCCAATATAAGATGTCGCTCATTGCCAGTCTTCTGAAAACAGTTTTCTAATATCGCTTCCCACAGTTGAATAACTTCGTCACTTCGACGGTCATTATCCTCACGCCATTTTCGGAATTGATCTCGGATATCTGAAATAATTAGTGCAACTTCAGTAAACTGTGTATATTTTCATTATTGTCCGCATCATTTATGTTTATAACAAACCAGTCCAATTAATCTCTCTGAAGTTGTATGCCATAATTTAATATTTCTATTTGAATCCACCTTATTTCACAAACTATATAGCAACGAATAAATAACCGATTTCAATTAAATTTAGAAAAGTTCACGAAATCGACTTGAACAAAAACTTTTATGTATCTTCCTGTAGGGATAGGACTCGGGTTTAGAACTGGGATACTATCTATAGTAATATCGATAGTATCGATAGGTGAAAACTGTCGACACAATCGATAGTTTTTGAAAACTATCGATGTCGGTTTTAGTAAGACTTCACCTCTTCTTTACATCTCTACACATTACATCAATTGTTTTTATGCAAGAAAATTCACAACACAGTCGGCAAAAAAATATGTTTTATCATTGGGATTTTTAGCAACTATAAGCTTACACTGAGTTATAATAAAATTTAATAAGCTATAAATCTGCTTACACAAAATTTTTTTAGAAATTCGAATTAAAATGTTTTAATTTTTAATTATTTTGTAGTTTTTTATGTTTTGTACAACTTTTATAAAAGATTAGTAGACACTAAGGGCGTGTGTGAATCGGTAACAAAGTTCTATGGGGAAAGCTGTTGAATAATAAGGGTATTCATCAAACCTTATAAATGCATTGTAAACCGTATAAACTTATAATTGTGTAAACCTTATAAATGAACTGTCAAAATTTGTATGGAAACTCGTTTACACATTTCTGATAAATTTATCCAGCGATTTCACTGAATAAACTTGATAAACTGAAGACAATGCAACTCTGTCGCAACTCTAGCTATGTTTTCTTAGGTAATAATCGGGATCCGCATACAAATTTTGCATGCAAATTCAAAAACGATATGATCCTGATAGAGATCTGGTTCAATTATTATCCCGTCTGTTTGTTTTGTTTCACTGATAATTCGCAAAGTTTGGTAGCCGTGACAAATGAATTCGTACACAAACAGGCATTCTGTCATTGTTTCTTATAACTTGCTTCAAATAAATAGCCTTTATGTTATATGTACATTTATTTAAATAGATATCTCGTAAATATAATTTTTTCCAATTTAGTTAGGTAGTTTCTTTTATTTTTTTATCCCCGTGCTAGTAGTATAAAGTTAGTGACACTGCGCTTTATAACCAAAGTAAACGAAAAGAGAGTGTGGGTCGTTCATGTAACAGAGTGCATAAACTTATAAGATTATCTGCTTGATAAAGTTATCGGTTTAGATGAATACCACTAATATTTTTACTATGGTGAGACAGTTTTGCCAATCTGCTGTTTGAAATGAAATATTTTTTGACAGCAGTAAATTTTTGATAACCGCAGATTTATTTGGAATAAAATATTACAAATTGAAGTGAAATGAATATTTTAAGAAAACATCTACCATCGTTGATTGCAATTTATCTATTTAAGCTTTCATTTAACGAAAAATTACACACATCAACAATCTTTGCGATTGTCAAAATTTTCTATGCATTTGTCAAAAATTTTACTAGCCTCATGAGCTACTGAAATTTTATTCACCTCATAGTTGTCAAAAATTTTCTCGACGCGAACTTTGTTACCGATTCACACACGCTCTTAATAAACAAAAAGTAGTCTATCCTGCTAAAAAATGTTGTGGTGCTATTATTTTCTTATAATATGATAAAATGTTAATAATTTCCCTTGTCCGGATTTTGATATGCGCCCTGTATTTGATCTCAGTTGAACTTTTATAAGAATGAGTTGTCAATTTAAACGAATATCTTTTATTTTGTTTGTTTTGTAGTATTATAAATGTATTTTTATAGCGAATTGCACTTCAAAAGGGACAAACATAATCCGAATTTAATTTTGCCATATAAAAAATAAATGCAGATTTTGCCTGTCGCTTTCAAGGGGATGCAAGGGCGCATAAATTAATACGTTTATTTTATTATTATAAGAAGTTCTTTTTGATGCACTCAAATTTAAAAAAATTTATATAATCTTTTTAATTTACAAAGTAATTTATAAATTTTATACATTTATTAATTATTTAATTTTCAAGCAATAGAGCGTTTTAATTCAGTACCTTTCACGACGATTATACTATTGATACTATCGATGTGTTCAACTATCGTTTCTAAAACTATCGAGAGCGGTACTATCGATAGTATCCCATTTCTACTAGTACTCGAACGATACTATCGATACTGAGTAAGCATCGATATTGAGGGTATAAAAATGTGTACTTTAATATTCGATACCTTATTTGTTGATTTTACTCGATACTTTGCAAAGTACTGGTAGTATCGAAAACTTTTTAAAAAAACACACTTTTTAAATTTTTTCTGCCATTGGCAACCCAATTTTCTTTGCTTATATGGATTACTATCATTCAATTTTGTCCATCATTTAAATTAAACTGAAATTGCTTGTAGTCTGTTGCATAACATAAACCAAATAAGTTAAAATTTAATGGCCTTATTCATAAAAAAAGTAAGTTTAAAGAACTTAATAAAATTACAATTTCATAAATTTCTCAGTTTATAAACCTTTTTTATTTTTTATAAATAAGGCCATAAAACTTTACGCAAAGTTCACGAAAATGCAGAATTTTTAGAAACTTTTTGGTTATGCAGTTATGTAACCTATTCAACTTTACGTGTAGCCTACTACCGTTAACTTTTAGTTCAAACATGCACTTAATTATACTAAAATTTAATAGGCTACAAAATTACATACCCAAAAAGTTTACGAAAATTCTAATTAAAATTTGAAATTCGTGAAAGTATATATATATGTACGTATGTATGTACATTTAACTTTAAAATTACTTCTAACGTGAAAGTAAGTTCTGCAATGAAATAAAAATCAAATAATTTAAATTTCTATTGTTTTAATTTCAGAAAATAACTAGATATACGATTGAAGAATAAAATAATTTTAGTATCCCAAAAAACGTATTTTAATGAGTCCGATACTGAGTAGTTTCGTTACTTCTTCCCTGATACTTTTAGAGTATCGATACCATGAGCTCGATGCATGAACGAAAGATACAAGATCACGCGGGAAGAAAAGAAAGAAAAAAGTTATTTTCTAGCTGCCGAATACTCGACGCCAACTTTGTTGTAAGAAGTAAACAACGAAGAGAACGGAGAAAACCGCGAAATTGTTGAACGTATGAATAATCATTTTTATTATGCAAACTCTTCTATAACTCATGCCGTTGGGTTAAATTATTTTTTATCTTATGTATACACACGTTGTCACAGGCGAAAATTGCATAAAAAGCCACCACCAAATTGTAAACAACGAAGAAATGTAAACAAACGGCTAATGTCAAAATCGTTAAACTTTTTCCTAAATGCGATTTTAACGGGCTACTCTCCTACCCGACTGATCTTGGATTTTTGATTCATGAGCTCGATGCCAGAATGAGTACTCAGCAGAACCAAAATGTATTCAACAAAGTGTGATTGATTTTGACATTGCTCTCATAAGAAACAGGCTATAATGTCAAAATGAAATGAATTCTTAACCCATATGAAATTTTTTTTTCAAATTTGAATTTGTTTAAAAAAAAGTTACACACAAATTTTTCAAGCAGCAAATTTTCTTAATAAACGTGAAATTGTTGAGAGATAAACCGCAGAGGAGAGCAAGTAAGTACATTTAAAGTTGGGTAATAAGTAATTACGTTCGACTTTTCTTAAATATTTAATGTAAGGAAACCAATATGAAACGGAGCAAAAGGTTTGAACGGTGCGCTGTATGCAATAAAGGTCAGGACACGAAAATAGTGTGATGTTTTAAACTACCTAGTTGCGAATTAAAACGGCACCGATGGGAAGAAAGCTGTGGTGTTGTAATACGTGATTCATCTCGCGTTTGTGAAAACCACTTCAAGGAAAGTGAAGAAATAACTAAAACCATGCAGGCAAGTATGAAAGAGCTTATTTAAAACTGCTCGAAGCAAAGTCTTTAATGGAAAACTATTTCGCATGAAAAACATTTTATTTCAAAATTTGTAGAGTTAAGCTCACATATAAAATTGGACACATGTAAAATCCTACTTTTGTAATTGTCGAATAATGTTTAGGATAAAAAATTTTTATATAAAAGTAAACGCATAAAAGCATAAAACTTGGACAAGTAAAACAAGAAAATAGCTAAAACTATTTTATAAACAATGGCGCGTATTCATAGTCCAGCAACTAAGTCGAAACTAATAAAGTTGCAACTTAAATTTAAGTACCAACTTAAAATTTACCTCTATTCATAGTCGCATTTCAGACTTCTACTAAGTAGTTTCGACTTAGTTTACGATATAGCAAAACGAGTGTGAAAATGTATAGATTTTTGTTTACGATATTTCGGAAAAATTACATTTTTATTAAATAAGGTCAAGTTTGATCATCCGTTTATGTAATTTTTATTTTCATTGCATGATTATGCAAAAGAATAAGGTATCATTTTCTTGTTAATTGTGTGAAATAGCCAGAACAACCGCAGTGATGTGAAGTCGATGTTTATCGAAAGCATGCTGTGAAACATACATATAGTAGATATCTAAATGTTATGCACAAATTTACTTTAAAAGAACTAGCGTGAAACTGACTTATTATTTGAAAATTTATCTAAATTATTCCAATTATAAAATTGTGATGTAGCTTTATTCGAATTGTAATACGAATTTAATTTCATCTTCCGATTAAAATTGATCGATCTTTGTAAATTTTAATTGGAGATTATTCAATATTATCAAAATCACCCTCTACCAAATTAATTTTTACATATTTCGTCTGTTTTCCCTTAATTTGATAAAATACTTCTTCCTAGTTACGACTTAGTTGCCGCTGCAGCCGAAATTAAATTTTAAGTTGGTACTTAGCCAGAAAAGTCGAAACTAAGGCGACTATGAATAGCTTTAGTTGTGACTTAGAATAGTTTCGACTTAGTTGAGTACTAAATATGACTATGAATATGCGCCAATTAGTTTTATTTTATTGACAAAATATATATATTCCAGGTAATGTAAGTAAAACAAAACTATAATCAAAATAAAAGCCTAGGGCATCAGTGCTGACAAGATAAATGCAAAACTAAGGGTTAATTCGTTTGTTTATACTTTTTGACATAATAGTACCTTAAAAGAGAGCCGCACTGAATTGTCAATCACACCTTGCTTAATACACCTTGAGCACAACATAACCAGTACCGAACCTTGAGTGAATTTGGCGACTGCCCAGTAAGACCCCTATCTGTCAACTAATGCGTTATATTTGCCTAGTACTACAAGAAGTTTGTGTGAGACATTCAAAAACTTTCCATCATTTTACATAGGCCTCCTGGAGAAATCTAACGCATAATCGTCTCGCGTGTGAGCAGTTTTCTCTTTCTTTTCCATGGATTTCGCTATTATATTATCCTATATTTAGTTGTCTCTTTTCAAT
>NW_023458564.1:16745532-16787113 GCF_013731165.1 Rhagoletis pomonella | reverse complement strand
TACCAAATCCGGTCCGGATTGTTAGGGAAAGAACCTAGTGTTGATATAATCAGTGAACTGTAATTTTCGATTTTCTTTCCTCAACGTTTAAGACATTGTGATTTAAATAATATCAACAAAATTTCTGTGAAAAACCGAAACCGGAACGAAACCGAAACCAAAACCGAAATAAATTTTGAAGAACGAAACCAAAACCGAAACCGAAACACTTGGCAAAACCGAAACCCAAACCGGAACGTTATTTTGAATCGGTTTCATTCCTTGAATATAACAATTGCTCAATGCGATTTAGAAATCTAGGAGAAAGTTGTTTGGTTAAGAGATATATTGATGCCCTCGGAAAAGCGATTTCAACCTTTTCTTGTGACGCATATATATGTATGTGTAGATATCCATCATTCTCCCACTGTGAGGAATATCCCGACCTCAGCGCATCCTATCGTGTAATTTTTTAGTCCAAATATTCTTTTTCAATTGGCTCACAAATGTTCTAATTATCAGCCATATCTGCACCTAAATTCAGTTTTTAGGAATATTCCGATCCCAGCGCCACCTAGCGATTAAATTTTTAGTCGAAATATTTCCCTTCAAGGTGTTGACATATGTGTATGTTCCAAATATGAACGAAATCGGTCCAGCCGTTTAGTAGTTTAATACATTTAATATGTATAAGGAAAAGTCTATGAAATTGTGAAATCGTAACGCCTCAGCTTTCTTAATTTTTTGGCAACAAAAAGAAAAAGTTTTGTTTTATTTTAAATCGAAAAACCTTCCACACAGAAGAACCAAAAACGTACTTTTTACAGAATTGAAATCGGTTCAGCCGTTTGGTCAGGCATTGCGGTCATACGAAAGACATTTCATTTTATGCATTTTTTTGTATATTTGGTAGGTATGAGAATATGTCGTAAAGTATACATATTTCATACCGCTAGGAAAAGGGGACGTGGCATATGTGCGATTTTAAATTATTTTCAAAGAAATGTGTTTCCAGTTTGCAATTAAATTTGTTGCTGAAGTTGCTGTTATTGTTAAATGTAATGGTTTTTTAAAAGCACCACATTTCGCTGATTTTGGGCTGGTGCGGATCTAGTTACTATCGGACTGATTCATTTTTGGCGATAAAGATCTAGTACGAAACTAGAAATTTGATTCACTAGTTCGTAGTTTCCCTGCAGGGTTCTTGCTGAAGTACCGATACTTGGTATGAATATATATGAAAAATTGTGGCTATTGGAAAAGGGCGCGTGGCACCTCCCACACAAACCCCACCAACTATACTAGACAGTTTCAAGGACAGATTCACCATCGAACCGGATCATTGTTGCCCGCAGGACGTGAAGAGAAAAAGTTCTTCAAAGTTATTTCCGAGTAATCGTGCTGAGAAACCCTAGACCATTGGAGAAGATTTTACATAAAAAATTTACTAAGTACAGCCTGGTTTGTAGATGCAGTTAAAGAAAATACATGAAAAGGGACGATTTTTTTTAAATTCAAAAAATATAAATATTGCAAAAACGGTCACACTTTTATCTGACATATTTTTTTATCAGGGAGCTATATCTACTAAAATATTGTCGTAGATTAACAAAAAAGCGCCGTAGGGGAAAATTTAGTTAACAACGTATTTTTTAAAGAAAAATATAAATAAAATCATGGACGCTGCATTTCTTTTTCCTTTATTTTGGATTCTTCAAGGATGACCAACGCAGGCCTTTGTGGAAATTTATAATTACGAATTCCATTACGCATAAAATTTTGTATTTTTTATTTATCGATTTCGGAATATTTTGACTTCGTTATGTATGTAAGTCGTCATAAGTCGTCAATCAGTAAACATCGCGGGGTACTATGAATTAAATAGAAAGAGTATTTTGTGGAAGATTTAAAGTTGACAACATTGCAATTGTGAATTTACGAACCAATGTTATAACAAAATGCTAGAAAAATTAACAAACTCTAATGCCATTCATTACGATCATCTCCGCACCTCATTTGTAAAGAAATAGGGCGCGTTCAGAAATGCATCAAGCCAAAGCATCAGTCTCTTTTATTTCTAAACTATAACACTGGTCTACAAATTTCAACTTTTTTTCTGCGAATAAGACGGGACCTGGTGTTTCTGAACGGATTTTTCGTGCTGAACACGAATCCGGGGTCAAAAATGTCCCATCACGTCACGTTTTCGAGAAAAAAGGGGTTGAAACCCCTAAAAACAGCGTTTTTGGCCATTTTCGAAAAATTATAGAGCTGAACCCTGACGTGGTACAAATTTTGCATATATCAGAAATTAAAGGCTAAACCGTGCCCTTTCGAATGAGCCCTATGCCGAATTGATCGCGTGCACCCTTAAAGCAGGGGGTGTATTTGTGTTTAGGGGTGCAGGAAAAATTGATCACAGAAAGAATTTAATCTTAAACGATCATAGAAAATTAATAATGCCAAGGTTTTAACTATATTAAAAGTCGCTGATTACGAATCTGCAGTTAGATTTTAAAAATTTAAGATGACGGGTCGAATATGGTGGATATAAAAAATAAACTGAAATTCGCTAAATAAAAATTTTTAAGTCCGCCTTATTGGATCCGCCATTTTGAATTTTTAAAATCTAACTTCAGATTCGTAATCAGCGACTCTTAATGTAGTTAAGACCTTAGCATCATTCATTTTATATGGTCGTTTAAGATGAAATTCTTTCTGCGATCAATTTTCCCTGGACTCCTAGACACAAATACACCCCCTGATCTAAGGGTGCATGCGATTAATTCGGCATAGGGCTCATTCGAAAGGGCACGATTTAGCCTTTAATTTCTGACATATACAAAGTTTGTAGCACGTCAGGGTTCAGCTCTACAATTTTTCAAAAATGGCCAAAAACGCTGTTTTTAGGGGTTTCAACCCCTTTTTTCTCGAAAACGTGACGTGATGGGAAGTTTTGGACCCCAGATTCGTGTTCAGCACGAAAAATCCGTTCGGAAACACCAGGTCCCGTCTTATTCGCAAAACCCTTGTAGACCAGTGTAATTGATGGAAATGTCAAATATGCGCAACCACGGTTAAAAGCCGAATTGGAACTTAGTTGCTCAAATAAAACATTTCCATCAATTATAGTTTAGAAATAAAAGACTCCGATGCTTTGGCTTGATGCATTTCTGAACGCACCCATAATTATCGTACAAGTACGCTGGTGTGTTTTATGTTTCTAGCTTGATGTATAATCATTTGATGGCGTCAGATAGTTGGTTCCGTGCATCCACCACTTAATTGGATCTATATAATATACTTTCGACTTTCATTTCACGTTAACGCTGTACTGACACTAAAATGACCCAAAAAAAAAAACACCCAGCCGCGCAAATTTAATTTTGGGGCGTATATTGCGGTTCTGTAGACAATTTTTCAAAATCAGGTAATTTCCCCAAGATATTTTCATTTTTAGTTTTCATTGCGAATAAAAAATAATTCAAACTTTAACATGGAACATAAAAATGTTTTCGCAATTACGCAGCTGACAGCCTGCCAGCTGAGCTATTCAAGTACGGTGACGAGGAGTTGATAAGGTGCATGCATCAACTCTTATGCAGAATATGGTTATGGTTATGGCAGAATATGAACGCAGAAAAGCGACACCGCTATCTATGCATAAGTTACAAGGTTTTATCGAGCGTATTGTTTGAAAGACTGAAGCCCACCGTCAACGAACTGATTGGGCCTTATCAGTGTGGCTTTAGATCTGGCCAATCAACCATTGACCAGGTATTTACACTACGCCGAATTGTTTGAATATGGCTGTGCAAAATAACGTTGAGCAATAGCATCAGATCGGTCAGAATTGGGAAAGACCTTACTGAGCCGTTTGCCACCTAACGGGGTTTCAGACAGGGCTACTCCCTGTGTTGATGTCAGAGAAAATAATAAGAACTGCAGAACTGAACCGATCAGGAACAATTTACCACAAGATCGTGCAAATACTGCCATATGCCGATGACACCGACATCATCGACGACAAAAACCACGAAGTCTACTCTGTCTTTCCCAAGTTTGATAGAAAAGTAAAGCGAATGGATCTGGTGGGAAACGAGGACAGGACGAGGTATCTCCTGTCATAAAACAATCATTCAGCGCATTTGTGCTTCGGTACCCATGTCACTGATGACAATTATAGTTTTTAAACAGTAAAGAATTTATTTTATTTGGGAGCCAGTATTAACATCGATAATAGAGACAGCATCGAAATCCAAATTTTGCTAATGATTTACGGACCTTTACGCGTTGGCGACTAAGGGTACCGCAGGCGGTGGATCGATGAGCTGTGTAAAAGAGGGAAGGAAGAGGCCTCCTCTGCGATGGAAAGGCCCAGTGGAGATGGAGTTGGCTGCGGCTGGTGTGCTTTGATGGAATCGACCAAAATCGGTTAGGCGAATACAGCGTCAAATGAAAATAAGGAGAAGAACTAGGTAATTTTTGATGTTGAGGCAGTAAAAAAAAATATTCTACCGATGGAAAATAATCGACACAATTTTTGGTTATGTTCATAAAGCGTTGCCGCAAGAAACTATGAAGTTTTAGATCGATGCTTTAAAAACCGAAAAAGTAGATGTTTAAATTCAAAACGGACCTACTTATGATCAATTGCCCATCCTAGAGGTAACAGACAAAGGAAGTGTTGCTTTTAACGTTATTCCGTGAAAAATCCAAAACTCACGGTATTATAAACTACCCTGGTATTATCATATGTGTGTATATACAAACACCAGTGCGATTGTGAAATTTAAAACAAAACAGCTTTTCTGGTAGGTACATAATTTAGCGTTCAACTACAAAGCAGTATCATATGTATACGAGCATGTATGTATGGATGTATATTTACGCATACCGATGGATGAATTCAGTTAAAATTTGAATACGGATAACAACGCAGGCGTACGGCGTCCCTTGTGTGCAGAGTGCAGACGCAACATGACCGAATGTATCATAAATTGGTGAGAGCTAGATGAATTTCGAATGAAGCTTAAAAAATGTTTGGTCGATCGTAATTAGTATAGATTCAGATAAATAAATCTCAAATGGCGACCAATTTCGCAATGCCACTTCACCAATACTCGTGTCGACAACTTTTGAACTTTTAATTACCTTGACTACTGTCTCTGTTGGTCGAGTCGTATCGACTGTCGCCGGACATGTGCGATGTGGCAGTTGAACGCGCCAACATTGGCTTGACGTGGCGCAACGCTTGCTCCTCTGGGTAGCGTGGCGTTTGGAATTTTGTTGGCCTCGACTGCAGCGTCGCAGGGCCGGAACGCTGTTGTATCAGCATCCGATGCCGCAATGGTGGTGGGGAGATAGACTTGGCTAAAATTGAGTGAGGTAATTTATTCGGTGAGTAATCGCTGCCAGATTCGCCCTGTAAACAAAACTGAAATTTGATTGGTTGTATTGGTAATGCATTCCTATGAATATATTAGTTAATTTCTCGAAGTAAGTACCATGACGGTGCCATTGTCAGACACACCCGACCCAGACATATTGTCGGCCAGTAGGCGCTCGCTCTCGGGATCTGCGAGCACCCGTGAGATATCAGATTTGTTTTTGAGTATCGACTTTGAACGTCGATGCTGCTCAAGATTTGGAGATACGTCGATAGAGTCTATCGACGAGGAATGTTTACTTTCGAATTTCGCTGCAATGGAGTAAAATAAATGGTCAGAGAATGTCAGCAAAACGACAAAAGATATTGAAACGTATTCTTGTTTCCTTACCTTTTTGTCCAACATTCTGTATTCCGAACAGATGCTGGTTGATTAGCTTGGTGGCAGTGGCTAAACTCTTTCCGGGCATGAATGATGAGCGCTTCTTCTTGCTCCCGCTGCCGGCAGGGCTGCTATCGTGGCTGCCGCTTGCGTTGTCTTGTATGATCTTGGCCTCTTCGAAGCGTGCTCGTGGCTTGTTTGAAGTCCCTGCGCCGGTAGGCATCGACGTGAAACTTTGGAATCGTGTTTTGCGGTGTTTTGGAACGGGATTCTCATTGAGACTAACACGACTGCCGCGTTCTTGCACTTCGAAGTTTTGATATACCTCGTCCATCGGACTCAGACCGCCTGCGGCCATATTACGTAGCGCCGTGTCTCCCGACGTGCTTTTCTTCACCTGCGAACGCATCAGTCCCATCGGTGTCAGACCAGTAGCACCGGTTGGTGGAAGACCGACGATATAACCTGTTGTGCCTGGTCCACTTGTCGACGTCGTCGATTCTTTTTCCAACGGGTTTATGTACAAGTTATCCATGTCGATGTCCAGTGCACACGCTTCGTCGGCCAGGTCGGCAGTGAGATCACCTTGGGAATGAAATGGATGAGTTTGACAGCTGGCGTACGTATCCGAACTGTCCACGCTAGCCAGATCTGCATTGTTATTGTTGTTGATGTTAACATTGAAGTTGTTATTAAAATTGCTCCCCAAAGCCAGAGCAGCATTACCGGTTGCCATTGACAGTGCTGGACATGCACCCACCGATGTTGTATTGAAATTATTGTTATAATTGTAATTGAAGTTATTGTTGCTGTAGCTAGTGATGAATGGTGGGTAACGAAATGGAGTGTCGAGTGGCAGAGCTATGGTGGTGGACGTAGTGGTGCCATACGATGACGAGGTGGATGATGATTGCGATGCAATCGGCGCTAGGCTATTGGCAGTGTGCTGGGGCAGATGGTGTGGGGTGCGCATCACGCCGCCACCACCGCCAATCGAAAATATGACTTCGGCATGTGCGTCGCCTGTAGCGGCAGTAATGGCCCCTACTAACTGTGGCTGAGACGTCGGCAGGTGTATAGGTGGGGCCAGCAAACCGAACTGGTTGGCGCGCAGATCTCGGTTCGCTTGATTGGCAGCCATTCGCATCTCCACGCAAACGGGCTTGTGGAAATCCGACGTTGGAAGCGAAATTACACCCTCGGCATCGGTGAACTCCTTGAAGTCCTGCAAAGGAAAAAGCAATTCACAAAATTTAAATTAGTTTGACAAATTCGAAATTGTGGTGATATGTGCGTTGAATCGGTGGTGGACAACAAGAAAACTTGAACTTGTTGGCAGGTTTGGGTATGCGGTTGTAGATAGCGGTGTGTAGAGGTGTGATGAGGTGCCCACGTAATAGGAGCAAATCTATTTACAATTGCAAATTAGACAAATTGTTTAAGTTGTTTTGTTAGTACGCGAATAGCGGTGGTGTATTTGATGTTAATAAGTATATTGCTTGTGAAAAACAAACAGAGCCATTTCGGCAATGGTAACTTCGAATAAAACATTAATTCAGCGTTTTCATCTAAAATAAGTAAGGAACGAAACTGAACATTGTATTGAACATAAGAAAAGGTCACCTGCAAAAGGAATACGTAAGTTCATTTTGATCAAATACACTTCAATCTCCTTCAGTTTTTAAATTAATTAATGCGCACACTAATTCGAAGGTATTAGACCGAAACTACTTACCATTGAATGCGTGTGTTTTTTGGCTTTTCATAATAAAAAATACTTGGAGATCCGAATAAAAAATCTATCTAATTCTTTTTTTGCTTTTATCTGGAGCTTCCAAAACTAATCTATATATACAATTCGCGAAGGGATTTTTTGCCCACGACATAAAATATGCACCGTTCGCTCAATTTTCAAAAATTGGGTGTCAAATTAAAGCACTTGGCATGTAGATGTGAAAAGAGTTGCCACCTGTTGAAAAATTAAATTCAAATTATTTAATATTCAATGTCATCAAATCTACGCCTTTCTTTAAATTTTTCAAAATGAGGTGTCACATTAAAAGGCTTGGACTGCGGATATGCAATCAGATTTACTTTGTAGAAAAGATATGCCACCTCTTAAAAAATTATATTCAAATTATCAAAAAAAAAGTCTATTATAAACTGGGTATAAATCTAAATGGTTTTGAAAGGCTTTGTTTCTTAACTTAATTATAGAAGATTACCACTTGTTTAAAAAATCAAACTCAATTTGAGTTAAGGAAATTATGCAAGAGAAATATATATGTATCACCATATGGGTGCCAAACGAAGGGGTTTCAGAAAATATTAGATACAAAATATTTTGAAATATTTGAGTTATATGAAATATCAAAATGTGGATATGAAACGAATATTTTTGAGGTGGTGGAATAGAGTTGCCTACCTGTTTAAAAAGCAAAATTCATATTATTTAATAAGTTAAATGTATTATTAAAATATGGGTATCAATCGGATGGGGTTTGAAAAATCTTTATTTCTAAGCTGTGTTTAGCGGGGTTCAGCACGTTTAAAAAACCAACTTCTACTTAATTCATGAATTAATAACAAGTAAGAAAGTCTAAGTTCGGGCGGATCCGAACATTAAATACCCGGCGCAAGTATTAAATATATGTTTTCCTTATATACCTTTCCGAAAGCTATCGCTACATGATAGGCGGGTGTATAAATTTTAAGTAAACTAGCATCCTTAAATTTCAAAATATTGAAATTTCAAGCATTTCTGAAATTTACCGTTATATGAAAAGCGGCAGTAATTTTAGTCCGATTTCAACAATTTTGAACGGTTTTCTTTTATGTGGCAAGCACAATAACCATACCGAGTTTGGTACAAATTGCTAGAACGGTTAACGAGATACATATATGTGATCATAAGTGGGCGGTGCCACGCCCATTTTCCAAAATTTTATCATAAACATATTTCCTGGTAAAGAATTGTTGCAACCATCAATTTTGAATAAATTAGCTTTAATATTTACTGATATATCGAGGATTTCGTATTTCTCGAAATTACCGTTATATGGGATGTGGGCGTGGTTATTGTCCGATTTTAAAAATTTTCGGCCATTTGGTATGCTGTACCAGGGTCAACAACTGTGCCAAGGTTGGAAGAAATTGGTGCAGCGGTTACCAAGATATACACATGTAACTGGGCGTGGCTACGCCTATTTTCCAAAAATTTTTAATATTCTTATTTTTCGTCTAAAAGTTATTCTAAATGTCAATTTTGAGTGAATTATCTTCAGTAGTTACTAAAATATCGCAGTTTTCGTATTTCTGAAAATTACCGTTATATGGGAGGTAGGCGTGGTTATTGTCCGATTTCGCCCATTTTCAATACCATCCGTCCTACGCCCAAAAGAACTGCATGTACCAAGTTCCGTTAAGATATCTCAATTTTTACTCGAGTTATCGTGTGCACAGACGGACGGACGGACGGACAGACAGTCACCGCTTAATCGATTTCTCTTTTTATTCTGATCATTTATGTATACAATTGTCTATATCTATCTCGATTCGTTTTGCCTGTTACAAACAACCGTTATGTGAACAAAGTTATAATACCCTTGTGCACAAGTGCGCTCGGGTATAAAAATATGTATCGAAATGTCAGTCAAAGGAGGGTTAACAAGTTTTTAGCTTGAAAATACTTTTGAAGAGGGCTGCCACCTGCTTCAGAGGTCTAATTTAATTAACTATTTACTACAAAAATTATATGAAATATAAAAATTCGGGTGTCAAAATGTTAGTAAAATTAAAACGTTGATACTGAACGATTGACGCGTTGTCATAGGTTGGAACTTGTTACCAAACTGTCTGAAGACAGTTTTTCAAAATTCAAAATGGCGGATCCAAAATGGCGATCCATTTTTTTAAATGGTTGCATTTGTTCGAAATCCGGCACTCGAGAGTTTTTTGGGTCGCCCATTACGAATCTGAAGTAATTTTTTGTTTTAATTCAAATGGCGGATCGAATATGGCGATCAAATAAAAAAAAATACTAAAATTAAAACGTTGATACTGAACGTTTTAAGCATTGTCAAGGGTTGAAACTCGTTTCCAGTGGGTTTCTGAGCTTACTGATTATGCATCTGATGTCAGATTTTCAAAATTCAAAACGGTGGATCCAAAATCGCGACCAACTTAAAAAAAAATATTGGATTTGTTTGAAACTCTGACCGCCATTTTGAATTTTGAAAATCTGACATCAGATTCGTAATCAGCAACAAAAGGCACTATCTCCGAGAAGACTCGTATAACGTTGCCACTCGGCATGTTAATCCCGGGAAGCCGGAATCCCAGTCTTTTTTAAGTCTCGAAAATCCCAGGATTATTTGCCTAGAATCCTTATTTATTTGCCGAATCTGATGAACTGACAAAATTTTTCAAAGAAAAATTTTCATTGGAAATGGTTTATGGTACAAGTGATCCAACAACCAAAGGAGGGACTACCATTGATGCAGTTATTGCCACAATCCACTAGTTAATATTGTAGATTTGAATGTTTTCTCAGCCACAAATAACTAACTATTAAATTTAGCAGTTGGTTATAAAAAAAGCTCGTTAAAAAAAAATTTTAGATATATGTATATATTTTGTATATTAAAAAATATGCACATGTGTATGTGTGTATATCGCACATTTCTTTCTTTCTGGAATTCTTATATTAAGTTTCACTTCTTCCGCGCGTAGGGACTACACGCACTGAGTTTTTTTTTTTAAGCTAATAAAGTTAGAAGGACTATATTTGAGGATGTTGTCGAGTTTATATTCATAGCCCTTAGCATATAATTTTTTTTCAAAATAAATATTGCAAAATTTCAAGAACATTCAAGGATAAAATTTTAAAAGGACATTTTCAATACCCTTTGTACCAAAAATTGTATTTTTCTCTACATAACTTTCATTTTAATTTAATACCCATACTGTTTTTCTAAGTACATTGCACTGAATTTTTTAAATATTATTCTGAATTACTCATATTATTCAAATATCAAAGTCCTTTAAAAAAATCCTGACGTCAGACAGAAAAACTAAAAACCCAATTTTGTGTTATGTTTATGTATAATGAGCTAGACATTTATAAAAAAATATTAAGTATTAGATAAACAAAAGAAATATAGCAAAACTGGTCAACATAAGGCGTTTCTATTATTGCCATCATTGCAAATTACAAAAGGCCGGGATCCCGGGACCCTACTCCCAGCAGAAATTGCTGAGCGGTAAGAGGTTTGGGTCAAATGAAGAGGCCATCACTGAAAAAAGAATTATGTGGAAGGAATACAAAATTTGGAATAACGCTTTTCAGCATTACAATAAATCATAAAAATAAATAATAATAAATCATCTTACAATAAATTACTGACTAACTTAAAGACATAATAATCAGCTTATGAATTTGGCTCTGTAGCTGAACAGTTTCAGATCTCGACATTTAACAAACTCCTGCCTTTCGTGACTCGGTACCAATATAAAAAAATGACTTTTCGTATTATGCTCGCAAGCTCGACCAAAAATTCCTAATTGTAAGCCCTCCCGAAGTTTCATCTTTGTGTCATTTCTTTGCTTCAACAAAGAATAAATATTCAAAATTGACAAACCGTAGAAAAAGTTTGCAAAGCTCTCTTTTTATAAAAAGGATTTGTTCGAATTTCAATAAATAGCAGAAATCGGTCTAAAATTATTAAAAAACGAAAAAATTGAAAATATTAATAATTACAAAAACGAAGTAAAGCAAACAATTTTCTACACACATATACATGTATCAGTTGCAAACAATTTAAATTACATGCATATATGTATGAAAATACATATGTACATATATGGGCAAATCCAAAAAATAGGTACACTCTCAAAAAAAAAAACAAATTTGAAACTTGCGCATTATTACACTAAAATTAAAGGGCTATAAAACTGTATACTCATAACTCATTTTAAAATTTCTGAAAAACAAGTTTGAAGTTAAGTTTTAAGCTCATATTTTTAGTTTTTATGGTATTTGTTAGGGAATGAATTTTTTTAATTGAAAAATTCTTAAAATTAAAAAATAAACATACATACATACATAAGTGGCGTATGTATGTACTAATTGAAAACGCTCATCTGTGCTCTTGAGTTTCCGTATAAGGACTTTTATTGGCTTACATGGTTCACCGGACCAATGCTGAAGTTGCAGGATCATAGAAGAATATTACGCACGCTTGGCCGAGATCTCACAGGTGGACATAAGACCATAGGTAAAACGCATTACATCGAAAGGGATTAGTATTCCATATGGAATCACAGCGCTACTATTCTTGGCATATGTGTGAGGAGGGTTCCATTTTTAGTCATTTCAATTTAAACTAAAAATATTTACTTTACAGATTGCTTTTGATTTTAAACGCTATTTTTGAATTGGCCAGCGCAAAAGATCTTATTAGGCGCCGCGAAGCAAGCGGGCATTTGCTAGTTTTATATATATAGATAAATATGTATAATCAATGACTCTTTAGTTTAATTCTTGTTAAAATGACATAACATTGCTTTATCTGTTTTTTTAATACAGCTTTCCTTTATGTGTTTAGTGTTTAAATAATGCTACGATCTTGGTTTTAAATTACGTATACTTCATTAAATGTTCATGTTTTTTTCAAGGACTTATTTATGTAAGTAACTACATCACACTTACTTCTTTTAAGTACCCAACCCGCCTAAGTACCTCAAACTGACATTTTCGGTGAGGCACTTAAGCGGGTTTTACTGTATACACATAAGTGCTAAATGCCCATTGAATTTCAAATCAGAATATGGTGTGCTTCAAAAGTTATGACATAATTAATTTTGTCTCTCTTAAAAATTACATAAAAAATTAAATTTTTTTCATTACTTTTTTTAAATTTAAACAACTACAATTCAAAAGTTCAAATTTTTTTTGAGGATTCAAGTATACGTCAATGAACTATATCCAAAAGCAACCAGCTTGATATAGTTTCCAACAGTGAAAATAAAGCTAAATAACATCAAGGTTACCTGGTTTTTAGATTTGCCCATATATATATGTACATAAATCCATGCATGCCCTCAACAGGGGAATTGTTTGGTTGCATGCCTGATACGTATGTATGTATGTGTATACGATACTTACCACTCAATAAATGATTTTGGTATTAAGTTTAATAGGTGTATGTATGGACGTTTATGTTGATCACAAGTGATTTTTGTTTTTTGCTTGCTTGCTTGTTTAGTATCGAATATATATATCCATGCCACTTGATAGTGATTATTGGCCAATTTGTTTTATTTTTCCGAACAAACAACTATTACAGCTACAACTACAATTCAACTATTAAATTAAAAAGGTGGTGTTACAGTCTCATAAAATAGAATCCGATAGAGATTGACAACACATTTTGAGAATGTTATTATGGAATAGTGAAAAGTTCCAAATTCCTGAGAGATCTCAAGATGTGAAAAATGAATTTGCAAACAACCGACTCAACATTCAAAAAGGTATACAAAGTTTTAAATAAAAATAATGAGGCTCATAAAAACTAAATAACAAAATCCATTATATAGTGCACAGCCACGATGCAATAATTAAAGGTTTGCTCAATAGTGACATTAGAGTTTTGACACTCCCTTAACTCCCTTACAAAAGCTTTGTACACACACACGAACCCACACACACAGTGCCTTCCCCGCAAACATATTCTGAGCGCTCAGAATATATGAGTCGGAAAGGAGTCCTAGGTAAGTAAGAAATATGAGTTTCAAAAACAAACATTTTTTTACTCTTATATGAATCTTTTAGGAGTCATATATGATCCAAGTTATGAGCCAGCACTTTGTGCCAGTATAAAAACAATAACGACTAGAAATTTATATCTAAACTTGTTTATACAGATATGAAAAATAATTAGGAAGGAAAAATAAACAAAATTTAGCTGCAGCATATATATGTATGCGCAGAGGTTTGTATATAAATATCCAACAGTATTTGAAATGAATTCCTTGCTAACATGGCTCTAAAGAAAGTTCATTAAGAGAGTTGAAGAATAAAGCCAATAAGAGTCACAGAGAACAGCATACAAGGAGCTCCGAAAGTAGGCATTTATGAGGCCAATAAGAGTCATTTAAGAGCTTCAAAAAGAGTTTGATGTATGAATTTAAGCTCATATAGGTCGACCTACGCAGGAAGGGACCTCCTCATTTCGGACTCTTAAATGAGCTCATTATGAGCACAAAGGCTCCGAAATGGGACTCCTTAAAGACTCATTTATGACTCCAAATGTTTGCTGGGTTGCTAAGGGAGCAAGGGAGCCGATTTTGTCAAGAGGGAGCGAGAAAACTGTTTTTTGAGCAAACCTCATGGTACACAGCCACTTTTTTCTGAATATGTGACCTGGTCTACGGAAAGGGGGCTTAGGTGTCAAAAAAATTAATTTTCACTTTTTGGTTGATTCGGATGGAAGATGAGATGATTTTCACTTTTAACAGCTTTTTCACAGAAAACTTTTTTCGCACGTAAGCTCCCTTTTCGTAGACCAGGTCACATATAGTATTTTTTTAAGAAAGTGAGAAAAAGTGTGTTTATTACGTTCTATTTATTTTTATGTGCTACATATTTAATTTATATCCATAGGCATTTCACAACTTAAATTGAATATTTAAATTAAGCTAATTAACTAAGTTGCAATCACTACTAATTTTATTTAAACACGCGTTGAAGAGTTTTAGAATTAAATTCTATAAGCTGGGCGATTGCACAGAAAAAAAATATCTGTATTAGTCCGCTTTTCCGCCTCATAACTATGTAGTACATGCACATATATATGTGTGGTTGTCGGCGAGCAATACTCCGTAACCGCCAAATGCGAAACATTTTACAAAATAGCAAAAATTGATTTTCTTTGAAGCTAAACCTTATCAATATTAGCTTCAACTACATATTATTATTTACTATTAAATTAAGATAGACTAGGTAAAGGATAACAAACAAAAATTGTTTCGTCACTTCATACGTGGTACTATATTTGGTAGATCGGAGGTACTGCGCACCAAGCGACTATGTATACGTACCTATGTATGTATGTATGTATGTATAATTGTGGATGCTTGCGATTTCTATGCTAAACTCTAATATACATACATACATACATACACATATATATATATATATATTAAATTATCTTATGCAAATATAATAAATATAATTCATTATAAATTATTTTAACAAAAGCCATATAATTTTTTAAAAACATTTTCCTATAACATTTTAAGGCGGTTAATATGTTAATAATAGTTTTTCCTTTGACACACAAAAATTCACAATTATTTTTTCAAAAAATTCTTAACATGTTCTACATATGTATGTCTTTTAGGTTGCATTTGTTTATATCGATTGGTACGCCTTCAATTATTCAGTTTAAAGTAATCTCTTCTTTTTTTTTAATTTCCAATTGGTCTTCAGTTCAACTGCAGAGAGAGTGACTCGAATCCGTTTTCAAAAACACGAGTATACTTTCATTAGTTATTTTAGTATTTATGTATGCACAAAATTTCGTAACGTCTATTATCGATTCCTAGTCTGCGCGCTTCTAATTATTTAAATGTGGTATTTCTATTTTCTTTTAATCTAAACGCTATTTGCACGCAATGGAATACACTCGCCTTGACATCGTGGATAGCCCTTAAAATAAAAATGAAAATAAGAAATTAAAATAATTACAGAAATAATGTTAAATATCAAACCGATTACTTAAATAACGAACAAGACATTCAATTCTTAAATTTGGTTTCACTGTTTAAGCAAATAAAAATTAAAAGTGTTTCAGGTTAAAACAACGTTGGGCAAATGTTTTTGTAACGCAAAAAAGATGACAGTTTTTAAGCGTGTATAGAAGCTATGAGATGGAAACAATTCGCGAGATGAGAATGACTGTTACTTAAATAAATATGGATGTACAAATATTAACACAGTTCTTGAAGAAATGTTACAATTTCTTTGTTTTATTAATGATTTCACTGACTGGTCAAAAAAGATTCAAAATATATGTTAGCTTTCCCCACGTATTTAGTTAGTTATATAATGTGACATCGGAAAAGAATGCTTTAAATTTCGAGTGGAAGTGTGAAGTGGATGAATGTTCAGGTTATGTTCGTTGCATCCCTAAGTATCGAGTGCCACAATTTGCTAGGTTGTGCAGCTTTTAATTGATTTGATGACGATATATATGAGCATGTTGTTATTGCGTTTTTTTAATCCTAAGCCTAAACAATTAAAGAAATCGCGGAGGTGTGTTCTCCTATATTATTATTTTAACCAGAGACCGCAAATAACAGTTACTTTTTTTCAATCGCTAAACTTGGCAAGATATTTTTAAGTCGAAAATAAAAGTACTTTCCTAATAATAAACACACCGCTTATCAAAATTAAACAAGTTTGGTATCAACTGAAAGAGGACTAAAATAGCTTTGAAACTGAAATATTTAAACGAGGATAGCCAGCAAAAAGCCAGCTATTGAAAAATATTTAAATAAAAAATGTTTTTTTTAATTACCATAGAACAAACCTTGGGTTAGGTATATGCATTTCTTTTGTATTAAATTATAAAAAAAAAAAAATATAAATAGAAGTGGTAGCCTTCGATCGTTATTTCTGTTCTGTTCCTCTTTCATTTGGAACTAAATTTGTTTAATTTGGATAAGCGGTTTGTTTACTATCTGGAAATACTTTTATTTCGAGCTTAAAAAATATCTGCCCAAGTTTATCTGTTGTAAGAAAATAACTGTTATTTAGGGTCCCCGCTTTTAACATTCAATCAGTATTGAATAAAACTCCGCTACTATTTTTCTCACAAAGGATATTGAACGCATTCCTTCTTAATCGACGACGAACACGTTCTCTTAAAATAAATGTGTTTATAGTTATTGGGCCATATTCGTAAAAAAAGGGATATGCTTATACTTGCAAAATATGAAGGAAATGGTTCTGCCTGTGTTCATAAAAATTTCGAGCAAAACCTTATATTTTTCGAAGAGAAGCATAACCTTCTACTCGTATAAAAGTAAATGAGTATGGATAAACTTAACCTGTTACTTTAAATAAAAATCCTATGCTTAAAAAAAAGTGAGCTAAGTTAGTAGCAAACTCATTACTGTTGCGAAAGTTTGTGTTATCCGATTGCCAGTGTGATGCCAGATGTTGTGTATGTGAGGGATGCTTAATACCTGCAGAAAAAATATCTATTGATAAAAATAACCAACTTTTAGTTAGAATTTTTGCGGGATTTTAATCAACATACATTTAAGTTTTAATTAACTACATCAAAGACGAACTTGAAACCAGTTGAAAAGTAGGGATGTGTGCTATTAAATCGATTTGTTTTTGTACAGTAAATTTTTTAAAAATGTATTAATCAAGCTAAAATTTCATATTTATTTATTATTTATGTTTGTCCATCTAACCTAAAAATTTGAAACAAATCAAACACATGAAGTGTGAACCCCGTCCATTTTGGTATGGAACGCCCCGTATATAGGTTGCTGCCCTAAAATTCTGATATGCTTCTTTTCATAATGAAATATATACAAATTTTTAACTTAGATGCTATTAAATCTGATTATAAAATACAAGAAAAAAAAATGTGAAATAGATTTTTAAATTGAATCTTCTATAACAGAAATCAGGAAATCCGGCCGGATAGGCGGATAACAGAAAACGGCCGGATAAGCCGGATCCCGGATATCTACCGGATACCCGGCACCTCCCTTTTGTTAAATAAAGAAAATAAATAAACCAATAAAAAAATAGAAACAAAAATATTGTTTTTTAATGGAATTTTATATCTAAAAGTAGCTATTTAAAAGTTAGTTGACAACTAATGCAGAGGTAACCACCCTTGACTATTTCGCGGCCATCGCCATAGGAATATAATTAGCTTTCTTAAAAGAAAATATACAGATAATATTGACCTTTACTTCCTTCCTTATCAACTTCAAGTTAACTTATAGTTAAATACATTTCCTGCAAGGTATTACAAGCAGTGTTGCCGCGTTCGTAAAATAAAATTTAACAAAATGTTTCAAAAAGTTTAACAAATCCCATTAAAATTAATCAACTTATTTAACGGGTCCTAATAAAATGCAAAATGCTTGGAGTTATTGTTTGTTTCTTTCTGACCTTGGTAAATTTGTTATAGAAAGAAAAAGTAAGCCAGTAAGTAAGTAAAGGCTCTTTAAGGCTGAGTTTTGTCGTCAAAAGTAAGTATTTTATAGTTTAACAGTTGTTAAATTTGAAAACTATTACACATTCCCTGCAAAAAATGGGACTAATCCGGGATGACTCCGGGAGCAATCGCAAAGGAACATGCGACTAATACCATTTCTGATCTCTTTATATGGAATGAACTGTTCGCTTTTGTTCGAGCATGTCCTATGAAGAGACTAAATGTTCACCTTTATACCCGAAAGGGTATAAAAAGCGATTAGTCACTTTTAAAAAATAAAAATAAAAATTTGCGCCAGCTGAGATTCGAACCGGGTTGCTCAGTTTTGTTAGGCGAATGCTCTCTCTGTGTGCCAACGCCGCACATGAAATTTCATTGACTAAGAGCGTACATATCATTAAATCGTTAATAGTACCCGTTAGAGATGAGTTGGGGACTAATTGATCTCCAATTATACCCATAAGGGATGAGTCGAGACTAATTGAGCTCCATTAGTACCCGTATGAGACTAGTTGCGACTAATTAATGCCCAATTGTACCCGATTGAGAGTAGTCTCGGAATACTCTCTTTAGAGATTAGTCGCACAAGTTTTTGCAGGGTTCTTTCAGGCTTTCAACACAAACTCTCATAATAATTAATTGCCCTTTCGCTAATTTTTTGAATGCATGCCAAAAAAACGAGTTTGGTATCATGTTATCCAAAATGTGTGTGTTGATCTTGTTAAAGTCCTAGATCGCCTCCGAACGGCAAATGGTGTTTATGTGAAGCGATTTCACGACAGAAGTACACTCGGAGGTTTGAAAATGCGACGACCGCAGATCGGGAAATGCGCAACATTTACTGGAACCTTATATGGGATCTAGATGACAGTCTTCCTAAAATAAATTTGAAAAATTGATTGAAATAGTAACTCTTCTGACTATGAATTTTCGAGAAAAATATCCTTTTTGACTATTTTAATAAACAAATTTAGCAAAACGAAGAAAAGTTTAAAATTTTAACAGGCATGAAAAAAAGTAGACAATTTTGCTAAAATTTAAGCTAATTGGCAACGCTGATTACAAGCCCCGTTTTCCTACACTTGCTCGTGATTCTAAAGATTTATATCGTTTGGAAGAGAAAAATGTACAGGGGCTCGCAGACATATTTTTAGGTAGGAATGGAGAAACTCGCAGTGATGCCCTGTGACCCTGGATGACAGTGAGGTTTTGTTGAAGAACTTGATGGTATCTGTTACTGTGAATGTAGTGGTTGATAGCATAATTGCGCTGGCAAATAGTTGGAACAAGTAAGAAATTTTGTTTTTCAAACTCATCTTTTTGATGCAGAATTACATCTACATACATTAGAGCTGTAAAAGTAACGAGAATTTGGATACTCGTATTCGTTACTTATCCAATCAACATCCGTATCTTTCGTATCGTTACTTTACTCGTTACTTTTGATACAAGCACTTGTACCTCACACGAATCATCGCAACGAATCTTCTAACCTAAGAAAATGTTCGTTACATATGCATGCATGTCCGCACATATACACGCAACAAAATTTAGTATCGATACCCTGCAACCAAATTTAGAGACAGTCTGGCAAAGCGTCAGTTCCGCCCTACTAATTTCAGAACTGTCTCTGAACTACTGCAAAAGGGATACAGAGCTGGACGGTTGAAACTCAATGTTGCTAGTTGCACTGCCATCAATGTTACTAATCCTGGTCATGTAAAACCTGACAAACGATGCACACATGTACTATGCTATATTTTTTTGATTTTCTTAGACCCTAAAATTAATAGAAAACTGCAGTGGAATTCTGACAATCGCTTCGCTAATTTTTCATAGCCAAAATTCTCTTAATGAAAAGCAGGGGGCCTAAAAGTATATAGCAGAAAAAAGTAATAGCTGCAATCTGTAATCAACCAAATCGAACAGTATGAGGGGCATGTAACTAGATATTGCGTGTTGTTAGGCGCGTCTGCTGTTCGTTTGGAGATTTTTGGCGATCAAATTTAGCGATAGCGAAAGTTGTAATCCGGCTGCTGTTTTCGGTTGTTTAATATGTAATTCTCGAGTTTATGGGGCAACTGCTAAAATATTTCCAAAAAAATCATTATTGGTTACAAAAATGTAATTTTTTTTACATATATACGTACTTATAAAATTGAATTCAAAATATAACCATAAAATTTACACACTACACTACTACACTTAACAGCGAAAGTCTGAGTACACCATTTATTTTTTAAATACTCACAATATATTGAGAGTTAAAATTTTTTTGTTGTTATTTTATAAAAAATTTTACCATTCTTAAAATAAACCGTGTTTTCAAACATTATACTATTAAATTTAATTTTCGACCTTTTAATCAGATAAAAAAAATAAAATAAACAAAATGGTAAACAATCTCACTTTGAAATGGGGGTGCTATTTCTATTGTACATACGTAAATATATCACTGAGCACCCAAAATGTGTAGTTATGCAGTGATTTTTTTAATTTTCAATGTTTTCCAATTTAAATATTTTTCGTTAAGTTTTTATTTAAGTATGTCTCATATTCCATAAACCATTTAAATTAAAATTCCTAACTGTGCTGCATACTTGATAGATTTCAAACTTTTTAATCAGAGTTTTGTTTATAAAGTATTCAGTTATGTAGACCGCCAAATTTTAGTGCAGTAAAGTGTAACCTTGCATTATAAACGAAAATATTTTAATAGGAGAATACCTTCCAGAGTGTGCGTAAAAAGAGTTATGAAAAATCAGCGCGATTAATTATACTAAAATTTAATGGGCTATAGAACTGCATACTTATAACTCTGATTTAAAATATTTAACTTTTTATAACAGTTTCTAGAGTTCTACTAAATTTCCAACACAGTTAGAAACGTGAATTTGAATGTTTATGGTATAATACTTATGAGCAGGCAACGGATTTTTAGGACCTAAAACCTATAAAAAGGCAAAATCAAATTACGAAATAGGCTAGAAAAGACAAAATAAGATAACGAAATAGGCAGGAAAAGGCACTTGAAATCGCAAAACAGGAAAAAGACGGCACTAAAAAAGACAAAAACCGAAAAATAATCAAAATATGCGTGAATTTTAGAAATGTTTATTTTACAAGTAAAAGGAGAAAAACTATGAACTAGTTTCATTATATGAAAAATTTGTACTTTGAATCTTTGACTATTTTCTCTTTTCTAGTTTTTAACTCACAAAACTTGAATCTCTATAGCTGTAGTAACATTGAACCATAAGATGCATGAATGCCCCCAATTTAAATATGGAACAATTAAAAGTTTCATATTATCAGGGATTCACAATTGAAAGTTAGAAAAAGGCAAATATCTTAAAAAGGCAACATAAAATGTGTATATGGCTAGCTTAGAGTGAAATGTTGCTAAGTCCACTTTTTATGAACAATTAGTTTTTGATGCAGGAAGCAAGGAATATTGAAAATGCACCGTTTCTGAAAGGATCTAACTACTTGTTTTATTTCTACCCGTTTTATTCCGTGATGTGCAAAATTGCTAAGTCCAAAGTAGTCACAGAAAATTTGACAAGTCCAAAAAAATATGAATATTTCTTTTTACGCTATCGAATTCGATTTGTATTGAGGGTTTTTGCAACAACATTATTTTTGAATATTTATGTACATATGTATGTATGTATATTAGGCTGGGTCGATTTTGTATGGGGGAAAATAAAAGGCATTTGACCGTATTGTTATAGTAATATAATGATGTCTTAGGTCTAAGCCAATTGTTATTGGCCAAGGAAGATTAATTTAAAACTTATCTTTAGCCCGCGCAATTGAATCAAATTGTATGAATTTTGAAAATGAAACTTTGGCTTGTAATATCTATGGAATGCGTTAATTGTTATAAACAGAAAGATATATCAAATTAAAGGTTATTCAATTTAGTACCTCAAGTTCATTTATAATTTTTCAATAAGTCTACAAATTTTTAAGATATTAAAATACAAAATAAGAAAACTATAATTTTCCCTTATGAATTTTCAATTCTTCATTACTTCAGCAACCAAGTGAAAAATACAAAAAAGTGAGACGAGATTTATTTACAAACGTTTTAATGCTTTCGGATGGTTATATAATATTAAAAGGACTATGGACTTGGTCACGCCGATTTGGTCAGTTTTCAAGATCGTGGTGATGAAGTCAAACATTAGGAATCGTTTGATAAGTTAATATAAGTATTTGCATACATTAACATAATACAATTAGGGCCCATTTTAAGTCAATTTTTCGTGGTTTCTAAATTTGCCGTTATATGAAAGTAGGGTACGTGCAACAAATGTTTACATAAATATTTTAGTTAATTCCATTATGTGAAAAAGTAACTGTAGGTAGGTAAATGCAATAGTCTTTAACATATCCTGGAAAATCCTTTTGAGGACTCTCGAATTGGACGATATTGCTTTGCATTCAGCTTGAACGAAAAAAGTGACTCCCTGGCATACTTTTTTGTAATCCGGTTCTTTCATTTAAAGGTTATTTATAAAATTGAAGAGATTTATTTTTTAGAAAAAAACTGGAGATCCACTTAAGTTTTTCGATATAACTTTGGTAAATGTTACTCGATCGGCACGTAATAATTACCAAATTGAAGGCGAGACTTGCTATTAATGATTTATGATAATAATATGATGAAAATCATTCAGTTTATAAACAAATTATTTTAAAATCAAAAAAAATCTTTAACAAAATTTTTGTAATTTTCCTATATTTGCAATTTTTATATTGTATGTATAAGCATAAGTAAACTAGTGTTTCTAGAGGTTGTGCCTGTTCAGTGAAGAGAAGGTTTATCCTTAACAGCGGTCGCCCCTCGACAGGCAATGGCAAACCTCCGAGTGTATTTCAGCCAAGAAAAACAGCGTAAAACTGTAAGTCCCTTCCCTTTGTGTGACAACATCAAGGCGCACGCCACAAATCGGAGGAGAAGCTCGGCCAAATACTAACATATGTGTAAGCGCCAATCTATTACACAAGGGAACAAAAAAGGGGAACAATTTCGTTGCATCAAATGTTAAAGCTGTTTGGATAGACTTTTTTATGCTGATTACGAATCCGTAAGTATAAAGTCTCCATCAGCTCTAGATTTGGAAAAAAACGAGTTCAAAGTGTCAAAAAATAGCGTTTTTTGCAATATTTTAGAAGCCATAGCAAAGAACCTAAAGGTGGTATTAGGCTTAAATTAAAGCAAGAAGTCTCGACTACTATTTCTGAAAATACCATCCCTGCATGTTGAATTGATGGTCACTTATAGTAATCAGCATAAAAAAGTCTATCAAAAACAGCTTTAACATTTGATGCAACAAAATCACTGTTCCCTTGTGTTATTATTATTTTTAAAAGAACCTAAACAATTTGTTCTAACAAATCGTTTCTAAAATGTAGCTACGAGATGGATTTTTCGTATAGTACATATTGGAAAAATTCATGGAAAATTTGCTAAGTCCAACAAAAAAAATTTTAAGAAAAAAGTAGAAAATTTGCTAAGTCACAAAATTATCTACAAAATTTGTAAAAAAGCAGACTTTGTTATTATTTTTTTTTTTAATAAAGGTAAATGAAAAACGCGAAACGTTGCATTCAAAGTTTTGGAAAATACTTAAAGAAAATTACTTAGCAACGTTTTTTGTGTCTCCTGTACAATTGAAAAAAATGGACTTAGCAACTTAGCACTCTAAGCTAGCGATATGTATATGAAATTAGGGAAAGCTAAATCGTTAATTCTAAATCAAATATAATAGCTCTTTACACATAAAATGAAGTATTTTTTTAAAGAAAAGGTTTTATACTATACTTCTTAGAACCAGCTCAAAACTAACCACCTTTGTTCTACCCCGGATGTGACACTTTGCCCTCCTAAACCTGTTTTTTATTAATTCGCCGTTAAAAACTCAAAATTTGAAATTAAAAAAAACGTCACACGGATTTTGCTATTTCTTTTTCGAAAATGTTCAGGGAGGTTCCCCGAACAAGTTGCAACAGTAATCGGCGAAGGGAAGCAACTTGAGGGTTGAAATTGTTTCCAAGGTACCGTGTTTACCTTATTTTAAATTTTCTTTTTTACTTTATTTCGCTTTTGAAAAAGTAATAATGTCAATTGACTTTTTAATTCGCACTAGTATGCGGCATAGTGTCAATTGACCTTGCTTCCGTTGATCTTGTTACCTGTCACCTAAAAAAAATTCTTGGCCAAGCGGGCCACCCAATCTTTCCATTTTTGGTTTGATTTAAACAATTCAAACTTCCGGGAAAAATAGTTTAACCCTTCTGCAATGTTTGGGTCAAAATTACCAAATTTTCATGAACAAATTCTTTAGTTGGAGAGTTAGAAAATTTTAATTTAAAAGTATAATCAGCTATGGTTTTTAAAAAAACAGAAGGTTTTTTTTTATTTTATTCTATTTTATTTTCTATAAGGTCATTCTGACCCAAATTATTATTTAGTATTTAAGGTCACCTTTGAACCGGTAATAACACATAAGCTGTTCTCGTCAAACGTGATTTGTCTTTCCCAAAAATTTTCTCCTTCTCTGTCCTCCTTATGAGCAAAAATGTCCTCCTGGTCCTTCTTTTCAAGTTTTGTAGCAGTAATGAAAGTAAAAAAAAAAAATGCGTTCAGAATATTATTATTTTCTAATCGTACACATTCATTGTATTTAATAGGCGTTTACATTGTTCCAATTTCAGTTAAATGATGTAAACATTTCATTTAACTAATCGCCTGTGAGAGTTGAAAAGTGTAACCGTCTTTAGCCCTAATCAATAATATTTTACCCCTTACAACATTGAAAAACTAGCTAACGACGCGTCTCTACAGGCGGAAATTATTGCCTATTGTTTGCCAGATACATATGTATGTATAAGTTTTATCAGTGGCAAAATTTGTGTATGTGGATTTTTTATATTGATAAAAGATTTTGGAAGATGGCTTAAAATAAGTATGTTCGTTGCATTGGAGCGCAAATCTGCTTAAAAACTTTTAGGAAATGTGTTATTTCACATCCAAGTACATAATTAAAAAATAGTACAGGGCTGTGTAGTTTGCCCCTTAAAAAATTAATTAGCGATTTGGGTATGTGTAGGTACCACGCTACCAAAAAGATAATACAATTTCGCCACGAAAATTTTTCGAGAAAATTATTTTTATAATTTTTCTTAGCATTACTTAGGGTTTTTATGAATATCATTACTAATACTATTAGTTTTTAAGTAAAAATTCTATTCTAAATTAATTAACTTTTGGCTTTTCATGGAAATTGCTAAAAATTCTATCATGTAGGTACATGTCATCAATAAAAATAAATCTCGACGTGCTGGAAAAGACCCAGGGATGTATTTTATTTTAACATACCTAGATTACGGCTGCCATAATCCTGAACCCATCGACTAATCGGCCGAATCAAAAACGAAGATACAAGTGAATATGGTGCCAATATATTGCCTATAAGTAAAGTTGGTTTGGTTCTGATATTATAAGCAATGTAGTTTTGTGGCACAATTCGTAGAACTGAAAGATTGATGATGATGAAACGCTCAAGTTTTGAATTTTTAATTATAAACGAACAAATTTATCTTGACGGTGACGTAACTTGGAGAAAGCAGCGCCTTTAACGTGGTCTTGAATGTTTTCCTGACCACCATTAGCGAATTTCCGCATATCCTACAACGCTCTTCATGACCATTTTTACCAATTTTTATATTCATAACCTGAAGATAATTTAGGTAGGCTGTCTTAAGTGAAGGCATTTTAAAAGACTTACCCACCAAGGACTGAAAAAGTGCTCATACTTAAGTATATGTTTATATTACATTACAAATAAGATTCAATAGGCATTGCACGTCTAAATAAAACAATTTGATATGAACATTAAATAAATTCCTTAAAGACGTATGATTTTTATAAATTAAGAAAAACTTTAAAAGAACTTCTACAAAAGCCCTTCTGATTTGAGTAGCGAAAGCAGAAGCCCTTCAATTTGTGCCGCTCCATACAAAAAATTAAGGAGAATGGAATAACTTTCAGAAAAGCCTCTTGGATAAGATTTAAGCTTCTGATATTATCTACTGGGTAGTATTTATTTATGATCTCCAGTCGTGTACCTTATCAGGAACTTGCACTTTTTCGGCATTCGCCTGAAAAAAAAAGACTTTAACCAAATAAACAGATTAGAAAGAAGATATTCAACATGTTAGAAAAAACGTTTTGTTATCAGTTTTCGACTACTATTGACAGAAGGCTTAACCTTTTTTCATAGCAAAAATCTGCTAAAAATTAGAGGAGTGTCTGCATTGACCTTCATTCAAAGATCAGGACAATTGAAGTGTTGGCCAGGACCCCACGACAATTTTTCTAAATCAGGACAAATCCTGTAAAACCAAGACGTCTGGCAGCCCTAACCTAGATATTAAAAAAAATAACATAATTATTGGAACGGGGAGAAATTAGATTTCGCAGGCCTGTTTAATCCAATACAAAACAGCTATTTATTTTTAAATATTTTCTTATAAAAATATAGTTCATTCTATAACAAACACCATACAAATTCACATTTCAAACTATGTGAAAATATAAAAATTCAGCGAATTTTCGCCAAAATTTTACACTTTTGTTTAAGAATTTAGGGAAAAGTTTTACTTATGCAGTTTTATAGTCAATGCGATTTTAGTATAATAAAGTGCGAGTTTTATATGTCTACAAAATATCGTTGATTTTTGGCATTTTTTTTTACGGTGTCACTCATTTTCTTCCATACAAAGTATGTTCGACACTTTTTGATATGGAAAAAAATTAACAACACTGTCTACAAAAAAAAAAAAAATTGCCAAAAATCAACGGAAATATCGAGCCCTAACCGCCAAAATAACGTAAGCGACATTTTTTTCAAAATTTTCTTTTTGATGCAGAAATGCATCTAGATGCTCTAGGAATATTTCTGCATCAAAAATAAAATTTTGAAAAAAATGTCGCTTACGTTATTTTGGCGGTTAGGGCTCGATATGTTTCGGTCTTATAATTATGTAACGCAATGAACTATTAACTTGTTTGACTTGTATTTAGAGCAACTTTGAATTGTTTTTGATTCTTTTAACAATAATTTAGCATTCGTTATTTATGTGTTAAAATAAATATAAAACAAATTTTTTGTGTTCTCAAAATGGAGAATTTGTCCTCCTGGAATGCTAAAAAATTCTGGTCACCTTATATGTGCGATGAAGTGTCTGCCTTTGATAGGTAAAATATTAACTGAATTCATATTCAAATATCGTTTTTTTCCTAGAATCGGCTAATTTTTATCATTAGGTCAAAATGAGCCAAAAACATTACAGGAAGGGGTAAATTCCAAACACTGCATTTTGACCGAAATTATTATTTGGTATTTAAGGGTAAATTTGAACCGGTAAGCATATAGCACTTGCCGCGGAAGGGTTATATGCCGTTTGGCGTTTTTAAAACTTCAAGAAGGTGGTTTATAGATAGCGTCTAAACTAACTGTAAATTAGACTTTGCTTTACATTTTTTGTGCTCCTGGCGAACCTAACAATAAAGTAAAAACGAACAGCGGCATTTTAAGTTTTTAGGTTTTTTGGTTACGAATCAGGGGCCTGGTATTAAAAATTCAAAATGGCGAACCCAATATGGCGGTAAAAAAATAAGATCGGGCTGATTCGCTTGAAACGTCTTCCTCGGGGGGTTTTTGTGGTCGCTGATTACGATACTGAAATCAGATTGAAAAAGTTTTTAATCAAAATCGATTAGATTCGCTTAAAACTTTACAAACTGGGGCTCTTGAGGTCATTGACTACGAATCTGAAATCAGATTTTAAAAATTCGAGAAGGCGTATCCATATTGGATCTACCATTTGTCACAGAAAAGATAACTCATTCGCCATGTAACTGTTAAATGGTAGTTCCAATATGGATCCGCATTTTTGAATTTTTAAAATCTGATTGCAGATTCGTAGTCAGTGACGTCAAATATAGATACTTAAAAAATTTTCCAAAAAGGTTTCGAATTGTTTGAATCAAACCAAAAAGGGGCGACGGGGTGACCCGCTTGGCAAAAAATGTCCACATATATTTTGGTTTATAAAATAAACGCCACAGCAAATGCGTATATTTTTAATACAAACCACTTTATCGGTTAGCAGAAGAAAGACATTTTCCATAAAATCCATACCCCGCTCATATCTTATGCATTTTCATTCTAATTTTTATTAGCAAGTCACAATTTGGAGCCCAAAATGCAGTAAAACAATATTTTTGGGAAAGTTTGCACAAACTAATGCGAAATTGAAAAGCACTGGAGACATTGAAGGTTTATTTCGTAAAAAAGCTTTGAAAGCGTCTAACCAGTACATCCTCAGATGATTATAACTTAGTGAGCTCACTTTTTCGTATTTCGTATTTGTATTTGGAAACGCTGAAACTTTCAAATTTTCTAGAAGAGTTATAGCCACTTTCACGAAAGCAATTTAAGTGAATTTTTTTCATTAAAATTTAATATTAAAACTGACAGAAACAAAATGTTCACTAAAATTGCTTTCGTGAAACCGGCATTAGTCTTTATTAATTTTAAGTGTGTGTACAGGCATATGAATAACAGTTAAAAAAAATTTTAATAAAGATGTTTTGTATGTATGTACATATGTAAGTGAGAATCCATTTAAGTATGTACATCTGTTGATTTGTAAAAAAGAAAACATGTGTACATACGTATGTATTCATTTAAATAAAACAAATTCATCATAAAAACATGTTTTAAATAGATCAAGTAATCGGGAAATCTTACTTCTCATAAGGAATTTTATTTATTTTTATGTTTGTCTGTCACTAGCGAAATTCCCAATATATCTACGGTAAATATTACAAATTATTTATGTAAAAACTAAGCACCCAAGTGGTATGTAAACACGCACAATGTACATATCGTCGGTGATACTGCAAAACGGTCTTAAAATTAGTACCTTTAGCAATTAGATGTTACCTGCACCGAAATCGATCTGCAATCAAATGACAAAACAATCTCCCTTTGCTGATGAAGATGAGCGATTAACAGAAGCAATCAGATACAGATGACAGACTATTTAAGTGCCAGAAGTAATATTTGGCATAGAAAAATTTTGCAGTATAATCGACGATGTGTATGTATGTATGTATACTGTGAAAATTTGTATTACCGCATTTGTTTAAAAAATGGACGTATGTATATTTCCTTTTACCATCCTTCGCCTAAATATAGTAGAGATTAACCTCGCCGGCTTCAATCATACGCTTCAGCGCGTAGAAATTCTTCGGTGAAGGCGGTGGCCTCGCTAGCCGCTGCATCGTGTATCCCCTACCGTGGAACACACAAACACGATTCTGGAAGTTTAGAATCAACATATGTAATTTTATAAAATATGTTCACAGTTTTATATCATGTATGGCATGAATCTATTTTATATTCCAAACAACTTTACATTTACTGCACTTGAACTTTTTACCAATGAGCTTCTATGAATCTTTGTATTGTTCGAGCAGGTACTTATGTATGGTATTAATTTGCAAAGTTTACATGTACGTGTGCACGATTCTTAAGTCTACCTCTTATTGTAAATGCACGCAGGTTTTGGTTTATGTTTGTAGCCATGGTCTGCAAATTACATACATACATCCGAAAATATATTATGAGAAATGTTAAGTTACTGATAAGCTTGTGTCTACATCAAATACTTTACGGTAATTCTGTATATACGAGTATATATGTACAAATGCACAATTTTCCCGTCTTTTCGTCCTATACTTAAATGTTTACATACATATGTACGTCGGTGTTCTCAGCATACATGAGCTAAAAACCGGAATATAAGCATTTGACGTTCGTACAAATAACAGTAAAAAGCTTCTTCAATTATTGTGTTATTTTTTTTTTTAATATACCTAGGTATATTAAATTAACATACATCTTTGGTTTTTAATTTTATTGATGAAATGCATAAGTAGGTTAGAACTTTTGCCGATTTTCTTGAAAATCCAAAAACTAATAAATTAAAATTACATTCTAACTTAAAAAACCAACAGTAGTATTAGTAAAAAATACACCTAAAAAGACTAAATAAATCAGTACGACTTATGAAATTATGAAGTTAACGCTAGTAATACGTGATAGCTTAATGAAAAATTAAAAAAAAAGTAGTTTTCTATGAAAATTTACGTGATGAAATTTTGACGTATGTAGAATATGTCTTACGTTTCGGTATGGATGGCATGCTCAAATGTTGTAGTTGTAATTTTTAAAGCTTCACAAAAACGTTTATTGCATGAGAACTAATAAAGCGATTTCAAAGAATAAGTGGCGTTTCAAAGATAAAATTCCAAGCCTACCGACAGATTCATTTTTGTAAGTGAACGGTTCGGTTTCTGTCGCTGAAACAACGGTAAATATTGGCTTATTTTGGGATCAATTTTGAGCCTATAAAGTTCTCTAGCAACTTAGGTTTTGCAGATATAAGCTTCAGTTCTGGAATACAAGTTCTTTAGAGCAATAGAAATGTTAGTATGTATACATTTTATATAAATTCAATTAAAATTGAGAATTTTAATGCAAAAAAAGAAAAGCTAATTTTTTGTTACCAAAATGCTCAAAAATCACTCGAATGATTCGAGTGAATTCTAGAATCTCCAACGATTCGAAAAACAAAAAATTCTATTCTAAAAACTATAGAATCTCCAGCGATTAGAAAAATTAAATATTCTCGATTCGCCAGCGAATCGAAGAAAAAAATGTCTTGCAATACTAGATTCGCTAACGATAGGTGACTCTCCTACGAATTCGAATTCGCCGATCTATCGTCGCGAAGTATCGTCTCGTTCTATCAGAGAAAACGACCTCGTCTCGAATTCGAGGCCAATTCGTTATGTTTATTGGCCTGTAATAATTTTTGATTGGATTCCCATACATATTTATGAGTAAGTAGTCAAGCTAATCTTTTCACATATGAGCAAGCAGGCAAACTATTTGGTTTGAAAAATCACACGTACACAAAACTTCTGGGAGCTTTTTTGATTCACTATTAAGAATGTGATAGCAAAACGTGCCGAACTTGGCGGGCACGCGTGACGGTCACGTCACTACTGGGTTGTAAGGTAGTAATCTATGTACCAGAGCTGTGTAATGATTGTATTATAGAGAATGTGAATGCAAAAAAAACTCAATCATGTATGATTGTACGTTTATATGAATGCAATCTGTCATTATCATTCAGTACTAATACTATTTGTTGTATCAGGGTTGAGATTTTTGTACTCAAACTGTGAAACCAGAAGATTGCCATCTCCCTTAAAATAAGTAAACAAATAAATATTTGGTGCTAAAATATTTTTCTAAGTGTTTGGCCGTGCTTCTGCTCAAACTAGAGGCATGAGTTCTGTTGTTGTGGCACAAATGGAGACACCTATGTACATATTTAAGGCTCACTCCGAACACCAAATGATTTTATAAGAAGTGTTTTCAAGGCAGAAATATACCCGAAGGTTTGCCATTGCGTGCCGAAGGACGACTGCTATTTTGGGTTTTGATCTGACCAGGGATTTATCCATGGTCCTATGGAGTGGAAGTACGCACATGTACTCACTCTGCTATAGCGGCCGCCGTAAGTACATGCTATACATATGTATGTACACATATTCGATTAATTGTTCCAATTGCATGAAAACTATAGTATGCTTGTAAACAATTAATAACATTTTGTGATAAACAGTTTTACAAATGTATTTGCACTTCAAATTTGTATTTTAGTAAAGTATTATTTAAATAAATTATTATTATAAATTATTATTTTAATAAATAGATATAAAAATATTTATATTTGGCAACTCTTGGACTTTTATTCATTTGTAACAAACGACAGATGTAAACAAAAAAAAAAAATAATTGTAATTTTATAAATTTAAAGCAAACGGGCATTCTTTACAAAAAAATGTAGTTAGCGTTCGAATTGCGCATATTTTTTTTACAATATCAAGTGCCCCCAAGCAGTGCTAAACCACTAAATAGCGTAAAAAACACTTTCAAAAATTCGAAACGAGAGTGAAGTGCAGTGTTCAGTTGTGATCGAAATTGCTAGCAAAATTTGTGCGTGTGTAATTCATGTTTTATTTAAAGAAATTTTGCCCCTTGTTAAAAATAAGCAAACGAAAACCCCCCCTCGCGCCAATTCCCACTGGTGGTTACATAATACAGTATATTTTGCTTAGCTGCACATCCTTCTTTGCACGAAAAACTTGTGCACGTAACCGAAAAAGGCACTTAAGCGAATTTTCTTTACTACTTCAATGAGGAAGGTATCCGAATCCCTATGAAACCAAATATTGGCGGAGCACTTACCAAGTAGAAATTACTGCAAGCGAAATTTTTACCGAATGTTATCTAATTATCTATATAACTACATAAATTGATAGCCATTTTTTTTGTTCTGCGAGATGAGCAAAATATATAAAAGGTTGTAAAATTAGGTAATTGTAGGGCCAGTGCAGGTAAACGTAATACTTTCATTGATAATTGATACTAGTCGCACAATTTTTAAGGCAGGTATCGCCAATGTGCAGGTATGTTGAATGCATCTATCGGAGCAGTTTCCTTATAAGTGTTAAAAATAATGCTTTTGATGCGCATTTTGGGGTAGGGTTCTTAAATGTGCACTTAAGCATAGAGGCAGCAAAGCAAAATATACTGTACTTGAATAGCCCAGCATTATAAAATATTTAGTCCACAAAACACTCGATCAATTGGTTTATTAACTACATCACCAATTCGAATTTATAAAATATTCAAATAATTAGATCTGATGCTGAAACATATTTTGGTAAATTTGTTTAAATTTTGGTACACATTTTGGTACAAAAAAAAAGTAAGTGTAAGCCGTGTCAACTTAAAGATCTACACGACCGTCAATGGTTAAATATAATTACCTTTGCGCTGAGCCACTGCTGGAAATGGTTCGTGATTATGAAGTTGCTGAAGCAGCACTGCTTGAACAAGCGATAGAGAAGCATCTAGAAATGTGGTATTTATTACTGCTAGTGCGGTATTTTTTTGCAGCAGTAGTTACATTATGCAAATTTTTTGTTGACCAAAATTTTTGGTTCCTTAGACGGCAATATATCCTCAGCCATTTTCACGTTAACGAATGAGTGTTGCTAAGTTTTGTTCTTTTACAACTAATGTATTAAAACTGGTAATGTGCTGATTCGATACTTTATTGTATTGATCTATACTCGGTACCGATTTAAAAAGTATCCAGTACTTTCGATATACGTACCGAAATATTTAAGTTTCTATTAAAAGCGTATGTAGTCCAAAAATAAGGAAAAGCGGTTCAGCAGAAACTCGCATATCAAAAGCCGAATGTAGGGGCGAATACAGTTTTTAGTACTGATTCAAATGAAAAATTCATATACACTTTGTGTCAGCTGATTAAGTTAAGTGACATTTTGACCAGTTTTGGCTATTTTGTTTTGTTTATATGAATTCAATAACTAAAGTCGGAATGGCCAAAATAAAACTAAAATATTTTCTTTCTAGTCAGGTGTTTGTGCCACGTCCAACAGTTGTCCGCAGTGTCGTCTGCTCAGTGAGAGCAAAAAACTAGATAGAAATTCAGAGATTGAAGGCAATATGAGTTTTTCCCACCTGCATCCCCTCGATGCCTCTTAGTCATTGCTGAGCGAAGTATTCACCCAGTTTCTGATGATTGCGTCGATGGCCAAAAGTGGGTGTGCTAGAACTAGTTGCGGACCGAGGAATGCCTGGTCTGAGCCAATTCTGGCCAAATGGTCAAACCAGGGACGGTAATCATTATAAGTAAAATAATTTAAATCATAGATTAATCATTATTTTATGATTCTTACTTTTTCGCTCAACGGAAATAATTATTATTTGATTTTTACTTTTTCGATCGCAAGTAATGATTATTTTATGATTTTTATTTTTTCGCCCAGAGATTATAATTATTATTGAGTTTTATTTTTACACTTTTTATTTTACACTTATTATTTATAAAACTTAAAAGACCATATAGATGAAACCAACAAAAATGTTGACCTGTAAAGGGATATGTAGGAAATTACCCTAATATAGCTTTTGAGTTTTTTTTAATAATCAGTACTCTTAAGTGAAAAAATAAAAATCAATATTAATTATTATCTTCGAGCGAAACATTAAAAATCATAAAATAATCATTATTTTTGATCTAAAAAAATCAGATGTTAATTGTTATTTTTTATTTTTATTGGTTGAACTCGTAAAATAATTTTAATTTTTTTAATTAAAAGTTAAAAAATAATGATTATTTACCGTCCCTGGTTCAAACGATGCAACTGAGAGGATCTTAAATATAAAGTTTGCTTCCTGACGCAAAGTGGGAAACTGGCTTCTAATTAAAATTTTTTAAAGCGAACTTCATATTAAAAGTAACTTTAAAATGAAATGTATAGAATTCTTTGACTGAATACTGAAGATACTGAAGATGGAAATGATCTCATTATTGCTATTAAAAAATTTCATAAATATAAAATAATTTATTGGCTTCTGTGTACAATGTGTGTACATTCATGTTGAAATGAATAACACCTTTCTTTTTTATGAACTATATTTTATTTATATACATACCAAAATATTGTTAAAAACAAGTACTCTGGCGGTTTAAAGTATTGTCTGTTACTTACATTCATAATTTTGCTTTGAATAAAAATGTACTGAAAAGTACTGATTTTTTAGCATGAAAAAGTCTAACATACTGATTTCGCGCATAAAAAATCTTTCAACCCTAGGGTTGCCATCTATTCGATTTTTATTTTGAGCAATAAAGTTCAGTAATTGTGTTATCAGCTGTCTCGATGAAGTCAATTGGCCCCCTCGGAGCCGCGATTTCACGCCCTTAGACTTTTTTGGGCATTTCTTACAATAGAGCCACAGAAACCATCAACAAGGTCTTGGAGAACTCGGTTAACAGGATGCGCTCTTGCGAAGACAGTCACATGATGAAATCGGGTTCCATAACTAATGGGAATAAAATAAACCCATAATATACCGAAAAAATTTGTTTGAGTTAATTTTTCTAAATTAATAATTTTTTGTTATGGTCATCAGATCTTTAATGTGAAGGTCATCAGATCAGCACCGTCATTCTAAATGTGCATTAAGGTTTTATGTTTTGAAGTTAGGACCTTTTTTAGCGGTGTACGGTGGTTTGAATTTTGAGGAAATGAAAAACCGACGCCATGTGAGACCTCTCTTCGTTCAAAAAGGGATGCACGAATTTACTTGAAACATTTTCAATATTTATTAAGGTTTGTGAATAGTGTTGCCATCTGTTTAAAATGTTAAGCTCAATTTTGGCGTCTTAACGCTATGCTTTCAGATGCAAGAAGAAAAACTATCCGAATTTGTACTCTAGCGAGTTTCAGCGGTATTTGAAAAGCACTGTGAGCCGAAACGTATTTTAACAGTCCGTGTTTTTGGCCATATGATAATTTTCTTTAATTTCTAGAGTCACAAACAATAAGCATGAATCGGAATATAGTTAAAATAAAAGCATATAACGAAGGAGCAATTACATTGTAAAAAAATTATAACAAGGGAGGGATTCACCCATTACCCCCGTCCCTCTCGACGGGCCTGACTGGGACTATCCGTATATTTGGTTATGCGCTCGGATATTCGTATATACAGATAAATCAGGATATCCGTTATTTTATTTAATCAGACTTTTGATTATCAGGACATTCAAAAAATCCGGATAGAACTCCCATCCCTAAGACATGCATACACTTGTATCTTGACAATCATTCACTTTCGAATGTTTTTCATGTTTAAAACGATTTCAAACCGATTTCATGACCTACTACTTTAGAAATTTATGCATATCGTTTATGTATATGGTTTATTAATATATAGTTGTATGAAATTTTGTTTTATTAACAAATTTGTTAAGGTTGGGGCACGTCAAAACGTTATCTTAATAAGATTATATTTTGAGGTTTTTATTAAATCTTATAAACGCTACTTTTAATTGTTATGGCGTTAAAATTTAAGGTAAAAAATCCATATTTTAATTTCCCCACCTTAAGTAGCTGTTAGACGTGGCAAGTGCAAGTACAAGTCCTTTTCAAAAGTCTGTCAAACTCAAGAATTTCCAAAAGAGATTGCAAGAGCAGTTAGACCTTGTATGTAAAGTGACTTTCGAAAGCACATTTTCTTTCTGAAAATCAAACTTTCGGATACTACTTTTTGTCTGTTTACACGGTGAATGCAGACAAGCCCACTTTCAACTATGTTACCAGACATATTTATGCTTATAACAAAATTAATGACCTGAACCATTTGCTAAACTTTCTAAAATGTGCACAAAACAGTCACAAAATATATAATACATTAATACTTAAATACTCTGTTTCAGTAGAATAAATTAATTACACATATTTTTCATATTTTATTCAATAGTTTTATAATTTTATACAAATTTGCAAAAAACGCATCACGCGGCAACAGTTGATTGGTTTGACAGCACTTGCAGCAAAAATTATAATTGCTAGTGCAGCACGAGCAAGTTGAAATTATTTCTCAAAAGAGATTTGCATAATTTCAGTTGCAGTTACACCTTGCAATTTTTATTTCCGAAAGTGATTTCTGCACATCTGCAAAAACGACTTTCAGGCTGGTTACACGGGAAAGTAGACTTTCTATTTCGCATTTTTACAGCAAAACGCGTAGAAAAAGCGCTTGCATTGCCACGTTTAACCGCGCCTTTACTTTGCATGTTACTCGCTCATAGTAAAATTGAGAACGAAAAGTAAATCATGTGCTTTTAGAAACAGTGGTACATAAATAAAAATGTTAAAAGTGTACATTCATCTAAGGATATAATAAACTAATGTCCTACCTGTTCAAGAAATCCATGAAAGTTAGCGATTTAATAAAAACAAGTAAGGGCCGTGATGTCTTCAGCTATGCCGAAGGTTTCATACCTTTCATGAACGCAAAAAAAAAATTAACTTCGATCTATCATCTACTGCATTTTTAATACGTTGTTTGGGAGCAACACATTATATTTACTAAATTGATTTTCACTGTGAACTTTTTATTTATGAAAAGCAAATATGTAGGGACAAAAGTGTTTGACTACATAGATGGAGGAGTTCTATAACCAAAACTGATATCTAATCTGGAGGTCGGCAAAACTGACTTTGCGAGTGTATTGGTGAGCACAGAGTAATCGTACTGCACAGTGGTGAAACGAGTAAAATTTCAACTATGAATAATTAATACTGTTGTTCTTCACTATGATACATATACGTATAAAATTATAACTTATATATTATATGCAGGGCCGAAAAGTTTAAGCATTTGCCTGGAATTGCTTATTTTGCTTTTCAGGGTTTTCAAGCCTTATTTTAACGATCATGCTTATTTCAATGTACGGACCTTTTAAGTAAACGGTCAAGAAATAAATTGCGACTATTTCATGTGTATGAATAGTAGTGTCCAAGGAGTTTTGACATCTGACATTTTACTGCCAGCTGTCTCATTTTCTGCTTACGAAATAATGGATCGGGCATATATTTCTGTTGAAAACAACAACAACTTTAGCAAACCATACTTAATAGAAAGCGTAACAAATTTCTAAAGAACTTCGTACTTATTAAGAAAATTTGACTCAATAAATTTGCATGAATTAATGAAATTAAGGTTTCAATAAATGCATCAATTTCATGGTGCGACGAGCTAATTTCCTAGGAGACAAAGGAATATTTTCAATAACAACATCATGCATGCAATTGCTTCAAAATTTCTTTGATATAGATGCTATCTGAAAAACGTCTTCCTTTACAAACAATATTTAAAGTAATTAAGTTTGCAAACGTCTTTTTTAATGAAGTTTGTTTATGTAAAGTCATTTGTAACAACCAAGAATATCATCGTTTTATTTATAGTATTCAGCATATTGTATTTAATTGTAGATATAATTTAGCAAAACTCAACGAAGAAAAGGCACATGCAATTCACAGATGTATAGATACAAATTCTTTTACTACTGAGTCAACTTCAACATCAAGATTGTGATGAATATTGAGACAACCTAGCCCATTGTGTGCTCGCTCTATGCCCATGCCTGTACATTAGCCTGCGCCTGAGTTGTATGGAGAAAATTTTTTGTTAATCTACAAAGCAAGATTCCCCCTAGAAATGTTCCTTTGGTAATAAAAACGCGCCCTGTGAAAAAAAATTTTGAAATCGGACAACGGAAAGACGCCATATTTGAGACGCCATGTTGAATTTCTCAAAAGGACTCACGGCTTTTTCCAAAAAAAACTCAATAACTTTAAAAGTTGAGGAGGTTTAAAAATAGGTCAGCCATATTTGACGAGGGGGGGGGGGCAAAAATACATCAAGCGCCATTAAAATATATGTTAAATTTTCCACTTATGACTTATTGAAAATTTTGGCCACTTTGTGAAAAATTCCATGAATTTGCTGAATTAGGGCCTTTGAGGCACGTCTTTCCGTTATCCGATTTTAAAACTTTTCCGCAGCTCCCATTTTTATGACCAAACCTTTCTGCGTGGTCTTGCTTTGTAGGACAAAGTTGCAAAACAAGGAGCTGACTACTGCACATGCGTGATGATATTTACTGAATTATTTTGAAAACTATAATAGAGTTGGGATACTATCGATAGTATCGATAGTATCGATAGTTGAAAACTGTCGCTCGAAAAAATCGATGTCGGTTTTAGCAAGACTTCACAATGTCTCTTCTTTACATCTCTTTACATTACATAAATTTTTTTTTATGCAAAAAATTCACAACACAGTCGGCAAAACTATAAGCTTACACTGAGTTATAGTAACATTTAATAAGCTATAAAACTGCTTACACAAAATAGAAATTCGAATTAAAAAGCTTGAATTTTTAATTATTTTGTAGCTTTTTATGTTTTGTACAAAATTTAGTAGACACTAAATAAACAAAAAATAGTCAAAACTGCTAGAAAATGTTGTAGTGCTATTAGTTTGAGCAGTGTTATATTCGTTTTCTTATAATATGGTAAAATGTTAATGATTTCCCTTGTCCGGATTTTGATATGCACCTCCGTATTTGATCTCAGTGGAACTTTTATAAGAATGAGTTGTCAATTTAGACGAATATCTTTTATTTTGTTTGTTTTGTAGTATTATAAATGTACTTTTATAGACAATTTCACTTCTTTGCACTTCAAAAGGGACAAACACAATCCGAATTTAATTTTGCCATATAAAAAATAAATTCAGATTTTGCCTGTCTCTATTCAAGGGGATGAAAGGGTATGTATGTATATAAGTTATATAATTCAGGCGCATAAATTAATACGTTTATTTTATAATTATAAGAAGTTCTTTTTGATGCACTCAAATTTAAAAAATTTATATAATCTCTTTAATTTACAAAGTAATTTATAAATTTTATACATTTATTAATTATTTAATTTTCTAGAAATTGAGCGTTTTAATTCAATACCTTTCACGACGATAGTACTATCGATACTATCGATGTTTTCAACTATCGTTTCGAAAACTATCGAGTAGCGGTACTATCGATAGTATCCCAGCTCTAAACTATAACTAAATAGGGGAGCGAAGAGTGTTGTAGACCACACAAAGAATTTTTATAGAAAAAACGGAAATCTGATTTGTGGTCATTTTTAACAAAAAAAAATTAAAAAAAAAAATTTTGGTACGGCAAATGTTAAAGCTGTTTTTGATAGATTTTTCTTTGTGGTGATTTCGAATCCGTAGGCATAAAGTTTCCATCAGCTCCAGATTTTGAAAAAACGATGTTAAATGTAAAAAAATCGCGGTTTATGGCAATATTTTAGAAGCTCTAGCAAGGAAACAAAAGGTGATATAACCTTCCTGGCTTAAATTAAACCTAGATCTCTTGACTACTATCTCTGAAAAGAGATCTTAAAATATTTTTTAACCATTATTATCTTAAACTAAATGATGCCTATTTACCTCCACAGGGGGGGGGGGGGGGGGGGTCTAAAATTTTTTATCATGAATAATCAATTGTAAGCGAGCTTTTTTTTTTTTGATTAATGCATTATATAATAATAATAACGTAATATAACTTTATACACATAGAATCAGTTTAAGCTAAGAAGCGGAGGTCATAGGAACAATTAAAAATTCAGTTAAATATTAAAAGGGCCGAGTGCATTACTTTACATAAGCCGCAAAAATATGTGAATAAGCAAATGCATATGAGTTATAAGTTAATTACAAAAGTACCAAACTTAGCATGCTTTCCTAGTTAAATACTATGTTTAGAGTCTTTGTTGGTGTTATGCTTAGATATGTGTGTATGCATTTATTTACAATTTATTTAAGGCAACAAAATAAATGGAAAAAATTACCTTCGTTGTGCAAAAGCAGCATTCAAACTCCACCGGTACATCCTGTTCGAAATTATCCATTCTCTGGTTTTGCAAATTCTCGAGTGCCACCTGACGTCGCAGCTCGGCCACTTCCTATAAAATGATGAACAACGATTTGTTTTTGTTTTTCGATTTTACATAGAATTCAATATTTAATGTTGTTTGTTTTGGATATATTGTTGGATAGATGCTGGACTCAATTACAAATGGCAGGATTTAAGCTGCTTAGGTTTTGTTGGATTTGGAATGCGGAGTTAGTTGGTTTGTTTTGTTGCGGCTAGGGATGAAGGAAGTACTAGTTGCAGGCAGGATTGGGGGTTAGAGTGGAAAATTACGAATCTCAAGTGTTGAACAAAACCAAAACGTTAAGTAGGTATTTAAGTAAATATTTGCATGCCAAGTTGCACAGGTCAGTAGCGAAAAGTGTTGGCATTTGAAAAGCGTTGCAAACAAATTTCATTGTACGTACGTACGTACGTAATTGAATTAGTAAATTTTATATAAATTCAGTATTTATAACCATGCCGGCGACAAAAAAGATGGTGAGAAAGTGGTTGAGAATTGAACAAAGAAAGCGGTCATATATTTACATACATATTGTTGTTTAAAGTACAAAACCGCGTATCGTCATTCTGCAAAACCGCGTAACTGACATTTGCTGCCAAAAATTGAATTTGCCCACCACAACCTCTTGGCTCAATCCTTATCCGTTCGTCCTGAAATATACTAGCCAGAAATGCGATTGTTTTGTGAAAAAAGAGAACCATTTTGAAATATGAGTGTTTTTACTATCTAGAAAATAATTTATTCAACCTCACATATGCTGTTTTGCATTATCTTGATACGCGGTTTTGTACTTTAAACGTTAGGCATGTACGTGCATATTAAATATAATAATTATTTAAAAGCGTACAGGTGAAGCTGTGCAGCTGTGATTTTATCAAGTATATTTTGAACATAAAATATTTTTAAAAAGTATTATGGGATATTTATCTTTGCCCTTCCACCAAATATTTGTGTAAAGTGTGTAAATATACAAACGATTTTATTTGTAGTAATAAAATAGTATACATGTATAAATGTGTGAATTT
>NW_023458564.1:16713786-16745522 GCF_013731165.1 Rhagoletis pomonella | reverse complement strand
AGTGTTTGGGAGAATCTCAGTTTAAGCCTCCAAAGAGCTACAAACATGCAGTATGCATTTTGAAACAGGTGGCAACCATTTTCAAACACCTCAGAAATATTCTAAATGTTCAATCTAAACATTTCTTGAAACTCTTTCGCTTTAATAGTTTATATAACCTGGCCATGAATCATTTAGCGATTGTCTTGCTTCATGAAAACCAAAAAGGAACAGTCCAGCGTATTCGTCTTGGTCTGCTAAATTTAAACACTAAGAAAAAAATATCGATAACCAAAGCGATAATAATATCGATAGGAAAATCGATGAAAATATCGATAAAAAATCGATGAAAATATCGATAACAAAATTTATCAGAAAATCTATTACAAAGTCGATACCGAAATCGATTACAAAGTCGATAGCAAAATCGGTAAAAATATCGACAACGAAAGCGATAACAATATCGATAATAACACCAATAAAAATATCGATAACAAAAACGATAACAATATTGATAGCAAAATCCATAAAAATATCGGTAACAAAACCGATATTTTTTTGCAAAATGCTTGAAATTTGGATTTCTATAGCTTTTGGTAGATGAGCTATACTTTTATAAAGAAAACTTGTCAAAATGTCGCGACCCTATTAATTTGTCTGACACTAAAAAGACTTGAAATATATGCATAGTTCAATTCAAAGTTCAACAAAAATGTTGGAATACTAAATCGCTATCATCGATATTTTTTTAGATGTTGGGCCTTGAAGTTGAACAACAATTTCTACAATTTAGCTCAATAATCCACGAAAAGTCCACATTACGTAAACTTCGAAGCCCAAGATCTCAAGAAATATCGATAGAGTCCGACCGATTAATCGGCACCGGCATCGGCATCGGCTAGTATCGGCACAAAATTGAGCATCGGCATTGGCATCGGCATCCGCCTTTTTTCGCCGATTCTTTGTAATTTCTTGTCATATCTTCAGGTGAAGCGACAGACAACAGCCAATATCAAAAAACGTTTGCAGACAGCTCATAAAAATTATTCTTTTTTTTTGGTTGAAGGTGTTTTTCCATACATAAGTATGTTCGACAATTTTCTTTTATATACAAAAATTAACGGGATGTATTAGCAGCTTGAAACTTGCGCTTCATTATACTAGAATTAAATGGTCTACAAAACTGCATACAAAATTCTGATTGAAAAGTTTGAAATCTGAATTTATATGGTGTTTATTCTGGTAGACTTAAAAAAAAAAAAATAAACATTAAATAAACCAAAGACAAATGCCAAATGCCTCTAACAGCTGCTAAATTCGCAGTTTAAATTTGTCCCAGTCTCTGAATGTGATATTATTTAAATGTGTTCTGAATATTAAGTCAAATGAAATTGGAGAGGACTGCCTGCCTATAAAAGCTCTGATCCAGTACTCCATGAACTTACAGGATTTTACACGAAATTGCAGGAAGTTGCAGGAAAAATGTTCCCGTACTCCAAAATCCTCCAAAATCCTGTAAAGGAGAGCGTCTTTTGAAGTGTTGTGTAGAGAATGAAGTTGCAAGATTTTACCCGAACTTTTTCTTCTGGTAAAATCATGAAAAGTGTCAAGCAATCACTGGTTGACGTTTTTACATGAAAAATGGTTTTTTTGTTCCCGTACTTTTTGTTGTTACTCACTTTTTACTCTCACTTCAGAGAGTAATTTTGCTGTTGACAGTTTTACAGGATTTTTCACGAAAAGTATTGGATCAGAGCTAAAATTTATTAAGGTTGGCTTGTCCTATATCATCAGTACTCTTACGCATGCTATTAACCATAGCATTACAACTTCTTGTTTCCCTGATGTGTGGAAAATTGCGTGTGTGCGACCGGTCGCAAAGAAATCATCAGCTAGTGATCCTAGTGATTTTCGGCCAGCAACTTCTAAGGTTTTTGAGTCATTACTAGCTGAGCAAATTAGCGTACATGTTCATAAACACAATATTGGGCCTTATGCATAAAAAGTGAGCTTAAGCTCAGACTCAATTTTTGCACTGAAGGGGTGAGCTCAAGCTCAAGAATTTGTACTGAAAATCGAGTCGGAGCTTAAGCTCACTTTTTATGCATGAGGGCCATTATTTCTCCTTTTCAATCGCGGTTTAGGGCAAAACATAGTTGCTCAACGGCCATGCTCAAAGTTGCCGTTTGACAAAAACCAGCTAACTTTGCCTTGTCTACTCGATTTTTCAAATGCGTTTGACTCGGTAAACTATACAATATTATGTAATAAGCTTAAATGTTATCTTGGGTTTGATGAAAACTTATTAAAGCTTTTGGAGAGCTATCTTGCGGGCAGACATCAAGCTTACATCAGGAGTCAATTTTAGGGCCTCTTTTATTTAGCTTATTTATCAATGACATTTTTTCGTGTTTGCCAGTTTTCAAGAATGCATGCTTATGCGGATGACATCCAGCTAAATATATCTGTCAAATAATTTTCAAAATCAAGACTTATTAATTCGCCAACTTAACCATGACCTATCTGCTATTGAGCAGTGGTCAAAGAATAATGGTCTTTGCCTTAACTCTGGAATGTCGTTTGTTTTACCAATCGCCAAGAAGAAGCTTGACATAACAACAATACCTCAGATAGTTCTTGGAAATAAACCTTTAGAATATGTAGAATAAAATAAGAAATCTGGGATTTGTCATTAATTCGAACTTAAGTTGCAAGGATCATATAAATTCTGTTGTTTCCAAGACTTATGGTGTGCTAAACTTACGTCAAACTGCGGAATTTACTCCAGTAGGCATAAGACGACAGTTAGCAATTCAACTAATAGTTCCTACAATTACCTACTAATAATAATAATAATCGTAGTAATAATATTAATATTAGTAATGGTAATTATAATAATAATGCTAATAATAATAATAGCAATAATGTGCAGAGAAACGTACCAGATAACCAATGGAAAACGGTTGGAAAACGTAGAAAGCCCAAGCCAGGGCCAGCGCCAGGTGAGTCTTTCGTCAATAAGGGCGAGGCAACCAGCCGCAAAAAAAAAGAAGAGGGTGAGAAAAAAGAAGAGTCTCGCAAAACTAATCATTAAGCCAGCTGAAGGCAAAACCTATGCAGAGGTGCTGGGCACGATACGTGGTAAGCTCCAACCTGAGAAGACGGAGACCGTAATTCGATCTGTTCGGAGACGCCCGTATTCTCACCAGACGTTTACGTCTAGAATTTCTGGGCATGGACTGCCTAACCACGGCCCCAGAAGTGGATAACGCTTCAGCGATGCCCTTGCTGAGGCTAAGACAAAGCTTGGGAGAATATGATTAATTATATACAAAGCAATATGAACTGGAGTAGGGTAGCTGATGACCTTCTGGACCAATTGGTTCTTGAACAAAGAGCAGATCATTAGTGAACCCTATAGAACAAAGAACACCTGGCATGTTGACCAATCAGGCTCGGCCGCGATATGGATTGCTAACCCCAACCATCGCGCAGAGAGCAGCGGAGGCGGACGCTGCTACGTCTGGGTGAAAATTGCGCAAATCACTCTGGTGAGCTGCTACCTGTCTGCAAGCGACACAGTCCTTGTCTTCAGGGAAAAGCTCGAAGACCTTGAAGACAAATCACGCGATATAACTGGCCACATAATTGTTGCTGGAGATTTCAACGCAAGAGGCGTGGAATGGGGTGTGCCCCAAACAAACAGCAGGGGAAGACTGGTCCTTGAAATGGCAGCCCGCATTGGCCTAACCATCCTCAACACCGGAACGACCCCTACATATCGAAGGCCGGGTTTAGGATACTCTATCCCTGACATAACCCTGGTCTCAGAAAGCCTTCTTCGAAGGGCTGAGTGATGGAAGACCTGAGTGGTAGCGACCACAACTACATCACCTTCCAAGTCACTGACACAACGCGAGGGCAAACACGTAGCATCCCGCGTAGGAAACCAGGATGGAACCCGTCTAGGGTCGATGTTCGCTAGTTCGACATATCATTCCTAGCAGATTCTCAAGGTATTTCACCCACAACGGGAGAGATCCACAACAGGGCGTCTTGTATTAAGCTGGTCGAAGAAACCATGCGCTGCATTCACCGGACATGCAAAGTCTCAATGCCGCAGAGGAGAGCATGGTCAGGTAAAAAGCAGGTATACTGGTGGAATGACCGAATTGCAGAGCTGCGAAGGGCCTGCCATAGAATGCGGAGACTCACAACGCGCGCTCGTGGCAGATCTGAGGCTCTGACCAGAGCAGCAGCCTACAAAAGTGCTAAGAAAGCACTTGGGCCGATATACAGAAGAGCAAACGGAACTGCTGGAAAGCGCTAAGTGACGAAGTGGATCGTGATCCCTGGGGCCAGGTATACAAAATAGTTATGAAAAAGTTCCATACATCATCGAGTTAAGAATATAGTGGATGCACTATTTCCCACACACCCACTAAGAGCAGATATAGTGTTCGTCGAGGAGCAAGCCGAGGCACCACTGTTTCCGACATACGAGCTGAAGCTAGCCCTGCGAAGCATGAAAGACGGAAAGGCTCCAGGCCCCGATGGCATACCAGCGGAGGAAATCAGGTTAGCAGAAAAAACGAGCCCTGATCTCCTGCTTAACATGTACAACAGCGGCGTTAGGGCCCCGGTCTTCCCAAGCCAATGGAAGAAGGCGAGGCTGGTGCTTATACCCAAGGGAAAGGGGACCCAAACTCTCCTTCATATTTCCGGCCACATTGCATGCTAGACACAGCAGGCAAGATGATGGAGAGTCCGCTCAAAATACGCTTGACGTCAGCCATATAAAGTGAGAGGGAGCCTTTCACCCCGACAACATGGCTTCAGAAAGGGACACTCAACTATAGGAGCAATTGGCGAAATAGTCGAGGCGGTACATAAGGCCGAAGAAGCCTGCCACCAGGCGGGGCTAATAGTGTTGTAGTCACACTGGACGTCAAGAACACCTTCAACTCGGCAAGATGGGACGACATGCTGGAGGCCTTGGAATGGTCATCCAAGGTTCCAATATACTTGCTAGATATGATCCGGAACTAGCTCAGAGACCGTTGGCTTTTGTACGACACAAAACAATGTCACTGCAAGAGACGTATAACCGGCGGAGTGGCACAGGGGTCTGTACTTGGCCCGGACCTCTGGGCTGTTGTGCACGGAAATGCCGGAGAGCGCCTTCCTTGTCGCTTTCGCGGACAACGTGGCCGCCGTAATAACAGCAAGAAACGTCCAGCTAGCACAACTCAAGCTAAACCAGGTCATGCGCAACATCAGTGGATGGATGAGCGATCACGGTCTGCAATTGGCTACATCCAAAATAGACATCGTGCTCCTCACCAGGAAATGGATCCCAACAATTATGAACATGATGGTCGGACCTCAACTCGTGACAACTTCTAGGTCTAAAAAATACATAGGGGTGAAGCTTGACAGCAAACTCACATTCTGTGAACACATCCATGGAGTATGTGAAAATGCTGCGCAGAGCACGGTGGCTCTAAGCCGGCTGTCGGCGAACGTGGGCGGCCCGAAGCCATGCCGCAGGAATTTTGGGATGACAGCAGTCCAGTCGGTGCACCTGTACGGGGAAGAAATATGGGCCTACGCATTGAAAGTAAAAAAATACCGGATTCAAATGTCTTTGGTCCAGCGCAGAGGGGCACTACGCTTTGCTTCTGCATACACCACCGTGTCCCCGGACGCGGTTCTTGTTATTTCTGGCATCATGCCAATTGAGCTATTTGCTTACGAGCGAAAAGAGATTTACAATCTCTGTGCCGAGATAGGTCGAGCAGCTGCCGGGGCAAGGGCGCGCGAGCTACTAATCCAGCAGTGGCAACAAACCTGGAACGCGAGCACAAAAGGTCGATGGACGCACACCCTGATAGCCGACCTTCAAACATGGTTGAACAGACCGCATGGGGGTTACTTCCGAGAATATCTTCATAGAATGGGAAGGGTGGACTCACCGTTCTGTCACTGCTGTGGAAACGTCGAAGATAACGTGAACCATACATTCTTCACTTGCGAACACTTCCTGATTTCTCGCAGAATGTTGGAAAAAAGATACGGAAGATTGGGGTAATGATCTTCAGTGCAGACAAGTGGGAAGCAGTTGCGAGATACATGAAATTCGTACTCCGCTGCAAACAAGAGGACGGATGTCTACTGAGGACACCCAAATGAAACGCCCCCACAAAAGAGCAGCCCCGAGGCTCTGGCAGCGAGCTTCTGCATCTGAAGACATGCAGAATTGCGGTGCCAGATGCGGGATTCTTGCGTGGGCGGTGGGAGCCCAATACGCTTCGGTGGGAGTCCCACACTCGAGGAAGGTAGTATAGAGACTAGCGCCCCCGGCCAGTGCATAAAGAATTTCCCTCTCCTACGAACAAAAAAAAAAAATAAAAATTTGAATTTGTCGTTCACATTTTTTCTGTGGCTCTTGTTATTTACGAGATAGGGGCGAAAATCCGAGAATTTCATAAAAAATTTGGTTTAGTGACACATACTACCTCGCTGGTGGGAGTTAGGGTTACGCCGAATGGACGCTTTTGTAGAGCATTCAATTCTGAAGAAACCCTGTCATTGACTAAGATTATACCAAAAAATGCCTCTGAGCTGTAGAATTTTTAAGAAAAAAAGCATAGTTTACGTGTATTTTAAACGGGAAATCTTCGCATTTTATGGGCTAAAATTTACATAGGCCTTTTTGAAGCATTTCCCACAAAATATCGAGGTGGGAGTGAAAAAAAATAAATTGCGAATAGGTGCTTCACCTACGTATTTTTTCGTCATTTTTACTAGCGCTACTTTATTCGTGTCTAGAGACAAAATATCCTCCTATGGATTCCTTAACGAAGGTGGCTATCAGTACTTGACTGTTGGGATATTTGTTTTAACTAAAACTCATCACCGCAGGACTGTTATGTCGTCGTTACCCGTCTCTCTCTATCAACAGCAATTTGGTATGTTGTTATGTACGGATGGGCGCTCCGTCGGTGGGTAGCTGAACCAAAATAATAATTTGAATTGAGCATTAATAATCTGTGGGTGTTGAAGCCAAAAGCCTTCAACGGTTGGGAAACGCTGCTTGACTTTCGGCACTGCTATTGGCTGCAAAGATGCATATCTACCGAAAGTCAACCGGTGTTTCCCTTAGGATATTATATGCCTATATAAGCTTGTGTCGCGCATACTGCAGTTAGTGATTTTTTAGTCCAAACCTCATTGAAAGCAGCAGCTACCGGCCGTGTCTGTACACACTTGAAGCAAAGGTAATCTACGTTACTCTGTGTCAAACTAAATTAAGCTCTTTAAAGCAAATTAAAAAAGTATCATCCATACTTCTAAAACTTTGATTGTTTGGGCAAAAAGGAATCTTTTTACAAAGTACTGCCTCGTCCTTTCAGAAGATACATGTGTGTTTTAACAGAAATGTTCTTCAAAAGTATCGTAAATGTTCAAGTACGCTAATAAATTAAACGATGTATATTTTATCTCCAAAATTTCTCGCTACATCTGTAACTAAGCGCCCGTTGTTGTAAAGAGAATATCCATTATGTTCTCTTTACGTTTCTTAGCTCCCACACCTTCCATCTGAAGCACTATCTATGGAAATTTTAAAAAATGTATTCACAAATATTTTTGGGGCCGCTAGAACTTCTTTTGCTTAGCTAACTTATTACAATTAATTATAAGAATAAAGATAAAAATGTGCCATAAAAAAAAAACAAAATGAAACTAAAAAGTCCTAGTCACTATGAATTGAACCCGAGACCAGCAAAGTGATAATTCCATTCAGCTATAGTAGCTATTGACACAGCAGTGGAAAATGAATTCTTGAATTTACTTTCAAAAATTTTACTTTATTACGATAGCCGACGCGATAGTAAGCAACCAAAATACGCGAAGCAGTGTTTTGACGACATCGTTTTGCCAATATCGTTTGAACGACTATCGTGTACAAGTTACGTGATGCATACCCTGGGCATGATTTAATTAAATTCGAGTCTTCAAACAATGCTTTTCAAAATATTTTCAAACTACTGTCTTCTTAACTTATTATTTAATTCACCGAATTTCCTTAATTCCAATATTTTAAACAGATGGTAAGCCAGTTACAACCCGTTTCGAAATAATAGCAGTGGTATATAGTCAAAATTCCTCCCAAAAAAAAAAACATCTCAGAACGAGATTTCATTTATGATTTTTACTTTGTTTTATTTGCTTATGTTAAAGTTTATAAGAAAAATAGTTATCAACAAAATATACAGGCCTCCATTTTGCATACGAATTAAAATTTGCGAAAAGAAATATTTTGATTGTGACTAAAAATAGCAGTAGTCAGCACGTTACATCAAAAACAAAAATTAAAAGAACTAATTCATTATATAACACAAAGTAAGCTTTAAATGATTACTATTTGGTTGGATGACCCTTGTTTGCGAGTACTGCTTCGACCCTACAAGGCATATAATCCACCAAACGGCTTCACCTCCCGACGGGAATGGCCTTCCACGCCATTTTCATAGTCCTCCAGAATTGTTTGATATTTTTGGGATTACGGTCAGGCGATTGAGCCGGGCCGGCCCATGGCCTCCACCCCATTTTAAATGAACCAATTTCTTGCCAACCTGCTGGTATGCTTTGGGTCGTTGTCTTGCATATGAGCAAATCTCATGAGTTGTTTTTTTAGTGTCAGTCTTTTTTTCTGCAGCATTATTCTTGTATTCATTTCAATCAATGGAGTTCCAAAAACAAGTAAAATAAAAAAATAAAACGTTTATTTAGGCGAAAAAGTACCGAAATTACAAATTTTTCAACTATAACTCGAAAGAATCATAATGGGTTTTTTCTAATAACTTTGGAAAGTCTTCAAATAGATGGTTCATATTAGAGGCAATGAAAGTTTGTACCAAATACAACATATCTGTGAAGTTTCAAGAGTGTGTCACCAAATTAAAAAAAAAATATGGTAGTATGCTGAATATCTGTCGAAGCTATTTTGTAATTTTTGAAATTTAACAATTTTTTTTTATTTTAACAGTTAAAGATACTTCAAAATGTCCACATTAAACGGTGAAAATGCTCGTCTTGCCAAAACTAACCAATCTAGAGCAAGAAAACTATTGCACCACCAAATGAAAAAAAATCGCATTGATTATAAGACGACGATGATTTGCGAAACAAAAATTCAAATTTTATAATTTTTATTGGCACACTCGAAATTTATTCTGAAATTGTTACAACTATACATGAAGAAATTAATATAACGGGTGATTTTTTAAGAGCTTGATACCTTTTTTTTTAAAAAAAACGCATAAAATTTGCAAAATCTCATCGGTTCTTTATTTGAAACGTTAGATTGGTCCATGACATTTACTTTTTGAAGATAATTTCATTTAAATGTTGACCGCGGCTGCGTCTTAGGTGGTCCATTCGGAAAGTCCAATTTTGGGCAACTTTTTCGAGCATTTCGGCCGGAATAGCCCGAATTTCTTCGGAAATGTTGTCTTCCAAAGCTGGAATAGTTGCTGGCTTATTTCTGTAGACTTTAGACTTGACGTAGCCCCACAAAAAATAGTCTAAAGGCGTCAAATCGCATGATTTTGCTTATTTACGAAGCCATTCAACCAGAAATGAGCCTCATCGCTGAACAAAATTTGTCGATAAAAAAGCGGATTTTCTGCCAACTTTTCACACATTCAACACATTTCGAACCGAACACTGATTTTGGTAATAAAATTCAATGATTTGCAAGCGTTGCTCGTTAGTAAGTCTATTCATGATGAAATGTCAAAGCATACTGAGCATCTTTCTCTTTGACACCATGTCTGAAATCCCACGTGATCTGTCAAATACTAATGCATGAAAATCCTAACCTCAAAAAAATCACCCATTACATATGGGCAATTCTCAATTAAATCGAACTTTCGTATGACTCGACAGTTTTTCTTCGGACACATAATTTTCGCTGGTTTATTAACAAATATCAGGTTACAATATGTAAATGCAAAAAAGGACCACCGTACATATTTTCTAGCCAAATATGCATATAATTCAGGAATAAAATTGGGAAATTTTCACAAATAAAAGTGTGACTCTCCTATTATTTTTTTGTTTTTACGTTGCAAAATTTGGTACGTTGATAGCTCATGTTTAAGTTTATAATGAGCTGGTAGTAAGTATTTGGAAAGGATAATCGAAAATAGAAAAGACTGTTGACTGTTCACATCTGAGTATACATATATATGAGTGTACATACGCACCCCAAGCATGCAGAGCGCCGCTCTGAGAGCGGTGACAACACACACACATTCATACATAGTACATGTTTATCCGTACAAATCGCGTGCTGTGGTATTAATGGATATTCAACATTTGAAAGCAAATTTATATGCCTGGGTGTAGCTAAGTGCGCAAAGATGTATGCCACAATTTGTGGGTATCCAGAGATGGTCAGGGTTCGAATTCCACTGCAGGCAACATGCAAGTTAAATATTTTTTTTTTTTTAGTTTTTGTCTGATTATTCACTTCACGGATGCTTTTTCAGAACGAACGCGGTCATTTTAATATGCGCGTAATCGAATTGAATATTTACCAATATACAGTACTTTCGTTGACGTTTATAGTGAGATCAATTACGTTTCTATTTGATTTTAATATTTTTTTCCCTCAGTGTATGTAATCAGCTATACTTAAAAAAAAAAAAAATAATAATAATAATAAGCATTGAAAAAACCAAAGAAAAATAGTCAAAACTTAGTAAAATATCGCGTCCCAGTTTTAATTTGGTTCACTGTATTCGTATATCGGTAACTGATTTATCAATTTGTACCAAACTCAGTACAATTATTGACCTTGGTATAAAAAAGCTATATATTGAAAATTTTCGAAATCGGACTAAAGCTACTCCCGCCTTCCACTACCAAAAAGAAGCGCGTAAAATATGTTAAAAACGTATGGTGCGACGCTTCAAAACGTTGCACCACGTTGGGTTTTGTATTCTAGCAGCTTAAGGAAAGTGTACTAAAAATTTCCGACATGGGCTCACGATTTAAAAAAAATCTTTTTCACAAAAAGGTTCGACGTTTGGAGGAATACTGTAGAAAAATATTCCACGCCAATATCTAAGTACTTTTTAATTATTACGACTTTTAAGTAAGGCGTGCGAGTGTAAATGTTGTTGCTTTCTTACTGTGGAACTGGGTCGGAGTTGGGTGGGTTGCTTTGCCCACAAATTCGCACGCTGCAGAAACTAGACAAAAAAATCGTACCCGCTCTGTGAACCACTGACTGTGATCAGACCACCCTCCTTGCACTTGCCAGAGCTTAAGCATATCTGAAATCCCCAACCCTCCCCGTCTGCCCCCGCTCCGACTTCTATCAATCACCCACGTACCCCCCTTCCTACAGGTCTCGGCTTGCCTCCAACAGGATGAGGCCGGCCAATCCGTCCCTCCACAACCATTACTAGCCTTGGCCCTTGTGGCTAGTCCCAACTGCATCCTCACCCCTTTATCCGAGTTCCCCGCTTAACTCAATCCCCCATCCCTTCCGTCCGTCTAAGGTTTCACAAAGCAATTCCTTCACCACATTGCACAATAGTTTCTTAGCAATTCTTTTATCTTTATTACAAACAATATTGAAATTCACATAACTTTAATGTTAACACGGCCAACGTTTCGCGCATGGAAGAATCAGGCTACGGGGTGCTTACATCATTTAAGCTACTGAGGAGGAAACGAAAACTTACGAGCCTGCAAGCCAATCACGCTTACTTGTAATAATGCTGCTAACCCTTAAAGCTCCCCTCATTCGCTGCGCCTAACGCCTCACCTCACTTAGTCAGTTTTCTTAAATGTACTATTTTCTTATTACTAAACAATGGTTCTTATTAAGCAAGTTGATTCTCTTCTGATTCGTTGAATTCTCAAAAATCTGTTTTCCAAAAAGCTTTAACTTAAGCCATTAACGATGCAGAACTCTAAATTTCTGGCTGGTTTACATAGCTTGTGTCTACTGTATGCTACATTAAGCAGTGCCACGCAGAGTGGACTTTAAGAAAAAATACATATGTATTGGTAAAAATGTACAATATCGTTGCATACTTCGATGCAATGTAAGGCGAATCGTATATGCAATACAAGCCTTAGGCTATAAGCCATAATATTCGCGCACCGGGTGATACCGGCGCTCTTAATTTGGAGCGGCTTAATCTGCTCGTCACGTACAACAAGGCAACAACGCACACTTATATATACGTGGTTAACGCTGCTCGCCCTTGGATATCTCCACTTGATAGCTATCGTCGCAATAGTCGCCCAGGGGGATGGATTCTTGTCGTTTTCCACCGACGGAATGCGTCTTGCACAAAAAGGAGCTGCTTTCGCTGGCTGGACGCAATCTTCTTCACCTGAACTGCCAACCAAGACGACAATGGACTGTTCCATGTACAACGGCAACTGAGGTTCCGCTTCCGAGAAAGGTACACTTTTTTATGAAGTTAAAGGCCTCCGAAGTTCATCTGGGAGGAATAATTAATCCTTGGTTTTCAGGTTTGTCATTTTATCGTTCCCACAGTAACGAACTTTTTTACGGTAATTCAACATCGATGTGATGCTGACAGAAATCTGGATCAATTTGTGATCAACCCTGTTTGTTTTTTTTCCCCCCCAATTAAGTGAGGAAATTTTAATTGACAACACCGACAAATGAATATATACACAAACAAATGTTCGGTTATGGTTAAAACAATTCAAGTTTTTGTATTGAATTTTTGGTTTAAAATTTATCTTTTCCTTTTCAGTAGGGTTTAACATTATCTTCTGCGTGAGAATTGATCATAATAGATACGGATCTGAATAAGCGACTAGAACACGGTTTGTCAAAAGCATACGATTTCGAACTCGCTTAAATGTACATTTGCTAAATGCGATAGCATGAATGCTCTTCGAAAACATATGTTCGAAAGTGCTAAATTTTGCATTTTAAATGCCGCAAAAACGCTGCATTAACAACGTGTTAGCTAACTGCGTATGGTTCTACGGGCGTATACGTTATATGCGCAACTACGTGTGACCACGAGTTGTTATTTTGACTTTTTTAGTAAATCTTTTTTAAGTTTTCATGGAATCTTGTTCTTTATGCAAAATTGAAGATAATCTAAGATAAGCGCGCCACCATGTTCGACGAAAAACATGTTTTTGTCGAAAAATGTAACAACTCGTGAGATTAGCTCATATACACCCATTTTAGGGGCATCTTACACTCCGCATGTGGTTGCAATGTTGACTCCATTATGTCCACGTACAACTTGGCGTCCATGTTTTCTTTTATCCAATGTACTGCACCAGTATCGTAGTAGGAGAAGCTGATTCGCTGATTTTGGCACCTCCAAGCTTTACTGTCCTGGTGACGAATTTAAGGTTAAACGAAGCGTTATTTGGTCTTCATTCAAATTGTCTGCGTCTTTTGGAACCAAGTAATATAATTTTGGTTTCATCGGACCGTAAGATTGCATGGGGCGCATGCAATACAAAGCATTCGATTTAATTGACAATTATCAAACTACATAACATAGACCTAAAATTTCAACAGAGAAAGTACAAATTTTAGATCGATTTTAAGCGATCGTTATTCATATATCCACATACGTACATCTTTTTCCCTTCATATCAATTCTGGCCTATTACATGTGCCCTACGCTTTTCATTTTCAATCTTATAAATTGTTTATAAGGACTTTTGCTAAAATTTCAAAATCAAAAATCATCAAAACAAATTCTAGGGGACTGAGAATTATTAATTTCTACTTTTTAGTCCATTTATAAAAGAGTTGTATATTAAATTTTATTTTTTTTAAATTATTTATTTTCTACTTTTTAGTCTTGTCTGTATAAAATTTTGCAATAGATATTAAAATAATTCAACGATATTAATAGATTGGTGTTCACACATGCATATACATTTGTATGTACATACATACGAATACTAATTAATTTCATTTAAAGAAATGCGGTGTCTGTCGCCCATTTCCGCTGTAGCGTACGTAGTGCATAGGGCGACTTCTACCTCTCGAACCAACGAGGTTGATATCTAGACTTTATAGGAACTTTGCAAAGCAAAGCTGTCTGGATACACAACATTGCAAGTGGATAAAAGCGTTGTAAAAAATTTGAGATCGATTTTAAGCGATAGTTATTCATATACCTACATACATATGCATATACATACATATATTACTTTTCATATCAATTGAAGTCTATTACATGCGCCCATATGTGCAGTAAGCTAACTTCCCAATGTGTAAGCATTCCGAAATCAAAGCGAGATAGTATAGTATGGTTTTTGTGTATGTATTAGGGATGATTCGAATGCCATATTTTATACATTCGCGAATGCGAATTTTCGGAATGCGAATGTGCGAATGCGAATGGGAATGTTAAGTCATCGTTTTTATTACTTACAACTTTTGTAAATTATTAGAAAATTGAACGAGTGCTTAACCTATACAGTGTTTTAATTATGTAGTCAAAGTTCAAAACGGGCATATTATATTTCAAAAAAAGTAATTTTGCTGCCTTTTCTCGCACTAAAAAAATTCTCACTTGGAACGGCGGGTGGAGCGCTCAAATATTTGCCGCCCAGATCCGTCAATTTGTCGTATTTTTGTTTAGTTTTCCACCAATCGAGAGGATTTTCTCTCAACCGTAGAGGTAGATGTCGCACGATGCACTAGACTTCTGGTGTCTGGACACACAACATTGAAGTTGATAAAAGCGTTGTAAAAAAAACGTACTGATGTTTTGCAATCAATGTATTGGTACACGAAAGATTTAAAAAGCTTAAAAACTTAAGAAACAAATATTATAAAATATGTATTTCAGTTAACCAAAAACCATAATTTGTATCTTAAATATCAACAATATTCAAAAGAATTTAGTCGCTTAGACAAATACCTCAACAAAATCAAAATTACATTCGATCTACTTAGTTGAGCATTAAATCTAATCCGAAATGTTTTTGGACTTATATCAAATCCAAGAGGTCATGTTCAAATATCCCATCTTCAGTTTTCCTGGACGATAATTTTGCTAAGTCTCCAGAACATGTGGTTAATCTGTTCGCCGACTTTTTTAGGTCGAATTTTGTTTCCGCTGATAGTAGCACCACAGCTAACTTTTCTTCTGATATCAATACGAGCCCTAATTTTGGCCCCTAACATCAACTGAAGATATTACAAAGGGGGTAGCTTCCCTTAAACCCTCTTCTCAAACTGATATTGATGGTCTGTCTGCCCTTCTGTTGAAAAAATATTCTGCGCTAATTCAACCACTAAAAATCATTTTTAATAAGTCTCTTGCTTCAGGTATATTTATTGATGAATGGAAAGTTACTTCCATAACCCCTATTCTAAAAGGTGGTAAGAAAAATGATGTTAGGAACTATAGGCCCATATCTAAACTCTCAACTATTTCTAAACTGTTCGAGTGTGTTGTACTGTACTTTGCTACTAAATCTTTTATTTCTCATAAACGGCATGGCTTTGTTCCTGGGTGGTCTACAGTTTCAATCTTAGCAGTTTGAACCGACTACTGCCTAAAGGCGTTTTCTATTGGATTCCAGGTGGACTGTATATATACGGGCTTCTCGAAAGCCTTTGACAAAGTCCCTCATAGTATACACAGACGTTGTGTTGTAACCAATGATGGTGTCTTCTGACTCTTTTGTGGCTTCCTCTGGGGTGCGGCAAGGAAGTGTCTTGGGTCCTTTACTGTTCGTCCTTTTTATAAATGACATTAGTAGCTGTTTCTCAATCGCAAATTGTTTACCCTATGCAGACGATCTTAAGGTATACACTATAATTAAAGATTCATTTGACGAGGTTTGGCTTCAATGCGATATTGACGCTCTCCATCGTTGGTGTCTGAAATCTCGTTTATCTTTAAACATAAATAAATGCTTTAAGATGACGTTTGCGAAGATTTTGAATGTTCGCAATACGTCTTATTGCATATCGAATCATATTCTCAGTAATGTCGGCGTAATTAAAGATGTAGTGGTTATATTTGACTCTAAACTTTCATTTAACAACCATGTTAACTATGTAATTGCAAAAGCATACTCAGTCATTGGTTTTGTACGTCGTAATAGCACTAATTTCTCTGACCCATATACTTTCAAAGCGTTATTTATAATTTTAGTGCGTTCTCATCTCGAATATGCCGTATTCGTTTGGAGACCACATAGCCAATTTTTTATAAAAAGACTGCAACGTATACAAAAAGTTTTTCTTAAGTATGCCCTTGGGTCACTGAAATTTGAAAGTCCTGTTCCTTCATACGCTTCGCGTCTCAAGCTGATAAACTTACAATCTTTAGAAAGCAGGAGATCTATCCTTTCTTTAACCTTTACATTTAACCCTGGAAGCTCGTGGTTCATCGTTTCGACGACGCGAGTTTTCATTTTACCGTTATCGCTGTTTTCCTTTGTTTGTATAGTGCTAATTATTCGTACAGCGCTAGTCGGTGTTGTGCTGTTGATGTGTGCGGTTACTTAGATTCATTTTATAAATGTGCGTAGTCAAAACGACGAAGGATGAACTTTGTGTATGTTTTACGTTTATGTTTTCAAAGTAAATAATAATTTATTTTTCCGTTAGTTAAATGTTGAATACTTATGTATTACATATGTATTTATGTCTAGCATTCATAACATTTGTAAAATTTATAATTGGGATTAATAAAAAAATAATTTCTAAATTTAAGTTTTGTAATGGTAATTATTGAGTACTTTTTTAATGCAAAGAATTTTAATACAAAAAACAAGTTGTTGCGCAAACCGAAAGTATTTACCATACTCGTAAGCCTTGAACATTTATTCAAAGAAATGTGTTTATTAAGCACTATTAGCTCAACAAGAAACAAAGCCTGTTAAATTGAAAAAGAAAACGGTAACTCAAACAATTCATTTCAACAAGCTTAATTTTAGCTGAGTTTTCCATTTATCTTTTCTGTCAGAGAAATATACATACATACATACAGATATGAGTACTCGAGACTAAGTGGTCTAAAGTACTTTCCTTATACGAGTACATACCCAGTAGAAATCGGTTGTATGCATTCTTGAAGGATGCTTGCTATATGAGTGAATTAGTGTGAACAATTCATGCTTAGTCATGAATTTTCACGAATAAATTCAAATTCTAGCGAATTGCAAGCGAATGTACGTTGTCGTTGTTTTAAGTACATTTCTTGATAAATTTGAAGTGGAATTTTTGTAATATTTTCAGTCTTGTACAAAAATTTTAGTGAACGGACGTGTTGTGCGATACTATTTTCAGCACAAACGGGCTTTTAGAAGACATGCATTTGCATATGTAAGTGCTACTTGTTTGTATGTCCCCGTATATTAAAATGTATCAGAAAAGTAGCATTTACATATGGGAATCTTGTAAGAATGCTTTAATACTGTTCCATTAATGCATGTTTGTATGTTTGAAACATTAATACAGCCATATGCATACATCAGTAGTACAAGTGTATGATTAACGTACGCATACGCTCTGAGAAACCACGCTTGTTAAATGGAAATGAAGGTTCATTTATATTGGCATGTATACACAGCAGCAAGCTCATGCCACCAACAGCGATGTTGTATGCTTAAGATTTCTACTGGGTGCATACTATGTGTGTAAGTATGCCTTCAACGGGTTATGCATGCTTGCATGTACATATCTATATATTAGCATGTAGTATATAAACCTGTATACTCATATATAAATACGTAGTGCCCATGCATAACAGGATGTGTATGTTTCTGTTCTTATAAGGATGTATGTATATAGACATTTCTATACCCCATAGGAAAAGTATATGGATTGATTTACATTATAAAATAAATCAAAATAAAGGAGTATAATGATTTTCATCCAATAAGGTAACTCTTGCGTCAGTCCATTCAAATGGTATATGCATGCTCTCTGGCAACGGACGGAGAGGACCTATTATGAGGTGTACATTACACGTTTTTACTAAAAAAAACACAATTGCAGAAACTTTTTAATTAACCTGATTCAGGCAGTTGCTCAGGTTTTTCAGGCTTCAGGATCCTTCATGACGATTTTAACGCTTGACAGATTAATAAAATGAATCCTACGGACAAACAAATTTAGGGTAGAAGTCGACCAAATATTGTTAATTGAACAAAACAACACATTTTTTCCACATAATTGAACTTCTAAATACACTGGATCACAAATTTTAATTTTGATTATATTCTCCAGACGCCACTATCCTAAATTGTATGTAAAATCGCTCGCTGATTCCGAGAATCGAGTTAATTTTGTTTCGTATGGATACGTATTCGAGATATTTGCAATTTACCGTTATTCAGCCTTAAAAAATAGTGGTTTCACTTAATCACGTATATCTTACGAACCAATTTAATAATCGTATCTAATACAAGATACGGGAAATGAAAGCAAATAAAATTCTCCATAAACCATCTATGTGCATATATCTCGAAACGTTGTCCATAAAAAAAATGATCTCGATTTTCGGAATCAACGAGGAATTCTACATGGGAATTGGTTAGTGGCAGCTATAGAAAATTTTTGGTGTAAACCAGTGTTATTAGCCCTGTTCGCGTACGCTCTATCCAGTAAATCCAGTACTAATTTTACTGGTTTTTTACTGGATGTCGTTTTCGTACGCAAAACTTGCAAGAAACTAGCAAAAGTGGGGAAATTGAGAGAGCAAAAATGACAGCTGAACTTGCAAGTTTTACTGGATTTTTACTGGATAAATTTTTACTAGCAACTATTTGCTATTAAGAAAAACAGCTGATGGCATGATGCTTAATGTAATTCACATTACCAAAATAATCGTTTGTGGTGCTTTTAGAGTTGCAATTGACAAAATAAACCTATTTAAATATATAATAAGATGGAAAATTCTAGTTTTCTAAGAAAATTGCATCGGAAAATAACAAATTAATCAGCTGTTCATAAAACTAGCAACTTCTTGCTTGTTCTGCGTTTTCGTACTTTCTTGCATATTTCACTCATTGGGAGTAAATATTGGCTTACTCTCCGAAACTTGGTTACTGGCAAGTTACTGAATATTTTTTGCTGGAGAATACGAAAACCCAACTATTAATTGTATGCAAACATGAAACGCCGGCGCTTCCCAAATTTCGGTTTGGAGATAAACCAGCTTCGATTTTTTAATCTTCAATGTAACTTTTTGTTCTGATCTTAAAGACGTAAGTGCAATAATTTATGGATACTAGTCCAAAGTATTTAGAACAACATTCTTTCAAGAGAAACCAATTTCTCTACAAGGTGACTAAAATATAATTTCGTAGGTACCCTGCAGGGAAACCACGAACTAGTGAACCAAATTTTTAATTCCGTACTAGATCTTTATCACCAAAAACGAACCAGTCTGATTGTAACTAGATTACCACTATTTAAAAAGAAACAAAATGTAGTACTTCTAAAAAGCTATTTTATTTTACTTTTTACAACTACATACATACATATCGCTAGCTAAGAGCGAAAAGTTGCTGCTAAGTCCACTTTTTCTAAAAAGATTTATTTGGATGCAAGAAGCAAAAATAATTAGAAATGCATCGTTTTTTTAAAGATCAAAACTGACAATTGGTAGGACATCGCAATGCTAAATTCGCCAGTTGCTAGCATGAAAAAGAACCAGTTCGGCACTAGTGCATTTCCCCACACTAGACAAAGTCCTGAGGCCTATCATCCGCAATTGTTTTATACACAATTTCACAATTGAATTGCAAAATCTTAATTTTTAACATACGTACATCTGAACACATATACATATACACATAAACATAAATAAGTATTCGCATCCCTACAAAAAATAGGATCATCCAAATGTTAATCTTAGCTGGCTCTTTTGCGAGGAATGGATTGCTCCGCAAATCTACCGAGCCCGTGTATTTTATAATCCATTTTAACAATGCATGTCCTTATGGGACAGTACTCCTTTTGAGCTCCTCACGGAGGAAAACGGGAGAATTATTTTGAGCTTGAGAAAAAAGCAAGTAATCAGTGTTGCCGTTTTAGCCCTTTGGTGGCTAAATTTAGCTACCACATACTTTTTTTGGCCACATAAATTTAAAATTGCCCCTAGCCGTTTGGAGAATTGATTCATACTTGGCATGAAAAAGTTGTATATGCTTAATTTGATCTCATTTGTTTTTCATTTATGTAAGAGATGAATTTTTAAACTAAGAAAGACTGATATATATACATTAGGCTGCATCACCAAAAAAGTTGCGGTTTTTCCGCCGGGATTACAAAATTTATTATGTTTTAAGACGTCCACCAAAATATTTCGGAAAAATATTAAGATTTAAGCGAGCTGGACCGATTTGAATATACCTCCAAAAATGAAGTCTTTTATGAATAGAAATAGTTCCTCAAAGAACTTTTTGAAAAAAGTCCCTTCAGATGACAAATTAGATTAAGCTTAAAAAACCTGCATACAAATATTTTAAAATCTTTTCAACGGAATCGTAAGTTACTTTTTTCAAAGATTGGTTTACGAAAAACTTGAATAACTGGGCCAAAAATGTTCTGAATTAGACTTATGGGATCTCAGTAGAAAAGTATTTTCACACTGTTCTTAATTCTGGCCAGAAAAACGTCATTCGTGTCTCATCTTGTTTTTTCGAATACCAACACATCTTAATTCAACTTTGAATGACGTTCGTTCATCCTACCTTTCTCTTCCATCCTTTGAATGACTTTATAAGCAAATAAATAAAAAAGGGTGAGAAAACACCTTTCCAATGACACCTCTTAAGCCTAAATCGGAAGAGTTTAGGTTCAGTTATTCAAGTTTTTCCTATACCAATCTTTGAAAAAAGTTAAAAAACAGCGTCAAAAATCTCATCATTACGATTCCGTTCAAAATTTTTCTTAAGTTTTTTTTAAATATTTTTATGCAGATATTTTAAGCTTAAGCCGTTTTGTCATTTGAGGGGATTTTTTCAAAAAAAATCTTTAAGAAACTATTTTTATTCATAAAAAACTCCATTTTTAGAGGTATTTTCAAATCGGTCCAGCTCACTTAAATCTTAATATTTTTCCGAAATATTTTGGTGGACGTCTTAAAATATAATAGATTTTATAACTCCAGTGGAAAAGTAATACGGATTTTTTTTTGTATGGGGAGTGATGCAGTCTAATATATGTACATATATGTATTGTATGTTTCTTACGTTTTCATACATATATACTGTAAAAGTGTTAGCGCTGTTAACTTATCTATTAACGATTTAACTATAGTTTAAAATAGATAAGCTTACGGCCCTTAATATGCTTAATTTGTTAAATGGCCCATCAAGTCGATTGGCCGTGTATGTTCTTGTGGTGTGATTGTACCAGCTGCCGGTGCGACTTCAAAAACTATTTTTGTTTATATTTTATGATTGTACCAGCATGCTGGTGTCGTGAGTGGTGAAATTAGCTCAATTTTCTAAGTAAAAGGAATTTTTCTTGCACCATATGAGTCAAAGCCGTGTTTGTGGAATATCAAGTTCACGATATTGCAGTTGTGAATTAAAAAAAAAAAAATTGTTTAACAAAATAGTAGAAAAATTATGAAATTTCGGCTCTAATCATTTCGATCTTTCCTCGACCTCATTTGTAAAGAAATAAATATTGTACCAGCATGCTGGTAAGTTATTTGCTTCGAGCCTAGTGGTACAAGCACTTGATGGGGCCAGCAAGCTGGTGTCGTATATTTACAAAAAAGTTTTTGGTTGGATAAAATATTTGCTTTTTTTTCCAGAGTTCATTGTTTTTCTATACCATTACTTATTGAAAATGTTTGCGTGTATACTCATATATGTATATGTAAGTAAAAAATTTTAGCTACCATTTTTAGCCACAACGACTTTTTTTAGCTCCTTTTTAGCCCTTTTTTTAAAGGAATTTGGCTACCACTAAAAATGATTCGCGGCAACACTGCAAGTAATCTGTATTGTAAATATATGTATTCCTTAGCTCGCTTATTATTCCAAAACCTATCAATAACTAAGCGCGCAATCAATTGTATTTTTAGAAAAATTATTACTCACTTATTTCTCTAAATCGGTGCCAGGCAGCCAGTAGCCTCACGAGGTTACGTATGTATTTTGCCTGGCACTGCTCCTTCAGTGCCGATTTTGGTATTAGTAGATAAATGAATTTTTTACTGGGTTCTTATCTGTGCATACATGTTTGTGTGATGTAAAGCTGTACAAAAGTATACTTAGACTTTTCCTTAAAGCTTCCGTTCTTGTTCTTGAAGTGCATCACGATTTTTTATCTTCACCGTTTCAACAACCAGTTGCATTTCGTATGGATCTTATGTGGGCCATTTGCTGTTGTTTGTAGCTGTTTTTGCACAACTTTTTTATTTTATACTTGTACAAGTAGGTATGTGTAGATATACACTTGTGAGTATTTTTCATTTAGATAAGAAGAGAATACACTATTTAGTAGCAAATATGAGGCACACAGTGCGCTACCACTCTGCAGGGTTCGATGCCTGGTCCGAGCTATATTAAAATTGGAAACGGTTTTTTCTAACAGTGGTTTTGAAAACCAAGAAAGACTTATAGGCCCGTCAGAATGGGTACTTGTGTGTCAATAACGGAAAAGTATGCGAAGGAAGTGGCGTACGTACCGTAGAGATACGCCACAATGAAGGTTTTGCGTCTGCAAACAAAAATCAGCTCATTGGTCTTGTCTTGTGTAAACGCGGAGTTATGCAACTGTCAGCAGTGATGGACTTACGTGCGTCAAAAGTTGAGTGTTGGCCAACGTCTTCCTTCCTTTCACCCTTGAGCGGAAAGTACGCAAAGTACCCAAGCTGACGGGGCCATTAAGGTTTGGCCACACAGAAACCTCTCTGTCGTGGCGTTTAGCGGTCCAGCGGTTGTCGCGACGCACTATGGGGCAAAGACGTTGCCGCAAAGAAGTTGAAAAAATCAATAAATGCTGGACAGCGCACAGTGCCGCCTAACTGGGCAAAAATGGAAAAATTCGTTGTCTGCAATGTGAACGTGTTCGGTATTTTTGTAAAAGCAATTTATCCACTAAAGAGAATTAAATATAAATTTACCTATAAAATAAATTATTATTATTATTATTTATTTAGAATTAAAAAATTAATTTTAAGACTAAAGGGATAAGGGGCTGAGCACTAGCTGCTATGGCTATCGGCTCGGTCTATAATACATACATAAGATATAGTAATAAGGTTTGAAGTAAAACAATATAAATACAAATAAGTAAATAATCAAGTACTTGTTATAAAGCGAAATGTTTCTTCAATGTTTTTTTTGTTGGTTTCTTTCAATATGTCTATGGACAATCGGTTAGAATATGCGGTAGAGTAATCTAAACTTTGAAGGTCGGACAGAAGAGCGCAAAATTTTCGTTGAACAAGTATTGATGCGAAGAAATAGTGTGTCCTAGCCTTAGACGGGAAAATATTTTTATTTTGTGTTTTTTAACGTCGACAGGGTATTGGGGTGGATTCCCGTCTTTGTTAATAGCGGAGTAATGATGGTGATAGTGTTGCTTCCAGTGATGTACCCCTCGTTTCATTAAATATGCGTCTAAATACCGTTTTAAATCTAGTTTTTCAATGGTCGGGTCTGCTATGATTGGTGCGTGACTGGCATATTTAGCGGTCTTGTCAGCATATTCATTGCCACCAACTCCTATATGGCTAGGAATCCAGACAAGCAGCGCTTTTTTCGGGTTATTTGCGAGGATTGTTCTTATTTTTTTGTATTGTCAACCATTTATCAGACATCGGACTGCGAATTGCACTCAGTACAGCAGGCTATCAGTAAATATGGCTGTTTTCTTGCGGCTGGCCAGAGCTGTTTTCAGAGAGCTGTGTATGGCTACTGCTTCGGCAGTGAAGACTGAGGCGGATTCGTGAAGTTTGCTAACCGTAACTGTGTTTCCTTTTTCGTTGACCACAGTGAATGCCACATTGGATTCATCGGCTTTGGAGCCATTCGTATATAGAATTTGCCATCCGTCCTGTTCAAGTTTGGTTCTCTTTTCATTAAAGTGGCTTAGAAACTCTTCTGTAGGTGTGTTGTTTTTATTAAAACAGGCAAGTGAGATGTCGCTTAGCTCCCATGGAAGCACTTTCCTACAGTTTTTGGTTACTTTTGTTGGAATGTTAAGTTTCCGATATTCTGCAAGGGATAGAGCTAAAGCTGACGATATCCTGCGCGATTTTTTCCACGAGAGCAAACGTTCGATATCAGCGCAAATTATATGCCGCCAGGACGCCACTAAAGTCGACAAATTTTATACTAAGAACTTTAATAAGAGCATAGCCATGCGTAAGCTCCTCAGGGAAACAAATGTCAGAACTACACTATTTGCAATAAAATGTTGGTTTGACGTTTTTTATGTCCATATACATAGATAGTAAAGAGCTATAGGATTAAAACAAGTAAAAAAGTCTAAGTTCGGGCGGAGCCGAACATTAAATACCCGGCGCAAGTATTAAATATATGTTTTTCACCTTTCCGAAAGCTACCGCTACATGGTAAACCGAGGTGTATCCATTTTGAGTAAATTAGCGTCCTTAAATTTCGAAATATTGAAGTTTCAAGCATATCTGAAATTTACTGTTATATGAAAAGCGGCCGTAATTTTAGTTCGATTTCAATTAACGTTTCAACGTTTTGCTTCTATGTGGCAAGTACAATAACCACACCGAGTTTGGTACAAATTGGTAGAACGGTTACCGAGATACATATATGTGATCATAAGTGGGCGGTGCCACGGCCATTTTTCAAAATTGTATCCTAAACGTATTTCTTGGTAACGAATTGTTGCAAGCATCAATTTTGAATAAATTAGCTTCAATAATTACTGATTTATCGAAGATTTCGTATTTCTCTAAATTACCGTTATATGGGATTATTGTCCTATTTTAAAAATTTTCGGCCATTTCGTATGTTATACCAAGGTTAACAACTGTGCCAAGTTTGGAAGAAATTGGTGCAGCGGTTACCAAGATATACACATGTAAACATAACTGGGCGTGGCTACGCCCATTTTCCAAAAATTTATAATATTCTTATTTTTCGTCTAAAACTTATTGTAAATATCAATTTTGAGTGAATAATCTTTAGTAGTTACTAAAATATCGCAGTATTCGTATTTCTGAAAATTACCGTTATATGGGAAGTGGGCGTGGTTATTGTCCAATTTTTAAAATTTTCGGCCATTTAGTATGCTGTATCAAGGCCAACAACTGTGCAAAGTTTGGAATAAATTGATGCAGCGGTTACCAAGATATACACATGTAACCATAAGTGGGCGTGGCTACGCCCATTTTCAAAAAAATGTTAATATTCTTATATTTCGTCTAGAATTTATTATAAATATCAATTTTGAGTGAATTATCTTCAGTAGTTACTAAAATATCGCAGTTTTCGTATTTCTGGAAATTACCGTTATATGGGAAGTGGGCGTGGTTATTGTCCGATTTTGCCCATTTTCAATACCGTCCGTCCTACGCCCGAAAGAAGTGCACATACCAAGTTTCGTTAAGATATCTCAATTTTTACTCGAGTTATCGTGTGCACAGACGGACAGACGGACGGACGGACGGACGGACGGACGGACGGACGGACGGACGGACAGACAGTCACCGCTTAATCGATTTCTCTTTTCATCCTGATCATTTATGTATACATTTGTCTATATCTATCTCGATTCGTTTTGCCTGTTACAAACAACCGTTATGTGAACAAAGTTATAATACCCTTGTGCACAAGTGCGCTCGGGTATAAAAATTGGAATAAAATTAAACACAAGGTGTCCCTGCGGTGTTCCAGAAATGGTATAATTTAATGGAAAGAATAAAAAATATATGTAAAACTATGTTATATCGGAAAAGGGGGCGTGGCACCTCCCATACAAAGAGAACTTTTCATATGCATATCTCTGGAAGTGTTCACGGTAGAGTACTGGAATTTGGTATGGAGATATACGAAAACAATCGCATGCTCTTGGAGAAAAATGGGGCTATTTGAAAAGGAGGCGTGGGTCCTAAAAACGTATCGCCTTTTAGCTATGCTTGTGAGTGAAATCATCATCCTCAATATGTGTCCGGGTTTTAAAGAAAATTTTTTGTGTGTGTTGGGGTCAGTGTTGCCGCGCCGTGCCAAGAAAATGTATCACCGACCAAGCCAAAAATGTATCCATTTTCTTTTTTTACGTATCCATCTCATAATTTGTAAGAAAACCAAACATTTTGAAGAAAAAGACATAATTTAACCCATCCTAAGGACTTGGAATACGTGTATATATATTTTTATATTTCATAAAATCAAACATTTGTAATTTCAGTTTATAAATTACATCTTTTATACATAAGTTGCAAAGTAAGTATAAAAAATAGTAATTAATATGTTACATTTGTACCTGTACACTATGAAAAGTGTGTGTAAAACTACTACTGAAAAATATCTATTTTTCAACAGGAATCTGTATAAATATACATGCGTATAAGATGTTCAGGATTCGATTTTGAACTTGAAATCTTTAAAATATATACATAAATATACACATGAAGTGTTTAAAGTTGCTAAAATTTTGAAACTAAAAATATATTTCCTACAAATAATAAACATTAGGGGCTTACATTTACTCTATTTTAAACATTTTATGTATTATTTTGCGCTCTGCGAAAAATTTGGTATGTTAAAGTAAACAGGCAGTGTTTAATTTTATTACACGGTGTGCAAATTTGCGCACATTAAAAGAGGAAAATGGTTACCTTTCCTTATATGCGCAAATAAACAAAAAAAAAATTAGAGTGTATTTAAAGTCTTTTCAGTAAAATTCATGAAAATTTCCTTAAATAAATCAAATTTAGTTTTTAAACAGTGTATTTTAAACTACATTGAGATCTTTCTTTTTATATTAACAAATGAAGGTATGTGATATGAAAGAGATATATTTAATTTATATATATATATTAAGATCATTGTGTGACAACATCAAGGCGCACGCCACAAATCGGAGGAGAAGCTCGGCCAAACACTAACGTATGTGTAAGCGCCATCTATTATTATTATTATTATATTAAGATCTTGCTTAAAGCATTTTTTTTAGCTAACTAAACAATTGCGCCTAAAAGCTTAAACAGACGGCAGCGTTGATCGGGATTATTTGGGACTTAATCAGGATCAACTGCAGTTAATTCCCGAGTTGATCGGGATTAACTGGGACTTAATCCGGATTAACTGCAGTTAATTCCCGAGTTGATCCGGATCAACGCTGCGGTCTGTTAAAGCTCTTATTACACTGCTTTGGTGAGATCTCTTCATATGTTAATTGCTTCATTCACAAAAAATAAAACGCTCTAATTTCACGCTTAAGTAGCGATTTTTATAACATTTAGAAAACGTCATTAATGAAAATCTATTTTTGAACGAAAAAAACTTTATAGAAAATATAAGATTTTGGCCGATTTAAAAAAGTATCCACATTTATACTGATAGGAAAAAATAAGTATCCCCCAAAAATTCGTCTAAAAATGTATCCAATTGGATCTATTTAGATCCAAACGGCATCCCTGGTTTGGGTGGATCTCTGGATGATTTAGTTTCACAATTTAGCCCGCCAGTTGGCGCTGTAGTTGAGTTATTACTAAAATTCGCCAAGTGAGAAAAGGTGCCGTGAATGTCAGATTAAATCGACCTGTTGCACCACTGTGTATATCGAACTCTCCTGTGTTACGATTGGCCCAATGGATGTGATTTTCCAATATTGTTATGGGTTTAAGCGTTTAAGGTACTTCGTCTGAAATAAGTATATGTATATTGCATTTCTGTAGAACAACGATACTAACCCATTTTGAAATTGCCATCAACTATACTATACAGCTTCTAGGACACATTCACTATAGAACCGGATCATTGTTGACCCCAGTGAGTGAAGAGAAAAAGGTTCTTCAAATTTATTTCGTTTTGCAAATAACCGTGCTATGAAATGCTGCACTATTGGAGAATTTTAAGAACTTCTTCTCGGACATAACACTTTCGTTAGGTTATTGAAAGAGACAAATGACAACCAAACCATAATCTTAGCAGATGAATGTGCCAATGAAAATCGTAAACGTTAATAATTTTTGAAGATGTTAATCCAAAATGTTTCAATAAAAAAATATTAATTTTGGGCGGGACGAAGTTCGTCGCGTTTGCTAGTAGGATATTATTTTAAAGGACAGTTGAACAAAGTAGAAGCTTTGCTTCCAAATATTAAGAATTAAATAAAAATGTGAACTCGATGAAGAGGAGATGTGGTGATCTTCGAAATAGCAGCTGTAACCAGAGACATAACTATTATAAGAGAAAAGAATAAAAGTCAATCACTAATTATTATATTAAGATACAAATACATCTATAATTTTTATTCAAGGACTTATATTATAAAAGTCCTTCATAATAATTATCAGAGAGATAAATATATTTAAATCTTCAAAGGCTTTTATATTTTAAGACTTATATTATAAAAGTCCTTTGATAATAATTATCATTGAGATAAATATTTATAAGACTTCAAAGACTTTTATTTTGAGACTTTTATTACAAATGTCTTTTCATAATAATTTTGAGTGGGACAATTTTTTTTAAGTCTTAAAGGACGGGGCCTGTTCAGGACCATTTCGGGATTAGTTGGAGACCAGCTCGGGGCTAGTTGGGGACCACATAGGGATTATTTGGGGAGTGTTTAGGGCCCAGTTAGGGTTTAGTTGGGACCATTTCGGGACTATATGTATAATATAGTTCCAATCTAGTCCCCAACTGGGCCCAAACTACTCTCCGACTAGTTTCAAACTGTTTCCGAACTGATCCCCAACCATACCCGAAATGGGTCCCAACTAATCCCGAAATTGACCGGAACAAGCCCCAAGACTTAAACAATTTTTTCGCACTCATAATTATTATGAAAACACTTTTATAATAAAAGTCTCAAAATAAAAGTCTTTGAAGACTTAAAAATATTTATCTCAATGACAATTATTATGAAAATACTTTTATAAGTCTCAAAATAAAAGCCTTTCTATTATGAAAGACTTTTGTTATATAAGTCTAAAAATAATAGTTATCGATGATTTAACAAATTTTTCTCACACATAATTGTTATCAAAGGGCTTTTATAATTCTTCCGAAAATTTTGATGACTTTTTTAAAACTCCACCATGAAATAATTATTATTCTGGGTCTTCGGCTGTAACTTTTACCAAAATGTAAAATATAGTTGGTTTTCAACAAACATTTTCATTAATAACGGCCTCAAGCTCAATACAAATTTTCAATTCAAATAAATATGTTTTAACAAAAACAAGACAATCGTAGCTTGATTATCCAGCTTGAAAGTTATCATAATTATAAACGCGCTTTGTAAAACAATAATTTATAATTATTTTGAATAATATAGTACTAAGATGTTCATTTACAAAGTTGAATTAAAATTCACTGGAAATAGACTATAAAATCGGCCTGTTGGTGTTTGGGTAGTCGCCATTGTTAATTAGTTGCACGCAACTGTATATGAATTCATTTCTTCAAACACATCTCAGTGTATAATGTCAATAATAAATTTTAAAACAATTTTTTTATCAATTTACGTTTGTTATCCATTTTCTTGTAAAATGCGAAACTTTGACTTTGAAGTTTATAAGACAAAACAGAAATCGTACTTCAAATTTGTTTATTTATTGTTTTTCTATCAAGGGCAGTTTTGAGAGTTGCATTCGGAATACGACTGAAAACAAAACAATAAAGAACCCTAAATGTTATTTCAATGCAACTGAGGAGCTGCACATGGACAGGTGAGATTCAGCAAATAAAAGAAAATTGTCAACAATTTTGGTAACGTGTATATGCTCTTGACTTTTGTTTGTCCATCAAGCAGTACTTCTAGTAGTAATTTTGCACATTACAAGTACAACTCCAGTACCGTTTCGTAGCGACGACTATTTCTACTTGGATCCTGATATGGACGATGACGTTGAGTATAATCAGAATGTTGATTTAGCGGACGCAGACTATCGACCGAACGAATCTGAATCTGACTATGTTATGCATCCTCGATCGGCTGAAACTACAACGGAATGTGGTATGTGTACAACAAAATTTTGGAGGATTCCATTTGTATAATATTCTATCTTCTTTGATATATAGAGACCGAACCACCAAAACTTAGCGAAACTCACACATCCACTCCGCATGGTCCAGTGCCAACAACATGCATAGCCATAATACCAGGCGCAACTCCAAAGCCGCCAATTTTGGAACCGGCGACCCAGCCACCACAACCAGCTCAACCAATGCAACCAATGCAACCACCCCAGCCTGCTCCGCCACCGCAACCAGTGCCGCCTCAACCGGTCCAACCACCTACACCTCCACCAACGCCACCACCGCAATATCAGCTACCTCCATCACCCGCTCCACCTACTCCTGCCCCATTACTACCCTCTACCAAAACACCTCAAACAATTTCGGCTTCTTCTACAGAAACCGAAACGACGACTTGCATACCGGAAGATGAGTCAACACCGAAGCCAACCACATTGCCATATCCCTATTTGCGCCCAGTAGAGGCGACTACTTGCATATCAATGAAAACTGGGACAGGCGGAGTTAATGTTTCAACGTTTGAAGGCTTACTTATGCCACCATCTTCTCTGTTTCCAGCTGCGTCATTAACAGAGCAGGAAGGCAAAACGCGCGCACTACATTCACTTGTACAGCACTTGTATGTGGCTCAAGCACGCGTCCAGCTGGAGGCAATCGAAATCAAGAAGGCTCAAGCCGTGGCGAATTCCGCCCAACAACAACTCGAAGAGGCAGCCAATCATGTGCGAAGTGTGACGGCAGCACTGCAAAATGCCCAGCAAGAGGTTGCTTCGGCCGCGATACGTGCACAAACGGCACAACTGCAGCTGGCCGCTCACGATCAGTTGTTGTTCGCGGCGCGGCAAGATGTCGATGCGCTATCGTCCCAAATGGTTGGCCTACAGGCCGCCGAAGGTATCGCAGTGCCGACGGTGAAATTTGATATCGGAAGTCTGCTGGATAAGCTAAAACAACCATTGTCTGCGGCGGAGCGGCCCACTGCTGTGCCACCCGTGATGGCGATGCAAGAGGCGGCACCCGCGGAACCATCACCGCTGTATGTTGACTATGATTATGATTAAGTTTGAAATATGCCGCTTAGTTCCACTATCTATCTATTTAAGATACCAATTTTTAGTTTAACCATGTACATATCAACTGCTGAGTGGAAGATCGACCTATCTCGGCAGCCAGTTCGAAAACGCACTATCTCAAAAAACTTTTCAAAAACGCCCCATTTCAGAATTTGGTTAAAGAACGCCCTAGTTCAAAATTCGTTTCAAAGACGCCCTATCTCAGCTGCCGATTAAAAAGCGCCCTATATCACAGCAAATTTTCAATACCTTTTGAAGTGAGATAGGGCATTTTTGAATTGTATTCTGAAATAGGGCGTTCTTCAACCAACCTCTGAGATAGAGTGTTTTTCAAAAAAATTCTGAAATGTGGCGTTCTTCAAAAGCTTTTTGAGATAGGGCGTTTTCGAACTGGCTGCCGAAATATGTACGGCAATCTTCCACTCAGCAGTCGATATGTAGGTACATACGTATATTTTT
>NW_023458564.1:16580844-16703786 GCF_013731165.1 Rhagoletis pomonella | reverse complement strand
TCATTTTTTGTAATGCTAAAACTTTAAGTTTGCACCAGAATAGCACCTGAGAATGAATGAATTGTATGAAAAATGCAACAATTGTTTAGAAGAAATGGATTAATTTTTTATCTTCAAAGAATTCGTATTTTCATATTATCAGGTTAGGTTAGGTTGTTTAGATTTATGCCTAGTGCTTAGGCTTAGAAAGAGGCTTGCGCGTCAGGATAAATGTTCGAATGGGCGATACATATTCACATATGTATGTACATGTTGAAACCAATTTAAAATGCAAAACATTGGAAACTAAAAAAAAAAGCACTGCATAACTACACACTTTTGTTTATCTTTTTTTTAAATCTGATTGAAAAGTCGAACATTTTGATGACAAATCGATAAATTTTCCTTTGTTTCGCATAAAGTTTGAAAACACGGTTTATGTGATTTTGTTTTAAACATGATCAATTTTTTTTATAAAATAATAACAAACAAATTTTAACTCTCAATATATTGTGAATATTTAAAAATGAAATGGTGTACGCAGACTTTTGCTGTTAAGTGTAACTTAACTAAATTTTATGGTTATATTTTGCTATTAGTTTTAGGGTCTAAAAAAATCGAAAGAATATAGTATAGTACATTTGTGCAGCTTTTGTCAGCTTTCGCATGACCAGGATGAGTAACATTGATGACTGCGCAACTAGCAACATTTGAGTTTCAACCGTCCAGCTCTGCATCCCTTTTGCAGTAGTTCAGAGACAGTTCTTAAATTTGTAGGGCGGAACTAGCGCTTTGCCAGACTGTCTCTAAATTTTGCTGCAGGGTATATTTGAATGTTGAGCTCGCGCCTTTATTCGTGTCTAGTGACGATATGCACAATCGGCACAATAGTATCATGCTGCAGAATTGGGAAACGAGTATACGACTCTGATTAGGTGCGCGATTTGCAGAGGACGTAACTAGTATTTTAGTTCGGAATATAGAAGCTTGATTTAAATATTTATAATAGTGCGGGCTAACATTTATGGCATAGACTTATTGCTAGACTATTTTAGGTCTTAATATGGTGGCTGTTTTGTTAGCTTCATAATTATAAATGATTTATCATTAACGAAATATTTTCAATATAAAGACAAATCTTTTGAACGAAAAAAACTTCTAATAAGTACCAAGAAAGAAGACATTACTCCATCTCTTTTGAAATTCGGTCTTAAAAGGAATTCTTGAAGCGTGCAGTTGGTGTTTAAAACTACCTCGAACTCTTACAAAAATTGACAATTCATACATATGAGTCTCGTGTATGGAAGTGGAAGTGCATGGGCCAAGGCGAATTTATATAAGGTGGTGTTACTAGCTCAGCTGATTTTGTGTATGTGTTTCGCCGCACGGCTTCTGATATCAAATTAAAACATTTTGTTTGAATTTCTACACACACTCTTACAGATTTTGACAGTTTATGCCGCCAAAGCTATCACCTTATACTAATTCGCCTTGGCCTGGGCTTTAAAAACTTTTTCAAATGCATTTCAATATGTAACGGCTAATTTCTAAACTAAATAAGAAAGATAAGGCTACTTTTTGATGTACTACAACCTAATTTAATATTAATAGGAGGAAATGTACAAGTAAACTCCCCCTCGAGCAGATCATCTTCCGCCATTCTCGAGTGCTATTTGGGTGCTTACTTTTCGTTGGTGGTTAATGTTCGGCTATGCGAGATTAGCGCATTGAGATTAAGGTCTTAGCCGCAATAAGTGTGTGTTTGCACGTGTACATATGTATGTGTGTGAAGTGCTGCATAACTGCTTGTGTTATAAATATGTAGCATGTATGTCTGTATGTGTTAATTACAAATTCAACTGCACTTACCCCAGGTGCTATCATCATTTGCAATGGCCGTGGACCGGATGGCACCAGCGACACGCTATCACCTGCCTGTGAGGAGTTGGCAGCAGTATCGTCCACTGCTGCGGCTGCTGCCGCCGCCGCGGTGTTGGAGCCCGAGCCAACCGCATTACCGGCTCCGCTTGGCACACTCGCACCGCCATTAGCCGTGATTATCGGCAAGGTGTTAGCGGCGGCTGTTGTTGTAACCGCTGCTGATGCTGCTGTGCTCAGTAAGGGTGCAACGGATGTGGTGAGGAGGGTATCCGCCTGCTGCTGCGCCAATTGCTCCAGCTTCTCACGCTGTTCGCGTAGCAATTGCTGCTGCAGCTGGCGTTGTTGTTGTTCGCGCTTGTAGCTCTCCATGGCCGTCATGGACGTTAGGTGGGCATTCGGAGTATCGACATAACTATATGGAGGAACTGATTCCTGGTCAGGTACAGATGGACGAAACTATGCGTTAGAGATGGCATGGAATTCCATAAAGAATAAAAAACAACATTATAAAGGTGGGAAATACAGGTAGTTGTTGCATGGCAATGCATTTAATGGTAAGATAGATGAATAATCACAAACAGTACTGTTATAAACAGCACAGATATTTTTGAAGCAAATGTTAGTTAGTCCATGTAAAAGATACGAAGAAGTTAGTTGAATACATACATAAGTAGTTTACTCACACAACATAGGTGGCTGGACATACATACATACATACGCACGTACACATACATTTGTAAACGGGATAATTGAGAGTCCCGAATGTCAAACTTACGTGATGCGTCATATTCGAATTCCTCAGATTGGCCATATGATCGAAGTTCCGGTAGCAGCCGGCGCCGGTGGTGGCCGGGTTGCGGCCGCCGCCGCTGGTTGACTCGCCGTCTTCGGTGCTATTCCCATCGGTCTGTGAGAGATTGTGCCCTGTGGAGGACCGTCGTAGCGCGTGGGTTAAACGATGCCAATTTTTTATTGATCTATTGCGACTTTCGCGCTTTTCTAATTTGCATATATTTTTTTATTTTTTTATTTTGTTTTAAATTATGATGATCGCGTATGTGAGTGTGGGGGTGGTGGTGGGGCGTGTGTAAGCGTTCGATTAAATCGATTGGGTTTTTTGTATCGTGCACGAGTGTGACGGTCGGGCATGTGGCCAGCGGTGGTTATGCGATTTTTTTTTTCATTTTTATTTCGAGTGCAATTATTCAAGCGCGAATGAATTTGAGTGGCATGAATGTTTTGAATTAACAAACAGATGCATTTGTAAAGATTGTTTGTTGTTTGATGATATCGATGGTGGTTGATGATTCAATGCGTTTTGGTTGATTGATTGATTTGTTTGTAATGAAGGACCGCATCAGCAATTAAGTATGTATATATGAGATTGTTGTCGTTTGCAATACGCAATCATCCATGAAAGCCATTCAGAAAATCCAAGTTTGCGTTATTTTAAAATTGGTTGTTTGTATTAAGTTTGTATGAATTTAGATACAGGTTTTTCGCCATTTTGCGTTGTTACAGCCATCATATTTAAGCAAACAATTTGAATATATATTTTAATTCGCACATTCATGAATTTTATTTTCGCAGAAATTTGTATTTATTTTTTTCAGTTCAGTGGAGCGGAAATGAAAAGAAAGGATTTGAAAGAATTGATCCAGTTAATCGTCTATGTTTAAACGTTTTTTGTCTCTTAGGCAGAGACAGTGCAACAACTTACAACAACATTGAGCGTTGATGAGACGACATAAAATAATTTTGTTACTTTTGTAGATGTACAACGATAGTAGGGACAAAAATATCCAATAGACACAAATATTTATGTAGATACATATATATTTACTCTTTGTGTATTTAGTATCTATTTAAACAAATATTGCAATCGAGGTATGGTATAAGTATTAATAGCCGCATTAGATGTTAGTAAAAAATGCACTAAAAACGTCTAAATGATTATATAAAGTTGTTCACAACTCAGCTTAGAACATTGATTATTCATATCAAGTATTAACATACAAAAAGTAGCTAAGTACTAAGGGGTTATCGGAAATTTAGTTATGTACTATATCCACAAATACTAAATATTTTACTTAGGATTAACACAGTATTTTTCTTCTTAAAGGCAATGCCTACACTACTTTATGATTTAGTACGGTTACTGGTATATTACGAAAAAAGTTGGAACTATAATGCTTTGTGCACTGATACATACCTACATTTGACTTATTAGAAAGGTTCTTATGTGAGTAGGACAATATTGCTTGAATTAAAAAAAAATGCTTAAAGCAAACAAATTTTGTTTCATCAACAGGCAAGCCCTTCTAGCACCTTTTAGGTGTAGCCTCAATTCCTTAACGGATAAATAATAGCTGTCTTGGTCGTAGAGTATGTTGATTGCAATAATGAAATCTCTCAACTTTCAGGAAAAATTTTACATTAATTAAAATCATTGATTTTAGCGCCTCTCTGCTAACAGCGACGGGCGATAGTCAATTTTACACACAAAAAATCAATATATTCGCCAAACCATGGACCAAATATAGTGAAACTTCGTTTTCCTTTGTGACGTCAGGATTTTTTAAATGGACTTTTAAATTTGAAAAAATATGAATTCTTCAAAAAATTGTTTACAACATTCAGTGAAATGTACTTAGAAAAACAATATAAAACTAAATGGAAATTTCTGTAGACTTAAAGCAAATCAAATTTTTTGGTGCAGAAGGATGAGAAGGTATTGAAAATGTCATTTCAAAATTTTATACTTATATGCTAGCTAAGCTAATTTTACCTTATATGCTAGGGACTAATACATACTTGACCTCATCTTCGAATTTGATCCTTCTAGTTTTATAAGCTTTACAAAAAAAAAAAAATATTTAAAAGGGCATTTTGGGTACCTATTCGTCCTTGTGAACCAAACAGTTCCATTTTTTTAATTCTGATTTTTTTAAAAATAATTTTTGGAAGTAATCATATCGTTGAAACTACAATTTCTTTTTAAAAAATCATAGAGGAAAACTAAAAACGCAGTTTTAATATATTTCGCCCATAGCTTCGTGAGAATATAGATGTTGTTGTTGTAACAGCATACAAATTCCTCAAAGAGTTTTTGGGAAGTGTTGCTGGAGTGACAGTCCTTGGCCAGATATAAAACTGAATCGTTCCGGTTATGTAGATTCGGCTGTCGTGGTTTTGAAATTTTTTTGTTTTTGCTGCACGGTGTAATATCACTAAAGATTCTCGCCCATCGGATCGAGATGGAAGAAATATATTTTTTAGAGCGAAAAATTTCTACCGAATTGCGGTTTTTTAACCGACTCCCAAAAAAGGAGTAGGTTATCAGTTCGTCGGAATATATATATATTTTTTTTTTTGTATGTTACCGTATAACTTTGGACCACGTCAACCGATTTCAATAATTCTATTTGCATCGGAAAGGTAACGTCTCTCATTGGATCATGAAATATATTTTTTTTAAGTCGGTTTTTTTTGTGCTAAAAATTACTTGTTTCCTACTAAGTTTGATTAAACGTGATGATATGTACACACATGGCGTATGAGTAACATTATTTTCTGCTCATATTTCATTAAAAAAAAATAATAATTTAATTTAACAAGCAATTACGGGAAAGTGATTTGTCACAGCGTGGTAAAGGGTGCGAAAATTTTGTGTTCGTTTCTTAAAATGTCATTCTCTGCCCTGTGAAGCTTTGTCAGGGGAGATGGTTGCCCTGAAAATCAGATGTCTGTTTAAAACGACAATATTATGAAATGCGTGAGCTAGGCAAGGACAAGAAGGCAAAAACATGCCCTTTTACAGGGTTGAGTGTAACATCAAACATATTTTGCACCGGGGAAGGGCAACATTTTTTGGAAGAAACGAAATCACCATTAGATTCTTGGATATTCTTACTTATAAAAATAAAAAAAAAGCTTATTGGCAAGAGGCAGTAGATATAAAAGGGAATCTCCAAAAGACAGCAGCATTTTTATGTGAAATTTTCATGTTTACTAATACATTTCTGAGTCTTTGACTTTATTCAAGGAATAATAAGTATGTGTTCAAAAAGTTCTAAAAACAAATAAGCATGGATCTCCTTATTCCTTTTTCTATGGTACATTTGGAACGTTTCGTACCATTGATTCATGGGATCACCTGTATTCCTTAAATTTGAGGGGATAAATTTTATGAAAGCTTTAAAAAAGCGTCGTTTTCTTACCCAATAATTGAGAGGCGAAGGCGTATATGCAATTTGTATACCTCAAACGTATCTGCAGACGATACATATAAGATGTAAATTTGAATTTTCGCAAATTGTATACACAGACTTATCCTTTAATTTAAAGTTTTGGTACGCGGGTGGTCCGTTTGACATAAAACGTCGCATATGTATGTACATACATGTAAATTATTGAAAATTATACAAAGATGAAAATTGAATATGAAAAAGCACTTTATTTTAAAGTAAAACTGTTATCATTTATAAAGCTGAAACCACGGGGAAAAATTAAAGAGTGGGCGGTGACAAGCAAAGTTCATAAAATTGTCCCCCTTAAAATAAAAAAAAGTCTTAACATTATTTTCGGGTTATATTACCACCAAATACGATAATAATTTTTCCAGGTCTCCCAGGCGTGATTCGAGATATTCATTTTTACTCTCGACATTTCACGTAAAATGCTGCATATATATGTGTACATACATAGTATGTATGTAAGTAAAAATAACAGCGGGTTTAAATGCCCCGAAAATGAACGCCTCTATTTTGAAACGCAGGTGAAGGAATCTTAGGAAGATAGACAGAGAAATATTGTGCAGCATTATCGGATCCAATTCAAAAATAAATTAATAAAATATTGAATCACTGCCATCAATCGGAAATTAAGCTACGAATCAAACACATCTTTATTCTCAGTTTAGTCTAGAATTCGCTGCCCTTCTGTTTCTCATGTTGGATGTAATTAATTCCGGTCAAAGGAGAGAAATAAAAAATCTTGTTATGAAGAGTAAAAAAAAAAATAGTATTTATATTTGTTAGTTAAGATACTATCAGACTGTTCGCATAAGTTGCGTAGATTTCTGTTTAGTTCTTAAATTATATGTATTTTAAAAGTCATCTAAAACTGTACCTATGTATATAATTTTCTTTTGAAAAATTGTTCGGAGTGTTTATGTAAAAGTTTCAGTATTTTAGTTAATTAAAAATTTTGAGCTTTGTAGTTAAAAAACCTAGTAGGAAAACAAATATATTTACTTAAGCAATTTATTTACGTAGCAATTTATTTAAAATAAAAACGTGTACATATATATAACTTCTAAGACCTTAATCAAGCTTTTTTAACTTTCCACTCAAGTTACTAAATATGTAGACCTAAAACAAATTCGTTGTTTCAAGACACTGTAACTGGCAAAACAAATAATTTGTTGAAAAAAACCGTTATAATTTAGTGGCAGTTTCATGATAATTAGCGTATTGCTAACGAGTTAATGGAAACTTTAATATGATTTTTATACCGAGAGATTATATATAAGTGCATACATATTTATTTATTCTATTATAATCGGAAAAACGGCTAAGCTAGCGTTCATTGCAAGTGATCAGAGAGGTGCATACTACCACTAGGTAAGACAAAGGTTCAATGTATGGCCTGCGCAATATTTAAATCATAGGGAAAGTTTTTGTTAATGGTTTCCAATGGAAAACTGTAGTAATTAAACCTTTTTACCTTAAAAGAATTTGATTAGGCCGTTTGATCTTTCACTGTACTTTGTTTTAATTTGACTCATTGTTAATTATCAATATTTTTACATATATATTTAAGTTCACAAAGCCATTTAGACTAAATATAAAATTAATATATTAAAACACTACCAGCAAGGCAGATTTAAAAATATTACCACTAAAAAACAAATCGACATCTTTCTGGGTACTAATAAGAAGGTGCAATCAAGGGCCCCGCTTAGCATATCATGTTACCACTAATGAATTTCATATAACTTGTTTGAATACACTTCATTATACATATCTTTAGTATTATTTCAGGCATAGAAATGTCGTGTAGTTAATATTCTGATACTGCAAACAGAATGCCACAAGAATTAAATATAAAAGTGCCGGAAATATTAATAAGGTATATATATATATTAGGGTGCCCATCAATTTTTTTTTTAATTTCAAGACCCTACCCCCTAATCTTCTTCCTTTTAATGAGAAATATTATTGCCTATTTTTATAGATTTTTTAAAAATCGTTTAGAGGTCGCGGCGTATCATTTTAGGTCAGAAAGTAGATTTATTAGTTTTTGAATGACTAGTTTTCATTGAATTCTAAAGATCGATCATATCGTGAGAACTGGATTTATAGGCCTTTAAAACGATGGATAATAATCTACTGTCAGACTTAGATTGTCGGGAATTTCCATCGGGCAAATTAAAAAAAGAAAAAAAAAATTATTATTTTCTAAGTTTCTACCATCACCTATTTCCACAATTTCAAAATATGTAGTACTAACTACAATTAAATCTATTTGCAAATAAACTGATACCCCATATTTTGCAATCGAATAAAAAGTAGGTTTTGTTCGATATCAAAAATATGCAAGACGGTGATTACGTGTGGAATGTGGAAATAAGTGATGGTCAAAACTTAGAAAAATAAGAAACATTTTTTTTTTTAATTTGCCCGATTAAAAATCACGACAATCCAAGTCTGATAATAAGTTATCATACATCATTTTAAAGGTCTATAGATTCTCTTCTCACAAAATGTTCGATCTTTAAAATTGAATGAATACTAGTCATTCAAAAACTGATAAATCTACAAAACCGCTCTTTCTGACCTAAAATGACACGTCGCACAGTGTTTCGACTATATGGAGGCAGGTAGAAAAAAAGTCATGGTGACAGTTGATAAAAAAAACCGGTTGGGCTTAGAGAGGGAAAAGTAAAAGTCATAAATACCAAATTTTATATTATTTACTCCCCCTCTTCTTCACGAACGATAAATTTCCAAAAAAAAAAGGGGAATTTGCGCCATACCGACTAATCAGTTTAGTTGCCTTTGGCGATTAACCCTTTAAAGAAAGTGTTTCTTTTTCAACTATAATCAATTGTTTAAATGTCGTGGAATATTCAGGGTAAGGTATTTATCATTTATTGGTACTTTCCTATTTTCTTACCAAAAAATTTACTATGATATGTAGATGCTAAAGATTATTAGTAAAAAAAAAAGTGTGAGTACCAGTCCGTCAGGTCTTGAAATTAGACGAATGTTTTAAAGGAATTTATGTAGTTTTCGAATATGTAATTTGATCTTTGCGCGCGACTTTGCAAATATATATAATTTTTGGTTTTCTTAATTTTTGATTTTCAGCGTCTTTTGCATAATTTCGCGAAATTAATTTTTCGAACGGTGAAAAAATCTCACCAAACATTGGGAAAAAGCGAGTATTTACACCTAAGTCATTTTATAGTACCTATAACCTTTTTTTGTGCGAGTGGAAAGCAGGAAACAAAAATTAGCCAAAATTCCATCACATTTAATGACTGGGCCAACATTTTTTGGGAGTTTTGGACGTTATAGTGATCCAATCTTCCCCATATTTTATATTTAGGTTCTTATGATAAAATAAAGACTACGAACTAAATTTCATCGAAATCGGATGAAATTTAATGTTTCCGCCCACAAGAGCAGAGGGCGTGGGAATTATTCCATCTTTACAAAATTTCATAATTCTCTATTTCTAAGTAAAACTAGAGCACATGTCAAGTTTCAGTGAAATCGGTGTAGGTTTAATATTATTTCCACCTGCCTCTATATAGTCGAAACACTGTGCGTCGCGACCTCTAAATGATTTTTTTTTTTTAAATCTATAAAAATAGGCAATAAAATTTCTCATAAAAAGGAAGGAAATTAAGGGGTAGGGTCTTGAAATTTCAAACAAAAAAATTCGATGGGCACCCTATATATATATATATATATATATATATATAAATTCATAAGAAATTTGTGAAACTGACTCTTCTCTACGCTGCTTAAGATCTTATTTTATATAAAACACTTCTTGTTTCAAACATATTGGATTAAAAGTACATATAGTAAATATAAGCTCTCGGTATCTCCTATAAGTATTTTGTAATTTAAGATAAAATCGGTGAAATATGAAATGATCTCAATTGAATTGAAAATTTCGGAAAAATATGTTTCCGAAATGCGTCATGTATCTAAGATTTTATGAAAATGTTTTCCCATATTAGGAAATTTAATTGTTAGTTTGGTTGTAGCTGCAAAGTTCTACAATGTTATGGTTCAAAAACATGGTTAGTATCTATTAGCACTCAAAATAATTAAATTATATATGTTTTACTTGGTCAATAATTGTCCACTTTCAGTTGTAAGAGTATATGGGAGCCCATTTTAATTCGGGAAAATATGACATAAGAATTAATTTTTATTTTCTAAGTATCATACTATAAACGAACAGATACGAGGATGGATCAATTAGTTCGTGATCTTTTTAATTATCTGCCTAAGGCTATTGAGCTCTATATCACTATTTGAAAGTCTAAGCGGTATAAGTTATAGCTCCAATTTCGGAGATCACTATATCTCTTCAAAAGTTGTATTAAATTACTGCTCCAGTCAACTGCTGTCTGCCGTTTGTGTTTCCTGTCAGTTAAAGTAGGCAAGTGCATAAACTTTGGTTTCGAAAATTCTATTCTTATGATTTCAAACGTAAGGAAGTGGTTTACTGATTCTGGCTGAGTTGGCAAATTTTGAAAGGCGGAAGGATAAGTAGGTCGGTCGGATAACAGGGTTATGGTGAGAATTTTCTGGAATCCTTGGACCTGCGCTTTAAATAAAAAAAAATGTCTGAATTTGACGAAAAAGAAAGTGTTATTCCTCTGACATAATGCACGATAATGCTCAAATTGTGTACATCGGGCTGCGAAGTCACGAACTTATTCAGTCACCCTCGTATATACATATGTATAATTAAAAAAAAAAACATAAATTAAATGATTAATTATATTGGCATAAATACTAAGAGAGAGAGGGGAGACTAGTAATTGAGAAAATACATAACTTTGTAGAAGAAATAGATATCCCTGTAACCAATTTAAATACATACATAATTGAATGCGTTAAGGATACATACACACATATTTTACTTGGTATGTTTGTAAAGCAAAGCTGATTCTACACATATTTACTTGCATACGTAGTTGGTAAGTAATAAAGACGGAAGCATAAGATACGAGTAGCTACAGTTATGAATTCATAAACAATAGATTCGTTACGACTAGGAAATATATGAAGACCATACAACAGTTTTTTATGCAAATGTACCATACATAGACATTTTAAAATTCATATAAGTACATACATAGCCAGACAAATAAAATCATTACACAGTGAAATTATTTGATTACTAAAATAAGAATAAATATTTATTTACAAAAAATTGCAGTGGCCTTTAGTTTTGTTAGTTATTTAGTAATGCAATTTTTATTTTGAATGGATTTTAGTTGCACATGCAATTATTACGAAAAATTAAAAATCGCATTCCTCCATATAAGAGAACATACTCGTATTTGATTTGTTGCTATATGCAGCTTATAAAAATCAATGAAGAAATTAAATTGCCGCGTAACTTCATTAATAGTTTTACATAATGTGCAAGAATATTTACGAATCCCATAAACAAAAAATTTACTAAAATTATAAAAAATTTTGTGCACAAATAAAAGATAAGGCTTACGTTTTTAAAATTATTATTAAATATCTTTAGCTAATTGTTTGTGAATTTACAACTTACTATTTACTTAGCGATTTTCATACATACAGCATGTCAAATATTTGACACATTATCTACACCAGTCATGCCCAACGTCAGCAGAACTCCATAAGCAAGTGCCCTGCGCTGGCAGAATTCCATATGCAGGTGCCCTGCGCTGGGCATGACTGATCTACACAAAGAGTTCATATTAGGGATGTTAATTTTTCGGCTTTTTCCGATCCCGGGATTTTCGGGATGGCGTTGTCACAATCCCGGAATCCCGGGATTTAGATATTCATTACTTTTCAACAACTTGAATCGAAAAAATTGCTTCTATATTGTTTGAGAAGCTCTCCTACCATGAAATAAATAATAAATAAATGGGTTTGAAACCATGGTACAATAATTACATTTGTTGTCTTCCCAGAGAGCGCATATTCCGATCTGCCTTATTTAAAAAGTATCATTGTTGCCCACACTAAAACGTTTACTGCTGGAAATAACCCTTTTTCCATACCCCCTATACCATATACGTATGTTCACGTATTTTTTTAACAAACCATCTTAAAGAGAACTTATTCAATTTGCAAAAGCCGGAAAAAAATTTGCAGGTAAATACATAAATTCAAAATTTGTATGGCTCACTTAATTTCAAACGTTTTTTCTTTTGTTTTGAAAAATTATAAAAATTAAACTGAGCGAAAACAAAAAGCAAAGCCAAATGAAAGTAAAAGAATCAACATTGAACTGCGTCAAAATGAAAATAAGGGAGCACGAATTTCGATGTGAAGCAAAACTCTCTAGAAAGACAATACCTGTAATTATTGCACCATGGTTTGAAACATACTTTTTTATATAAAGTGGCGTTTATATTTTTTCTCTCTGACCACAGGATTTATTTTGAAGGACATTGAAATTTCAAAGACATGAATAATTCCAAAATTTATTAAAAAATTCAATGCAATGTAGAATAAAAATATGGGTAACAAATGCAATAGGAAATTTTTTTAGAACATAAAAAATTTAAATTTTTTGGATTCACCAGGACGAATAGGTAATTTTTTAGCTGACAAAATTAGAAGAACGAAATTCGAACAAATATTGCGAAATTTCAAGGATCTATGCATATAATACGCGAAGGAATCCTTTGTTCCGCATAAAAGAGCGCTTGGCCTGTAGATGTGCAAACTGGTTTTATTTTTTCGAAAAGAGTTGCCACCTGTTGAACAATTAAAATCGAATTTTTCAATCATCAATTCCATCAAATCCGTACCGTTCGTTCGATTTTCAAAAGTGAGGTGTCAAATTAAAGGACTCGGGCTGTAGATGTGCAATAAGGATTTCTTTTTTTGAAAAGAGTTGCCACCTTTTAAAAACTTTTCTATATTCAAATTAAAAAAATAATGTATCAATTATTCAAAATGGATATTAACCGAAATGGTTTTGGAAAGCGTTGTTTTTTAACATAACTATAGGAGGATTTCTACCTGTTTAAAAAATAGAATTCAATTTGAACTAAGGGAAATAGGTAAGAGAAGTATGTATGTATCAGCATATGGGTGCAAAACGAAATGGTTTTAAGAAGGTAATAGTTTTGAAAATATTTTGAACAAGGTTGCCACCTGCTTGAAATGTCGAATTTAGTTAACTTAGACACAAATTATATGAAACATCAAAATATGAATGCCAAACGAAAGTGTGTTAAGAAATCTTTATTTTTGAGGTGATGCCACCTGTGTAAATAGTTAAATTCAAAGCATTTAATAAGTTAAATGAATTATTAAAACTTGGGTATCAATCTAAGGGGGTTTCAAAAATCTTTATTTCTGTACTATATTTAGTGGGGTTGCCCCATGCTTAAAAAATCAAACTCAACTTAATTTATCACTTAATTAAAATATGTATCGCAATGTTAGATAAAGGAGCCTTAACAAGAGTTTAGCTTGAACATAATTTTCAAGAGGGCTGCCATCTGTTTGAAAGGTTTAATTTAAATAACTAATGCAAAATTTATGTGAATTATATAAATTCGGGAGTCAAACAAAAGACTGCTTAGAAATACTTAGTCTGAACATTTGGATTGTTTGAAAAGGGCTGCCACGTCTTTAAAAAGTTACATTCAAATTTTTCAATAAATTCGAGGAATTATTAAAGGATGGGTATCAATCGAATCAGGTTTGAAAACTCTTTATTTCTGACCTTTATTTAGGAGGGTTGTAACGTGTTTGAACAATCAAATTCAAATTAGTTCATCTGCTTTGAAACACACGTGTGTAACAATGTCAGGCAAAAGATATTTAAGAAGATTTTACTTTGAAATAACTTTTGCAAAGGACTTCCACTTGTTTGTAAAGTCGAATTTAGTTAACGTAAACACAAGTTTTATGAAATATTTAGATATGGGTGTGAATCGAAAGAATTTTATGAAAGCTTTAGTTTGAAGATATCTTTAATTAGGCTGGCCACCTTTTCGAAAAAAACATATCGGTCTAAAAGTATAGGTATATGTACGTGTATTATACGGGAAGGTATTTTGTGTTATAGTCATTCGATTTTCAGCGTTCTTTTGCATTTCAAAAATTAGAGGTCAAATTAAAAACCTTAACCTGTAGATGTGCGATAAAGTTTTATTTTTTTTATTAAGATGTTTTTTATCGGTAAAGGGTGATCTGAAATTTGGTGAAATTAAAAACCTGAACTATGCGAGACCTCTCTTCACTAAAAAAACGGCTACACGGTTTTAGATGAAATATGGCAATTTGATCGCTTATAACTGTGACTAATATTTGGAATATTTTTAGGTTTTTTGAAATTCAATTTGGAGCGTTTTAACGGCATGCGGGCTCACTAGTAAAATTTTAAAATGACATTTTCAATATTTACCAGCTCTTCTGCAATAGAAACTTGAATATGTTTAAATTCTACAATATTTCTTCATTAATTTTACACCCATACTTCTTCTCTAAGCACATTTCTCTGAATTTTTTAAATAATTTTTCAATTACTGACGTCAGAGTGAAAAACTAAAAAAGCAATTTTACTATATTTGACCCATGGTTTCGCCAATATATTAAGATTTGTTTTTAAAATTTACTATCGCGCGGTGTTATATGTAAAATGAGCTAGATATTTATAAAAAAATATTAATTATTAAATAAAAAAAGAAATATAGCCAATACTGGTCAAGAAAATGAGTTTCTATTATTTCCATCAGTGCAAATTACAAATCCCGAAAATCCCGGGATTACTTGCCAAGAATCCCGGGATTTTCGAGACCTTAAAAAGTCCGGGATCCCGGGATTAACATTCCTAGTTCAAATATTTATCCATATATAAAATAAAAGAAAATGGCGTACATGCAGAATTGATTCATAACGTGTATAAAGCAGTTCAAACCCCAGCAATATCCTATACACTTAAATTCAACATGGTTGGAAGATATTAAAATTTGATAGAAAGCTCTAGAGAAGAGGCTTAAGTAAAATCACAAACTACGCTAACAACTACGATAAGATAATTATAATCGTGAGAAATCTAAATATGGTAGAATGCCCCTAAAAGTAAGTTTGTGGTCTGTCCAATGATATCGTTAGAAGATTTGACCAACAAATTTCATAAGTCACTTCAGTTTCCTCTAGAAAGACCGAGATCACTATGATTTTCATAAACGCAAAAAGTGGAAAGCTAAAGTGAAACTGTAAGGCGTATTCCATGAAAATTTGAAGCTTCAGTTTAAGTATCGAGAACCTTGAGGTGTGATAAAAGTATAAACTTTCTTTCGGCCTGCAAAAATTACCTGTAAAGAATATTTTATTTTCACTTTGTGTTTTCAATAGCCCTTCACGTTGGTCCACAACCCGAAGAAAAAATTTAGAAATGTATCGGAATATTACAGTTCATATTCAGACAGTTAGAAAGCTATGAGCATTACGTACATATGTATGTAGGTAGGATAGGTTAAAATTTAACATAGGCTGATTTTGATAGTGAATTTTCAGATTTTTCTTTGGTTTAAACCAAAAGAAATCTGCGCACATTTTTATATATATTTTTTTTTAATGGATGCTTATTGTCTCTAAACTTCAAAGCAATGAGTGAGCCGACAAATCGGTCTGAGAGATCAGAGAAAATATTTTATTTTTTAATTGCCTTGCGATGGTTATTGACATTGGTGGATATAAAAAAAAAATGGCTTCCATTATGTACCGGCATGTGATCAATTAATTGACATACTGTATAGTAGCATTCATGCATACATACATACATACATATGTATGTATATTAGGGTGACCCTTATATCGAAAAGATCTCAGGTTCTCGGTCTCACCCCATAGAAAAGTGTGAACAGCCTAAAGACTAAAGTTTAGTCACTAAACTATGCAAGGTCAATCAAAAAAGATTTGGAGGTGGCTCAAAGCGCTTAAAGTTTCCCATCCATTTCATAGGGAGAAAAAAACTATTTTTCGTAGAAATAGTAGAAAATCACCGTCTTGATCTCATAACTGACAACTGTTTCAACGAACTGAATGACAAACTTATTTTCGCATTAACGGACATGACGTTTTCTAAGGGTTGCAGTCTTTATGTAATACTTAAATTTTAATTCTGCCACGCTTTATTTGAGGCATTATAAATTTACGAGTCTTTTGACATGCTTTACGTTAATATTTATCGCATAGAATTTTGGGTAGAGCTTTGTTCCGTTTGACATGGAACGTCCCATATATATGTATTTATTTGTATTCAGATTCCAAATTGCTTGACGCTGTGAAACAAGACAAAAGGAAAAAGCAATCAATATTTTTAAGCGAACCAAAATAAATAAAAAACTAGTCCTTTATAGAAATTAAAGAAGGTTTAATAAGGAAAACACATTATAATATACCGATATCTTAGTTTGGTATTTGATACATATTTCTTCACCGCTGCTATTAATGCTTTGCTAAACATTATAACTGATTTGATGATAGAAATTTGCAAAAATTTTACGTAATTGTATTAGTAAAATAAGTAATCCATAAAACCATATATCATTGGTTAGTCTAAATAATTTGTAACACTTTGTGCTTTGTCTCTATATAAGTTCCTAAGAAAACAACGTTTTTCATTTGTTTAAACAAATTCAATATATTTCGGTTTGGTAGGAATTTAACACGCTACAACGCTGACATTCAATACACACATATGTATATATATATATATATATATACTGAACTTTATTATATAACTAAACATTAATTGTGAGTTTTTTCCTTTTAACATGTTTTTGTTCAATTTGGTTTGAACCTAACGGATTCGATACAAAACATAAATTTTCTTATATTTTACAACACGCCACAAATGTACACATACATAAGTATACAATATTTAGCTAGTACATTTACATATATATATATATATAAGAGTTATAACAGTGTTTCAATAATTGGTGTATATCATAGTTTCAATACATGCACATTGCGAATGTTATACATACATGCATATATACTACTTACGTTATCTAATCTCGTTATATCGTAAGAACTGATTTATATGGGGTTATTGCGTTTCGAATTTTATTCTATACGTATTTTTTCTCATATTTTTGTTGTATCTTTCGCAATGTTCTTTTTTTACTGATTATCGCTTTCAGATATAAGCTAGTTTAAAATATCAAAAATTGCTTTGGCTAAAATTAGTTCAATAAATAAGGCATTTTTGTACATACACTCATGCAACGTATGCATTGTATAACGTATGTATCAATATCGCAATGTATATCGTAATAAATTCTAATTTTTAGGTTTTTCCATACATACATGTGTACACACATATTATGTACATACATATGTACATACGCATTTGTCTAAAACTTTGTAAGCTAAAAAAATTTAAGGCTCTTGATTTGCAGTTTTTACTCTGGAATTAGTACTCGATAGTAAATTAAATAAAAAATGTGCATAATGGTGATATGCGCTTTAAATAAATTGTAATAACATTGCGTCTTGGGCATAAGAAATGAGCATAAGTTCCGACTCCGTTCATTAGTGCTGGAACCAGTGTTGCCGTTTTAGCCCTTTGGTGGCTAGATTTAGCTCCAACATACTTTTTTGACCACATAAATTTAAATTTGCCCCTATCCCTTTTTTAGCCCTTTGGAGAATTCATTCATACTGGGCATGAAAAAGTTGTATATACTTAATTTGATCAATGTTTTTTCATTTATGTAAGAGATGAATTTTTAAACTAAGAAAGACTGATATATATACATATATTTATTGTATGTACCTTACGTTTTCATACATACATACTGTAAAAGTGTTAGGGCTGTAAAATTATCTATTAACGATTTAACTATAGTTTAAAATAGATAAGTTTACGGCCCTTAATATGCTTAATTTGTTAAATGGCCCATCAAGTCGATGGACCGTGTATGTTCTTGTGTTGTGATTGTACCAGCTGCTGGTGCGACTTCAAAAACTATTTGAAAATTTTATGATTGTACCAGCATGCTGGTGTCGTGAGTGGTGAAATTATATGAGTCAAAGCCGTGTGTGTGGAGGATTAAGTTCCCGATATTGCAGTTGTGAATTAAAAAAAAAAAAAAAACAATGTTTAACAAAATGGTAGAAAACTTATGAAATTTCGGCTCTAATCATTTCGATCTTTCCTCGACCTTATTTGTAAAGAAATGAATATTGTAGCAGCATGCTGGTAAGTTATATGCTTCGAGCATGATGGTAAAATCACTTGATGGAGCCAGCAATCTGGTGTTCAAGAGTTCATTGTTTTTCTATACCATTACTTATTGAAAATGTTTGCGTGTATGCTTATATACGTATATGTAAGTAAACAATTTTAGCTACCATGTTTAGCCACAACGACTTTTTTAGCTCTTTTTTAGCCCTTTTTTTAAAGGAATTTGGCTACCACTAAAATTGAATCGCGGCAACACTGGCTGGAACTGAGTCTGAGCTTAAGCTCACTGTTATGCATGAATAACTCCCATCGAGTAAGGCAGCATTGACTCAATAATTTTCAAAGCTAGCTTACAGTATAATGAACAAAAAAAAAGATGTGGCAAAATGTTTAATAAAAATCTTTAAAGTCTGCCAACTAAAATATGTTGCATTATGACATGTAAGCCGTCATCGATTCGCCACTTCTCGCTCGCTATGTTTGAGTTCCGGTCGCTTAAAGAAGAATTTTGCATGTGAAAGCAACAACAAAGTTAGCTAGCACGGATAGACGATAGCGAGTTTGGTTGTACCTCATTGAGTTCGTTCGTTTCGCCACTCGCTAACGGCTAGCGAATCGATGACGGCTGTAGTCAACCAAATACACATAAAAGGTAAGTTCTGTTAACCGTCGAAACAATTTATAAAGCTGTTCTGAATTTTGCGAACAACCGAGAAAGAGATGGAAACCGTAATAGAATTAAAAGATGGCTTACTAGGCTATAGTGATTTTATAGTGAATTGACTGACAAAAATGTCAGTCGATTATGAAGGAAATAATAATCTCAATCGAGAGTTTTTCAAGCTTCGCCTAATTGAACACTATAGCAATTACTTAAATGAAGTTATCATAATTGAAATTTTTGTTTTTTGGATTTTGCTTTGACAAGGAATCGACGTAGTAGTAGTAAGTACCCCTCCCTCTTGGTACCGGTAGCATATATTATATTATATACCTTCCCCATGCATCTTTTATTTACTTTGAAATCGTGTGTAAGGTTTTTATACTAGGTAAGAAGTTCCGGGATGTAGATCTTCTGCGCACATTTGTAATAAAATTTGCACGAGACATTTAGGATACTTCGAAATGAAGACCTTATACTATTGTGCGGCAATAGCATTTCCAAAGGCTCAAACAAATAACCATAAATGTGTACTGCTGCAGGTAAAGCCGATACAACACACATATTGCTCAAATAATTTCTCTATGGCTAACGCAATATATAAATATATCTAATCACAAATGTTTTTGTATCGTGCATATGAATTTATACATATAGAGCCCTAACCGCTAAAAAGATGTAAGCGAAATTATAAAAAAAATTTTATTTTTGATATAGAAATGTTCCTAGTGCATATAGATGCATTTCTGTATAAAAAATAATAGAAATTAAAAAAAAAATTCGCTTACATCTTTTTGGCGGTTAGGGCTCGATATAATGCGAGGCATTTAACAAAATTTTGAGTATGAAATTTTTCAAGTGCTGACTTAGTTGATTCCATTTATATATTTATGCACTTTAAAAGTGTTTGAGATTTATAATCGTATAAACTATAGTATAAAGCAAAAACGAATATAAATATTGCAGACTTCAAAGACAAACTTAGAAGAAAGAATTGACATTTTTTAGTCAGATAAGCAAGACTTGAGCATAATTAAAGGTTTTGTCCCTAAACGCGAGTTAGTTATGTATGTATGTATATGAGTGGGTCAGTGTGTATGGGGCAAATGGAGGTTGGTTGTAAACGTTATTTTCGCATGTACATATGTACTTGTATTAATGTATGCAAGTTAGTTGCGTCATACTCCCATTTATTTGGTATTTACGTGTATAACCCTAGGACTTTTTCACAAACGAATTAATCACAATTGAGTTTTTGATATTTGTGACAGCTTAACTTATACATACACGCATTCAATGACTTAGTGAATTTATTGATTTGCATGCTTGTCCTTCGCTACATTGGATAGGCATATGCAGCACGAATGGGTGGAGTTCCTAATTATTCGACATAATGTCTTCGATTTAAATTTGCAAATTTTATGCTTGCTACTATGGTAACCGTTAGCATTTTATTGCTGTGAATTTACAAATGCCCCGAAATATGCAAAATCCAGATCCTGAATAGCACTATTATTTTAATAAAATTGATTTGGTCGACAGCAAAAAATAAAGGTATGACCGGTATTCATATTTCCAGCGTATATGTACGTACGTAGGCTGCTGATTCCGGATATACCCTCCGTTTTTTCAGATTGCTTGTTTGCGAATTTTGTGAAATCGGTCGGTTGATAAATCTGGTTTCTATCACGAAGGGAGAATTTTATTTATGGAAGCGAGTACACAAGCTTTGAGCTCGCACAAAAAAGAAAAATCATAGCTTGGTATTACGCTCAGTACATACATACATATTAATTTGGAAGATTTTCAAAACAATTTTGTCGGAAATTGAACACTTTATATCTCCTATCAATATAAAGTACACCCTAGTTATTGGCTGTGCTTTAATCAGGATAAGTTGAGTTGGGATTGAATATTATTTGTCAAAGATATAGCAGCAAATATTAGTTGCATCCTGGTTCTCCTCAACGAAAAATTTTCTTAAACTTTTTGTTTCTTAACCCTGCTTTGATAACCTACGAATGCGACACTTACTTATGTGTTTTCAAATTTTTCTCTCTAGTTCGTGAAATTAGTGAGTATTGAAATCGGTAGTTTTCTTATTAAATAAATAATATTTCTAAGTAAAATATGGATGTCTTATGAGCGATCTTCAGTAAGGTTATAAAAGCAGGGTTTAAAAATGCGCTCTTTATATAAAATAGTAAGCGTAAAGGAAAGTGTGCTGGGCTATGGTTTTCCTACTCAAGTGTATGAGCCCCGAGCTGAAATGATAGAATGTTGAAAGTTAATTCCTTATATCATCAGTATTTTTTGCCCATATATCGACCTTTTCGATACATCGATGTACCGTTAGCACCCTTTACATATTTCTAAATGTCTGGGCGAGCCATATCATTTAAATATGACTCAGTTAAAATGTGTGGGTACCAGATTTTTCCTGGAAAGATCGCTTTGGCAAATAGTGCTCCTACCAAGGACTTACAAGGGTGACTGTTTCTTCCCTGCATACGATGAGCTAAAATAATTATGAACATGTTTTTGGATTACCAGCAAAAAAATATTTCATGGCTAGGGTAAAAAAGCAGGAACAAAACAACCATAATAGGGGAATCGAAGTAATAATAGAATATTCGCAAAACGTTCGTTCGGTAGATTCAAAGTTAAAAGACTAATCTAAATAATGAATACGGAATTATACCATGTGAATTGGGATGAATTGGGTTTTGATATCCTGTTAAAAATTGAACAAAAATTTTATTGTTTGTTGTTATTTATCTATCTCTCTACAGACGATACGAACATTTTGCAGGACCTACATATCTATGTATGTAAAATCCAAGCATATTTCATATCCAGCAGTTATCTCTTCTTCTGTCAAAACTTTATTCAGGATGAACTTTGTTGAATATCTTTATCAACGGATTGTTGTTACAAAATTCCTTAACTTCCCAGGAAGATTTTATGGCGTAGACTGTTCAGCGCTGTTACAGAATTATCCGTTAGGCAGAGAGGCAAGTGTATAAATAAATCAGAAATGCATCCAGAGACATTTTAGCGTAACGTTGTTTTTTCTGAACAGAACTTTTTGGTCACAATCCACCCATTCGCGCCGATGAGTCCAATATAAATATTTATATAATTTCGCCATCTTAACTAGAATACACTGCCATTTCTTAGGCTCTACTATAATTACAACTACTATTTTTTCGCTTCTTCATAAAAACTACATACATAAATCTCTATACAAATGTATGCAAAATTTAATATACTACTATACATATATTACTATAAACAAGTATCTCATACTTGCAGCCTAGTTTTATTTATTGGTGTATAAAATACATTATTTTCAAGCCTTGGAATTTAATAGTCATTTTTATTTGAATACACTTATCTTGGTAAATGGAATGGCATTTATGCATGTATATTTCAATTAAGTACACATCAATTTCTTCTTTATAAACATACGTACAAAAGTGTATGTATAAAAGTACATACACACTTGTTTAAATATAGCGTAATGCTCTGCAAATACATACAAGATTCTAATGGAAAGATGTTTCTTTTGCGAGCTCGCAATTTAAGTGGAAAGGATTTTCATGGAAGAGTAAATTTTCTAATGGAAGCTTACGTTGAATAATGCATATGTAACTTTATTTGTATAAAAAGCGCGCTTATGCGGTCCTTTACTAATGGCTATGGGCACAACGATTTGAGTATAAAAGCGCAGTTAGTCAACGACGTAGCGTAAACGTAGATTGACGTACGTAGCAGCACATAAAATTTACTATTGATAGAGAGAGAGAGAGAGAGAAGCAACGGCAACGTCACCGCCATGCGGTGGTGAGTTTTCGTTAACACGCGAATCCCATAAGGTACATAGATCGTGTCTGCGCCAATTTACGTCTACGCTAAGTCGTTGACTGTTTGAGCTTTAAAGGTGCCCACACTCACCGACGTGTACGTATGCCGTGTCTGTTTGACGTAGCAACATATAAAATTTACGCACGTACGCGGTGGTGAGTTTTCATTTACATGGCGCTCTCATAAATTTGATCGTGTCAGCGGACATTTTAACGTACGCTTACGTCAGTGACACGATCAAACTTATGAGAGCGCCATGTAAATGAAAACTCACCGCCGTGTACGTGCGACGTTTACTCGTACTTCTCTCTCTCTCTATCAACAGTAAATTTTATATGTTGCGTTACGTTACATCGGTGAGTGTGGGCACCTTAAAATTTACTTTGTTGGTCCTAGGATTTTAATTGTGTCTCGGCATTTTCTATTTATTCCTTTTATATAGATACATGTACTATTTATTACTATTGCTATTGTTTCTTCGCTTTGATAAATATTTTGGTAGCCTTGTAGCGATAAGCATTTGGTACTAAAATTCATAGGCAGGCAACAAGCTTTGCGGAACTTAAGTACTCAAGTTGACTTTGATTGATAATGGCAAACGCTAAGAGTATGTATGGTTTGTATGCATGTTAAATGGTGTGGATGTATGTATGTACGTAAGTGTGTGTGGTGAGATCAACAGGTTGGAAATTTATCAAAACCATTCACATACTTGAATTGCTATTATTTGTGAGTGTGGGTATTCAATGGAATGGTGTTTTGTATTGGGTTTATATGTGTGTGTTCATATGTATTATTTGCTGTCAACACTTAAATTTACGCATTTTTTTCTAAGAACTTCAAACTCTACTTATTTGATTTAGTATCTGTGCGTTCCTTTGCATCTATCTGTGTGACTGTGTTATATTTAGTATACGGATGGCTTTTAGCAGAAGTTATTGTATCAGCATGAAGGGTCGTTGCCGAGAGCAGCCATGTACAAAGGACTGAATTGCGAGTAAAAATTATCTGCTGTCTTCATTATCGCTGGAACTGTTCTGATTTTGCGCCTCCCGCTCCTCCAGCAGACTGCGATTCAACTCCTGTATGCGCGCCGAGAGTGCACGTCGACGTGGCGTGCTAAACGTTGGCGGTGGCGGCTGTTCGATTAGTGTATTCTTCTCACCTGTTCCATCAAGTGGGAGATGCAATTAAGCGGTTTCCGGAAAATTATGCCCACCAGAAGGTGGCAAGTGTGGATTGAGTGTGGCGAAAATGAGGCGTGATTTTAGGCGTCACCAGTGAAATTGGCGCACGTATGCGTGAGCAGCAGCCATTTTCATGGTGATTCAATTTTTCGCATTCAAATTTAAATTTAAAGTTTTTTCGTTTTTCGTTGTGGTTATGATGATATTTATATTTTTTATTGATGGTTGATGAGGCGCCAAGAAAGCATCGGCAAACACATTTACAGCGTGTTTGCAATGAAAATTGTTTTTTTTTTGTCAAGTATTTTGTTGTTAGTGTTTTAATTTAAAAGTACAGTACGGTAGGTGGTGCTTGGTGTTGATGTTTGTGATGGTGTCAGTGGCGGGTGGCGCATGTCGTTGTTTTTCGATGGTGGGTTTGATTATGTGTGAAACGGTGATGATGGCAATTTTTTTTTTGTTGCAATTATAATGTGAGTGATTATTCAGTATGAGCGTAACGATGATGGCGATTTGGATCGAGGTTGGCAATTATGAACGTTTTGCACAGAGAAAAGAAGGAAAGAGAAAAGAAAGAAGATTTTACAGTTTTTTCTTTAGTGAAATTACAGCTTTGCTTAGCAAATACACTTAAAGAATTGGCTTATTGTTAAAGAATGCGTATATTTAACTACTTAAAAATATGTATTTTTGCAAAGTATTTTGGTTTAAGAAAAAATGCAATTTTTGTCAATTGGACAGAGCTGATATAGGAGCAATCAAAGCAGGGCGATAGTGTGTGATGTTGAAATGATAAGTCAGCGATTAGCGCTGGTTCAATTACTAAATCTGCTTAGAAATAAAATTGTCTTAGGGAAGTCATTATAAAATCTAAAGCTTAAATTATTAAGACGATAACATCAATAACAACTGGTTATATGTAGGTATGTTTGGAAAATCATTAAGTACCTACTATTCAAAAATGCATGAACCGTCACTATAAATTTGATTTTTTTTAAACTATTTTATTAATCTGCAAATTTTAAAATATTCATGCAATAATTAATTTAAATGAAATATAGAATATTAACTTTTCCAAAGTTTTGCTCACCATATGTATTTACAACAACAAAACTGGTTTTTAGAATATGCATTCATAAAAAATGCACATGAATTTTTCCTTTATCTCTTGTTAGAGATATGTAAAGTGATCGAACTAAATATTTGATTTAGCTCAACCAATTCAGCACTTGAAAATCGCTTGACTCTTAAATTTTTACTAAAGGTCCTAATGTGTGGTTATTTTAAGTCCCATATTGCATTTGTTTTCACTGCAGTGAATGCAAACTATAGAACAACAAAAAATAAACCACAATTGAAGTCAAAGTGAAACAAAAATAACACTTCCCATGTAAATGCTGAGTGACTTAGCAAAATTTTAAATAAATAAAGATTTTTTTTCATTTGTCGGCAAAAGAAAAACATTGTGTATTCACGCAACGCAACGCAATTTTATAATAAAACAAAGTTTTTTTTTAAAATTAAGATGAAGCAAGCGAATTTAAAGCCAATAACTATTTATAAAGGAATCAAATAATTTTTTTTCTTAATCTTTGTCAGTTTTTTTTGTCAGCATGTTTTAAAATAAATACTTTAAGTGTCTTTTCTTAAGTATGTTCTAAAATATATCTGCCCTCAAACACATTTTTTAAGAATAATAATGTTTAAAGGGCAGATAAAGTTTAAAACCTATTTGAGAAAACGGACCTAAAATTCATTCAAAAGCTTACTATACATTTTCATAAATAGACTCAGTTAAATCTTCTCTTGGTATGTAGAATGGCGTGTGCAAGTCCTTTCTAAATTAAATATTTACAGAAGCAACTGTATCCGCGGTGTTTTGCCATCCAAATTTTGACGGGTTCATTCTCAGCATAAAGTTTACAAAATTATATATTTAAAGAGTGAGTAAATTCCTGCTAGTTAATAGATAAATGCGTTGTAGATCACATAAGAGCCAAGTATCTGAATCCAATTTTCGAAATAACCATGCTTATATCTAAGTAGAGCTTTTAATATACATACAAATCGTAGCTCCCAACGAAGAGTAGCACGTCTCAAATTACCGTGGAAGACTAGCATTTTCCACTATTCGCGTCGAAGACTAGCACATTTCGTTATTTGCGTGGAAAAGTAGCACATTTCAGATTCTGTATGGAGCTTTTCGGTATAAATAAAATAAACGTTTATTTTCCTACGCGTTTCGACGCGAATTCGCGTCTTCCTTAGCGAATCTATTTACATATATATACGAGAAACATATCGTCGTTTAAAGTACAAAACCGCGTTTTGTCATTCTGCAAAACCGCGTAACTGGCATTGGCTGCCAAAAATTGGATTTGCTCACACAAGCTCTTGGCTAAATCCTTATCCATTCGTCCTTAAATATACTAGCCAGAAATGTGATTGCTTTATAAAAAAGAGAACCATTTTGAAATATGAGTGTTTTTACGCTCTATAAAATAATTTCTACAACTTCACATACGCGGTTTTGCATTTTGCTAATACGCGGTTTTGCATTTTGTTGATACGCGATTTTGCACTTTAAACGACGATATACATATGTACATGCAGTATCGGTCATATCAAGAGCACCACATTTCAAAGTGGTATTGTTTTCCACTTGTGTTTATTTAATTATTTTTGAAAATTTTCATTAAAATAAAGATCTAAAAAAGTCCATATAAACCCTAGTTTAAAACTTTTTAGAAAAAATTCAACAAATTTTAATCCAAATTTCATTCATGAAATTTTCATTTCACGTTGCACATAGGGACAAATCGACAATATACGACGACAAAAATGTTTACTCCATATGTATTTGACAGATTTCAATGAAATTTGGTATTTCGAATATTAAATTAAATTTCCAAAATTCGCAATGGCGGATCCAATATGGCGGACGATTTCTTAAAAAATGTCTATAGTGTTATGAAGCTTGATGTCCAGAGATTTTCGTCCTTACTGATTTCGAAATTGATATTCAATTCGTAAATTTAATTTTAAATACGATCGCGATATTCCATCTTTTAAAATTGATGTAGCTTCCGAAGATTTTGATTCACTACTAAATAGTTCATTTTGGCCGACCGGGGCGTTTGTTCGCGAGTTTGAGTATAAACCTAATAAAAGTAATAATAACGTAGCTAAAATTTCTAATCTTAATTCGGATTCAAAAAACTAACTCGCAAGTCTAATTTAAGTATTTACTATCAAAACGTTAGAGGTTTGAATACCAAATTAACTGACTTATATTTAAAAGGTTTTGACTGCAATTATAATATTATTTCCTTGACCGAAACATGGCTCAAACCTCATATTTTTAATTCCGAAATTCTTCCAAATGAATATCAAATATACAGGAGTGACCGCGTGGGCAGAATCGGCGGTGGTGTTCTTTTTGCGGTGCATTCATCGATACCACCCGAGGAAGTTAGTCTTCCTGTCATTGAATATACCGAATTTAAATGTATACGTGTACAGGCTGGAAAGACTTATATTTATTTAGCTCTTTGCTACATCCCTCCTAATTCTGCCGTATCGGTATATATGCAGCTAGTTTCTTTACTTGAGACCGTAAATGCAATGCTTACGGCATCCGATTCTATGATTGTTTTGGGCGATTTAAATCTGCCACATATTTCATGGAACATCATTGACACCGATGTTGTACCAGTTTCATATAGAGATAGTTACAATGTATTTCTGGAGGAAATGGCTGAACTTTGCCTCAAACAAATAAATATATGTCCAAATAAGTTTGGAAAGGTCTTGGATCTCGTTTACGTTGATGATGTTCCGAAGGCCTCTATTAATCGGTGTGGTCCCCTAGTTTTGCCGGAAGATGCATACCATCCTGCTCTTGAGTTAAGCTACGAAATCATAAATGAAATACATAATAATAAGTCAAGTTCAAGTACTTGATATGTTTTTGCGAAAGCAAATTTCAGGAAAATTAACAAAGAACTTTCAAAGTTATCTTGGCCAATATATAGAGATGACGTGGAGCGTAGCGTTGAGCACTTTAATGATACTGTTTTCAATTTGTTTCGAAAGTATGTGCCGATACGTAATATTGTTCATGAAGAACCAATACAATTATGGTTCACTAAAGAGCTTAAAAAATTTAAAAATAAAAAGTCGCACTCTTTTAAACTGTATAAAAGAACGGGTTTACACAGTGATTACCTAAGGTACTCAGTTTTGCGGCATAGCTACTTTGCATTAAATAAGAAATGTTATAATTCATATTTATGTAAAATTAAGAAGAATTTAATTAACAATCCTAAATCATTTTATGGTTTCGTAAATTCAAAGCGTAAGGCACATGGTTTTCCGTCCGCTATGCATTATCGCAACACTGTATCTAGTAGAGGTATACGCCGCCGGGCCACGCCGCCGCCGCCGCCGTTCTTTGTCATTTCACACGCGCCGCCGCCGAGTTACGAAAATATCGGCGCGGCGGCGGCGGCGGCGGCGTTCGGCGCCTAAGGAATTTTGTACAAAATTTTCATATTGTATGCACATTGAAATACATCGTTTGAAGGAACTAAATACTACTCGTATAAAAACACTATTTTACGAAATGAAAATTACATTTTTAAAAGGGGTTTTTTTTTGCATAACTTGGGCCACTGAACATTAAAAAAAAGCGTAACTCAGAAAAAACATATGTAACACGTTTTTCGATCGAAAGCGTTTATTACAGTTAAATTAGGGTCGAATACTGGTAATCTGACGATTTTTTCCGCAGTAGAAAATTTTTTTCAATACTACAACAATACTACTTTTTTATATACTACATCAACAAGAAAGTTATACTTTAATGCCAATATCTCAGGAAGCTGTTTTAACAGAAGCGCCCTTATTGCATCTAACTCCTCAATTATTGGAGATAAAACAAAGACTAGTTGATTTTCCTGTGTTTTTTTTTAAAACATTTTAAAAAGAATTTTAATAAAAAGCAAACACTTTTTTTGCTATTTTTTACATTCGTAAGTTACTTTATTCTGGGGTCCCACAGACGTATACAAGAAATAGGTGGCTGTGTAAAAATTACGTTAGTATTCCTATGTAGTGGTCAAACCCCAGGAAGGTTTTGCTCTCGCGCATCGCAATATTTTCTACACAGAATTAAAGTCCCCCTTTTTGGTAAAAATTACTATTATTTTGCATTACATTCTGCTCTCCTTAGAAAAATTTGGCGCTTAATATATTAGTGGAAATTTTAACCATTTATAAGCCATTTTTCAAACAGTGGGTCAAAAAGACCCGTTCTGGTGGGAGTTCATGGGTTAAACTTTTGGAAAAAAGTAGGCCTACCTTATTTTCAATATATAACCCGCAAAAAATCCTAAGAACTCCGTAATTTAACATAACGGTTGATAAGCTTATTGCAAAAATTTATTGATAGCGACATAAATTACCCCAATAACTTAACCTTTAAATTTTTTTATTTCTTTAAATTGAAATAGTACATACGGATTTGCAGAGTACATAGAGATGTATGTATATTAGGGTGCCCATCGAAAATCGTTTTTTTGTACGTTAGTACTACATATTTTCAAATTGTGCAAATTATCGATGATCAAATTTTAAAAAATTCTTTGAAATTCAAGCAAAAATAGTCATTCAAAAACTCATGAATCTAGAAAATCGTAGTTTCTGACCTAAATCGACAGGCCGCGACCTCTAAATGGCCTTTAAAAAATCTATAAAAATAGGCAATAATATTTCTCATAAAAACGAATCAAATTAGGGGGTTGGGTCTTTAAATTTTCAAAAAAAGCATTTTCGATGGTAAACCTAATGTATATACTACAGTATATTTTGCTTTGCTGCCTTTATGCTGAAGTGCACATTTAAGATACCTACCCTAAAATGCGCACTAGCGGCACTATTTTTAACATTTATAAGGAAACTCCTCCGATAGATGCATTCAACATACCTGCACATTGGCGATACATGCCTTAAAAACTGTGCTACTAACTATCAAAGAAAGTATTAGGTTTACCTGCACTGGCCCTACAATTACCTAATTTTACAAGCTTTTATTTATTTTGCTCATCTCGCAGAACAATGAAAATGGCTATCAATTCATGTAGTTATATAGATAATTAGATACCATTCGGTAAAAATTTCGCTTGCAGTAATTTCCACGTGGTAAGTGCTCCTCCATTATTTGCTTTCATAGTGACTTGGATACCTTCCTCATTGAAGTAGTAAAGAAAATTCGCTTAAGTGCCTTTTTCGGTTAAGTGCACAAGTTTTTCGTGCAAAGAAGGATGTGCAGCTAAGCAAAATATACTGTAGTTTACTTTTGAATACGGTTTCAGTGAGTGCGCTAAAATGACACCGGTATAAACGCTTGAATGAATATGTGTTGAATCAAATCGGTTTTTATACCCGAGCGCAGTCAATGACCTAATGTATGTACTATATAGACTTTCTTCTGATCGGCAGCAGTCAATGAATGAATTAAATAGAATTATAATCTGATGACATGATAAGATTAGAAGCTTCATGGCTCTTTGGAATCTACCTTATGGGCAGTAGCGCCGGCGTTTCCAGACGCGCCGGCGTCGCCGCCGCCGCCGATTATTTTTGAAGTTGACCACGCCGCCGCCGCAAAGCCTGTCGGCGTAAACCTCTAGTATCTAGCGACAGCCAACTCATTGCCAACATGTTTGCTCGGTTCTTTAGGTCCAATTATTCTGTAGACTTCCCTATAAGTGGAGACTATCCGTACGAGCTTTGTCCAATCAACTCTGCTTATATTCCAGTAATATCTTCCGATGAAGTTTTACACTCTTTAAAAACCTTAAAAGCGTCATTTAGGCCTGGACCTGATCATATTCCGACCTGTTTTCTTAAAAACTGCGCTGAGAACATCTGCGAGCCTTTAACAACTCTATTCAATTTGTCACTTAAACATGGCGTTTTTCCGTCAGCCTGGAAGGAGTCTTTCATAATACCACTTCACAAAAACGGCAGCAGGTCGTCTATAGAAAACTATCGAGGCATAGCGAAACTCTCCGCTATCCCCAAATTATTCGAAGCAATTATTGTTAACCAGCTGACATATTCTATATCTTCTTCAATTACACAATCTCAACACGGGTTTTCTAAAGGAAAATCTACTATGACTAATTTATTGGAGTTTACAACTCATGTCTCAAACGGTTTTAGAGAAAATGCTCATACCGACGTAATTTACACCGATTTCAGTAAAGCTTTTGACAAAGTATGTCACTCGTTACTCATCCGTAAACTCGACCTAATCGGCTTTCAGCCCAGTCTTCTTCAATGGATCTCATCTTACCTCTCTGATAGAACACAAAGAGTTATTGTTAATAATTGTTCTTCCAACATCATTAAAGTTTCTTCAGGAGTTCCTCAGGGAAGCCACCTTGGTCCGATTCTGTTCCTGATATTCATTAATAAAACATGTGAAACTTTTTAAAACATTGTCCTCTATCGAAGAAAGGTCTTTGTTACAAGCGGATCTGAACAACGTGGTTAGTTGGTGTAATACAAACTATATGCCACTAAACCTTCAAAAATGTAAAGTTATGTGTTTCTCTCGGAGGGCTGTTCAACCAGCTGTTTATTCAATATCAAATTATAATCTGGAGCAGGTATCCAATTTTGTCGATCTTGGTATCACAATGGATTCCAAACTGAGTTTCAACCATCATATTAATGTTACAGTCAATAAAGCCAAAGGCGTTTTTGCATTTGTAAGGCGATGGTCAAAAGAGTTCAAAGATCCTTATGTTACAAAAGCTCTTTTTACCAGTTTAGTTAGACCTATACTAGAATACGGATCTATTGTTTGGAATCCCCGCTACCAAGTTCATTCAGAAAGGATTGAATCAATTCAAAAACAATTCTTGCTTTTTGCATTGCGTAATTTTAACTGGGATTCAGATTACAATCTCCCCCCTTACACAAGTCGTCTAAAGCTCATAAATTTGCCTACACTCGCAAGTCGTAGAGAAATGCTGGGTATAATATTTATCGTAAAATTAATGATAGGCTTGATTAATAGCCCGGCCCTCCTGGCTGAGGTAAATTTTAATGTTCCTTCTCGAATGTCAAGACACTTTCGACCTCTATTTTTAAAGCCATGCAAAACTAATTTTGAACTAAACGAATCATTCCGTGGTTTATGTCAAGATTTTAACTGTCATTCCAGCACGTTTGACGTATCGGACTCGATTTTTACTATAAAGAAAACTATTATTTCCACTCTCAATAATTGAAATACTATCTTTAGCATATCCAATCAGCTGATGAATTTGATTCTGTAGCTGAATAGTTTTAGATCTCGACACTTAACAAACTCCTGTTTCCAATACTCGGCACGAAAAAACTAAAAAAAAAAAAAAAAAAAAAAAAATTTAAAAAAAAAAAAGGAAATCGCCCCCCCGGTTGGTGGGGGGAAAAAGAAGGGTAAAAAAACCGTTGGGATTAATTAATAAAAAAAAAAAAAAAAAAAACCAAAATAGCAGATCCAATATGGCGGACGATTTCTTCAAAAATGTGTAAATTTTTATGAAGCTTGGTATTTACTCCTTATATATTTGAAAGATTTCAATGAAATTTGGTAATTAGGGATTTTCGTCGTCACTGAATTCGAATATTAAATTTTTGGATCCAATATGGCGGACGATTTATTGAAAAATTTATAGCTTGTTATGAAGTTTGGTATCCAGAGATCTTCGTCGCCACTAATTTCGAAATTGATAATATATCTTCAAAAATTCAAAATAGCGGATCAAATATGGCGTTCCGAACAATAAGCGTTTTACTTTTGACGCAATGCATTACCTTTAGCACCATTTGAACCTATTTTTAAGTTTGAAAATTTAATTTCAATTTCGTAATCAAAGGTAACGAGGATCTCTGAATGCCAAGTTTCATAACAAACTATAATTTATAAAAAAGTGGCCCGCAATATTTGATCCGCCATTTTGATTTTTGAAAATTTAATACCAATTTCGAAACCAGTGACGACGAAAGTTTCTGAATATCAAGCTTCATAATAATACCTAATGAATATAAAAATGTTTCCTATTGATTACAAGGTTCATAGAGCCTCATAATACCAAAAGTAAAAAAAAAAATATTCAAATTTTGTTTTGGGTAGCTATTAGGGCTACCTCAAATTTGTGCAATATGTTGTACAAAAGTCCGCAAAGGAGTAAAAGCACTCAAGAAAACTCAATAAATGTTTCACTAAGTTTGACGGAATAAAACTTTTATTTCATTGAAAATGAACTTATGTATGTACAAAATAATTGATTTTACTACAGATATGCTGGAATAAATATTTTATATCTTTTTAAGTATTTTTAGTTAAGATTTGCATTAAAAGATTTTAAATTTTCTCCATGAGAAGAGAATTATATAAAGAAATTGTGAAAAATTTCAGATACAATTACAATATAAAATACAACCCGTTTTAATAAACCTTACCGGTTTTCCGCTTTCAGTAGATCAAAAAATCAAGAACCTACCTTTTACTGCAACAGCGCACAGGCTCTTCAAAAGCCACGGCAAAAACCACCCTAATTGCCCGTTCAACTGCAACCTTTGCGGACGTTTGTACAATATATTGTACAAGACACTTACAACCTTTCAGTGTAAATGTACAATATATTGTAATTTTTTTTTTACGACTCAGAAAAAATATTTTAACTCATGATGGTTTTATTTTAGCATTCTTATATGATGAAATGCTTTTTATATTTCCATACTATGTGCTTTTTTATCGATTTGACTTTCAGGTATTTTTTCTACAGTAAATTACCACAACTTGCATGTCACTGGAATTTTATAAAATGGTATATTTTTAAATTAAATTCTAAAAATATTTTTGAAACGTTTTCGATGTTGAACTTTACGTGTATTATTCGGGACATTTTAAAACTTCATAAAGTTTAATTTGTTTTCAAAAATATTAATAAGATTTTTAGTAGCACGCTTCCAAAATTTCAAAAAATTAAATGTACAATATATTGTACAAATGCAGGGAAAGGGTTAAGATATCTTCCGCCATACTGTATCCCCCCATTTTGAATTTTGAATTTGATATCAATTTCGAGATCATTGACAACGAAAACCCTTGGATACCAAAGTTCATAGAAATCTGTCTAATACATATGGAGTAAACATTTTTGTCCTCCTATATTCTCGATTCGCCCCAATAAACGACTTAAGAAAAAGATGCTCTATTTAATGAATGGTGAAAAGAGGGGACGCATTCGTAATATTTTTACATTGGCAATTTGTTTATTTAATTCGACGCACGATAGAAAACCCAACTTTGCGCTTTTCCTAAAGCTGCTGCGTTGCGTTAAAAGCCAAAATTTGTGTGTTAAATTGTTAACTGGTTTATAAGGAGTATTAGAAAGGTATGTGTGATAAGATTTAAAGACTTTTGTTTCCTTACATATAAAAATAAATTGTGTATTGGTGTTGGTTGAACGAATTTCCGTCATCCCTTGTCAAGTTTGGTTTGCAGACAAAGCGGTCTCGGCGCTGTGCCATCTTCAGTGTCATTTTTCGTTCTGTCTGGTTCGAATTTTTGTCCTTAATTTATGTTCATTTATCTTAGGTAATGTGATTTTCGTCGATGACTAATTATTAGAAATGCCATGGTTTCCTTTTTTTTAGAAGCAGGTAATAGGTTAATCTTCGCTGTCTCGATATTAACATCCTTTATCTTGTCGCTGTATAGTTTTTGCCTGCAGGTAGGTAAAGGTCGGTGATTTTTGCCCTGGTACCACCAGGGTGGTGGTGTTTTCATATATGTCCATATTTTCTAGTACGTTTAGTCGTTGGCCTTCATGTTGTACATGCAGTGTGTTGCCAACAGCATGTTCATCAACGCAAATAAGAAAGGCAACGAAACTACTGCCGTCTGAATTTCATGATTTTTATAATACAATTATAGAAATATAAAATAAACACTTGAATTTTCAACATAAATTATCCTTTTATGATTTACCTCAAACTTTAAATGTGCTACTTTTCCACGCAAAAATCTGAAATGTTCTAGTCTTCCACACAAAAATCTGAAATGTGCTACTTTTCGACGCGAATAATGAAATGTGCTACTTTTCGACGCGATTAATGAAATGTGCTAGTCTTGCACGCGAATAGTGAAATGTGCTACTCTTCGTACGGACTGACGATATATACTACTGTTCTATACATTTACATGTTTTAATAATTTACAACTACATATGTTTATAATTCGATTCGAAAGTTAAACTTATTCGAAAATTATATTATACATTACTATCTAATAATTTCAGATGGAGTGGAAGGCGGGAACCATAGTAATCATAATAATAGGTGTGTATAGTAACAAAAAGTCAGCACCAATTTGTAGTGGAGCCTGCAAATGTTTAATGGAAAAGTGTATAATAACCCAGAAAATTTGCAAGAGAGCACTGAATCGAGAGCTTAATAACGCTGGAGAGCTGCAAATTCTTGCTAGTGTAATTTTTACTAGCAGAAATCAGCTAGCAGAAGAAGAACCACCATTTGTTGAATTGGAATTCCATAAACTGAGTGGAAATCAAAATATGAAGGATGTAGTGGATTGTGTAAGTTCTTGTGTGTATAGCACTAAGAGTTTAAAACTGATTTATAAATTGTAAAAATGTGTCAAAACAGTGCAACAACTGTTCACTTGCAAGTTGCTACTAGTTTTGTGTTCAATAACTCTTTCTGCTAGTTTTCTCTTCTTCTTAATTTTGCTTTTACGCTCTCGCTGCAATTTTTTACTGGACAAGTTACTATACACACCTAATGTATCTTATACGTGGAATGTCCCATAGACAAGTAAAATAAACTATTTAGTACATTGCCACGTTTTTCGCTATTTTACATTACACCGCTTTTATCAACTTACAATGTTGTTTGCCCAGACACCTATTACACAAGGCAACAAAAATGGGAAACCTTCTAAAATATTGCAAATAACGCGTTTTTTGATACTTCGACCTAATTTTTCTCAATCTGGAGCTGATGGAAACTTTATACTTACGGATTCGTAATCAGCACGAAAAATTCTATCAAAAACAGCTGCCTTGAGTTATAGCAAAGTTTCTATACAACCTAGTCTAGACGTCCAGCTCGTCGGTAGGTATCATATCAAAGAACATACAATTAGACACTACAGGTAGATGTGGCCTCGCTGAAAGTATCCACAACCAGTGTTGCCACGGACAAAATTTTTTCCTACCCAAACTTCCTACCAAAATCAATCAAAACGTACCAAAATTTTATTTAAGTTTTTAATATTTTTTTTTAATGTAAAGTTAATTTAAAATGTAGATAACATAACATTTAGAAAAACTAAAGCACAGCTAGTACAATAAAAACGAATTAATTACGTTTAACAATTCATTTTACTGTACAGACTGACACAAATATTTGTCTCTTTACACATACATATTACTATTATTATTATTATTATCATTATTACGTCGGCGGTGCACGCTCTGCCACCTAAGAAGATATGTTGTGATAAATCCTAATTGTAATCACTCCGATCTTATTATCTTTAAGAAGTAAGGTACTTTAGAGGGCGCCATGTTTAAAATTGTGGATGAGACAATCGTTCCCCAAAGTGTATCAGTCTGCTATTTATGATACGTGAGCAGTCACATAGAATATGCTCTGTGGTTTCCTCCACCAGCTCACAAAAGGCTAGGGACCATGCAAGCGCATTTGGGCTCCACGCTTTGCGAGACAGTAAACTTTCGTTGCCTTCAAACCGTTCATGTCCCGGAACACACCACAGCGTTACGTTATTGTGAGCTTCCAAGTGGTTCAAAAAAGTTTTACAGCTTTAAACAAACCTGCTGCCGTTTAAAAGAGTATACGGCCTTTAACCTGCTTGACTATCCGACATAATATTTAATTTGACCGCATTTGTCATTCGCCTGAATACTTTTTGGAATTTTGGTCCAAATTCGCCTGCCCCAGTACTCTCCTCGTCCATCTTTGATATAGTTATTATCACTCCACAGCAGTCCCTTTCAGGAATTCTAACTTTGTAAGGTTTGTAGAAGGATAACTCGGGATTATCCAAGAATAGCTTTAGAACCTCCAACTGACTCGAAAATCCTAAATTTTATTGCTAATCATATTAGGCAGTCGTAGGGGACTCCATCAGTTCTCTTTTTCAAACAGAAAAGGCAAAGAAAAAGAGCATCCGTTGGACAGGTGCCCATAGCTCCTGTCATGGCCACGCGGACCAGTCGGTGCAGCTTACTAAAGATGGGACCCGCCTTTACTTGCGTAGGTTTTGGTCACCAAACCAGTGCCGCATATGTGACAGCGGAACTAACTACCATATTGAGGGCACAATAGATCTTCTGGTCGCAGTGCATTCCTCAATTGAATACCTATGTTGAAAGACCAATAGGTTAGTTTTGGTGATATTCCTCAAGTCGTACAATGAAGTCGTTGTCAGGTGGATAGCGGTGGACTCCACCGGTGAAATATTCGTGTGAACAGAGTTACTAAAAAGTTTTGAGATACATATTTTACATTTTTCGCAAATAAAGATTATTGTCGCGGAACCTACCAAAATACAATCTAGCCTACCAACCTACCAAATGGAAAAACACCTACCAGTTTTTGTAGGAAAAGCCCATGTTTGGCAACACTGTCCACTATATACGCTACAGCGGAAGTGGACGACACGCCATTTCTTTAAATGAAATTTAATTGGTTCTCGTATGTACGTACATACATATATCGTCAATAGACACGAATAAAGGCGAGCTAGTGTTTTGACGGCGAAAAAAGGCGCGTAAACAATTTTGCGAAAAAAGATGCTTATGAAAAACTTCGGCGAAGTATGTTAAGAGTTTTTGACGCTGAATTTTTTTTATGCGTCTTTTTTCGACGTCAACTTTTGAGCTCGCGGCTTTAGAATATAAATAAAGTCTGATAAATGCAATACTTATGCATCAGAACTTCGTTGAATTATTGATTGGGGTAAAATTTTCTAAACAAAATCGAAGGGCTAGACAGAGACGAACTCAGTGGGTGAATTTGTTGGACTGACCTGGGAACCACTTGGGGTACGGGGGCCCAGTTGGTAACTTGTATTTGGGGACCAGTTGGTACTCAGTCCGAGCCCAGTGAGGAACCAGTTAGAATGCAGTTTGGGAACTAGTTAATTTCGTCCCATTTGGGACCCAGTTGGTTTATTTGAGCTCGGGTGGTCGTTTTGAGGCATTTTTTTGACGCTGGGAGTGCCGTATTATTATGTATAGGCATTAATCTATTAATATGGTTGAGTTATTTTAATATCTATTCCAAAATTTTATACAGACAGTACTAAAAAGAAGAAAATAAATAAAATAAAAAAACTTTTTAATATACTACGATTTTATAAATGGACTAAAAAGCAGAAAATAATATTTCTCAGTCCCATAGAATTTGTTTTGATAACTTTTGGTTTTGAAATTTTAGCGAAAGTCATTATAAACAATTTATGAGATCGAAAATGAAAAGATTGGCGCGCATGTAATAGACTTGAGTTGATATGAAAATTAATATATGTATGTATGTTGGTATATGAATAACGATCGCTTAAAATCGATCTGAAATTTGTACTTCCGCTGTCGAAATCTTAGGTCTATGTTATGTTGTTTGACTATTATCAATTAGATGTAATTCTTTGTATTGCATGCGCTCCACGTTTTTCATTTTCAATCTTATAAATTGTTTATAATGACTTTTGCTAAATTTTCAAAATCAAAAGTTATCACCGCAAGTTCTATGGGGCTGAGAAATATTATTTTCTACTTTTTAGTCCAGTTATAAAAGCATTGTATATTAAAGATTTTTTTATTTTATTTATTTCAACAATTTTAGCAACAAGATTAGCTTGCGCCGAAAACTTCTATTCACCGGTGACGTTGCCGCTCGTGAACTACGCGTCGCAAAAAAAAATATTTGAAATTCTCTACAAGTTTGGTATATGCTACGCATTTTCAACATAAATTGATGAAAAATGGCTAAAACCGTGACAACGCACAATTTTTGGATTTTTATGAAAATTGTTAACAATTCTAAAAATATGCATCTCATCAATAAAAATAAAGCTTGATGTGCTGAAAACAAAACGGTTGCATTTTTCTTTAACATACCTAGATCTTGAAAAAATAGCATACTTATTGGAAAGGGGAAAATAGATTTAAATTTCGCAGGGCTGTCCTATAGAGCCAATATTGCAGAGGGGACAAGTATAGGTACTTACATCAATACTCTTATGAATAAAATTAAAAATTTGTTTAGTCAATATTGCCATCTGAAAAACTACGAAGTGTTTTCTGAGAACGGTCAGACGAGGTAGCGTCAAAATCGCTTCTCGAACAGAGATTGAGAGAGCTACGCGCCTTGGCAGTATAAGTTCATATCTTTCCCTCAACGAACTGACGAGATTCATTAAAGTATCCGACAAGTTTACGGAGAGTAATAACTTCCTACGCCCTTCTGAACTGCAATGGGCCACAAATCTAATAAGTACAATGGGCAATTAATCTAAACGTTTGAATGCCCCGTAACCGCGTAAATCTCGTAAATAAATCGGGTTCTCATACAAAATTAATTAAGCTTACGAGGTTCACGTGGCTACGTGGTTGAGAGCCATTTACGCGTATAGATGTACATACATATAATTTTAAAAGCGAATACATCGTCACTATGATGCTTAGACGAAGCGGTATAAAATCAATTATTGATATGGTTTAACACTTTTAAGGTCTACACGCATTCTAAGATGCATTCTTAATAGGAATTAACTAAATTTTTTGTTTGGATTTTATTTATTTTTTAACTTATAGTAAATCTCTGAATTCTACATCTTTTTACAAAATTCCCAAATGTATTTTACATAAGTATACATACATAAGTATTTACATATTTATATACATACCTACTAGTACATATATGCAAATTAATCCAACTGCTGGTGAAATTGAAGCTAATTGTATGTACATGTGGAATGTTTAAAGTGTGCTCTAAAAATTTGCAATTATACAACTTCTTCGTAGACGTTTTGGTGTATTTCTGTAGGTATGTACACATGTTTAAAATATTACAACTACATAGATAGTAAGTAAGTTTGTATTAATTTGCAATTATTGAGATTAAATCGCCGTGTGTAAGCAAAATAAATGTATGTACTTTGCTTTTAGAAGCTCAACAAAATGTGGAAGGAAAAATGAACTAAAATTATGTATGTATGTATGTATTCACCTGCGATTATAGCGCTCAATGGCTGTTTTCCTATATTTGGCGCTTTTTGATTTTTACCTTTCGGATGTACGACATTTGTTTGCTTGCCTACAAGATACATATAAGTATATGTAGATAAGTATGTTCATAAGCTTTGCTTACTTAAACTATGTAGACAAATGCAAGTTAATAACTACATCCATACATACGCATGGATGTAAAGATATGTAAGCACATACGTATCGAATAAACACTTAAGTACGCTTTGGGGCGCACTTAATTGCCCTGAGTGTTGTCATTTGCACTTTAACTAAGTTCGCTTTGCACGACATGAAAGGAATAAAAAAAGGAAGATAAGCATTTTACACTTGAAACTTAGGTAATCGACTGCAACGCTGCTTGAAGCCATTTGTTTTTGCTAAGCTACTACAATTTTTTGCTGGCGTTTTTGCTGTTTTTTATTTAGGCATTTGTAACCATAGCTGTTCATTAGATTTGCATGTGCGTATGTGTGTATGTGGATAGAACTTTTTTTGTTACATTGCTTTGCACTATTTTTCTGCTTTTTTGATTACTTGTTGTTGTTTCCTTGATTGGTGTTTGTGTTTGTCTAATGGCTTACTGCTTAACGTTGGCTTTTGGTCGCATAACACCAACCTAATGCCATGTTAATGCGACGCTTAAAGTACAGAGGCATTTGCTTAATTATGTAATCTACTTAAAGTGATTGGTAGTCATAGTTGCTGTTTTTTCAGCTGTCGTTTTACTTGTATATCAATTAAAATGGTACGAGGAAGAGTCCAACTATTGTAAGGAAATGTACATATCGCACACGATCTTCAAAAGTGCCACAATTCAAAATTAGGCATTTTTGATATTATGCGCTAAAAATGTACATAGAGCTTTTATTTACCTTTCAGCAAAACCTAGAGCTAATTTTTGTTATAATTGAAAAAAAAAACCTAAGGTAAAGTCTCCCTTGCCCATATAATTATCACGTGCTAAGAAATGGTTTTTCGCATTTTCTGACAAACGTGTGGTTTTGAGTTGTGTCACCTTTGAAGATCGTGTGTGATATGCCGCTATTAGTCGATAAGGTGTCACACAGCTAAGCGTTGTCATTCTTAATCAGTCCTCTGTTCTTTTTTGACAAGCCATGCGGAACAGTATAGAAGACAGACTAGTTACTTTGAAAACTCAATATATTCCGTCATTGCGTTATGGAAAATTTGTCCGAATTTCTGGAGAAAAGTCCACTTTCGAATTTGTTGTAATTAGTTTTTCGTTTTGGAGTGCCATGCGTCATAGTCGTAGTGCTGGGTATGCAGTTACAGTTGCACGGCTATACTCAATCCCGACTCTTTTGTCCTCGTTCGCGTACTCTGGACAACGTGAGCAACCCATGTGCGATATGCGGTAGCCACTCCGAGTGGAGCCTTGGGTTACGGCAGAAAGAGAGGGAGCTTCGGTGGGGCCACTCCGACTTATTCGGCTCACCAGTAGGTGTAGTTCGGTGTTCAGCAGTAGGTGCTACTGCAAGCGGGTGTCTGTCTTGGAGCAAGCGGTTCCCTATATAAACGTGTATTTGATTGTGAAACCACCCCCGCCCCAGCAATGGGTTGTGCGCTGGGTATGGGACCCGCCACGTAAAAACCCCTTCCAGTGAAGAATGCGAAACAATGCCTTGGATGAGACCCCCCTTAGTGATGACGACCACGGCAAACGTTTAAAGAACGACGATTGGAGGGCATGCACATGCATGCATCTTCGAGCCGTTCGCCACCAAACGGGGTTTCAGACAGGGCGACTCCCTTTTTTGTGACTTATTTAATCTGATGATGGAGAAGATAAAAAGAGCTGCATAACTGAAGCGCTCGGGAACAATTTATTACAAGAGCGTGCATTTGCTGGCTTATGCTGATGACATCGACATCATTGGTAACAAAAACCGCGAAGTCTGTTTTGCGTTTTTTAAGTAGGATAAGCAAGCAAAACGAAGGGCTCTGGTGGTAAACGAGGACAAGACGAAGTATCTCCTGTCATCACAAAAACAGTCAGCGCCTTGGCACCCACGTCACTGTTGATAGTTATAATTTCGAGAAAGTAGAGAATTTCGTTTACTTGGGAATTAGCATTAACACCGGTAATAGTGTCAGCATGGAAATCTAACGCAGAATTACTCTTGCTAACAAGTGCTACTTTGGATTGATCAGGCAATTTAGGAGTAAAGTCCTCTCTCGACGTACGAAAACCACACTCTATACGTCACTCATCATGCCCGTGCTGGTATATGGCGCAGAAGCATGGACAATGACAACATGATGAGGCGGCTCTTGGAGTATTCGAGAAAAAGATTTTGCGGAAGATTTACGGGCCTTTACACGTTGGCGACGGCGAGTACCGCAGACGATGGAACGATGAGCTGTATGAGCTTTACACCGACATGGACATAGTGCAGCGGCTCCGCTGGCTTGGCCATGTCGTTCGAATGGACTCCGACGCTCCCGCTCTGAAAGTATTAAACTCCGAACCCGCTGGTGGTAGCATAAGAAGAGGGAGGCCCCCACTGCGATGGAAAGATCAGGTGGAGAAGGACTTGGCTTCACTTGGCGTTTCCAATTGGCGTCAGTTGGCACTGAAAAGAAACGACTGGCGTGCTTTGCTGAACTCGGCCAAAATCGCTTGGGCGGTTACAGGTCCAAATAAGAAGATGAAGACAAAGTTTTTGGTTTTTGTTATTTCTTTGTTTATGTGAATAACATTTATCGAATAAGTACGCCTAGGTGGCTACAGAGCCAAATAAGAAGAAGAAGATGTTTTTGGTTTTTGTTATTTCTCCGTTTTTGTGAATATTATTTACTAAATAAGAACGCCTAGTCAATGCGAGCTTTTGTGATGAAAGATTGGAATCGATTGGGTGCTTTGTTTTTTTAGCTATAACCATATTAACGTTAATAATTATCCAAAAAATTAACCAAAATAAAGAAAGTTTAGGAAAAAATTAATGATTTTCAGAACTAGAGAGAAGGCTAACAAATTTTGAGCCTAGGTATTAAAATAGCTTATGGAAAACGTTTAAAGGACTACGATTGGAGGGCATGCACCTGGAATGTCCGGAGCCTTAATAGGGAAGGTGCCTCATCCCGGCTGGTTGAGGTCCTCGTAAGAATAAAAGCTGACATCACCGCCAACCGTCGCTCACCCCGGTGGACGAGCGTTTAGCCATAATCCGTATAATGCATACAAAATTTATTTTTCTATATGGGCAAATCTAAAAAACAGGTACATTAAAAAAATTTAAATTTTTTATTGTTGTTTGAGCAAAGATTTTGAAAGTTGAACTCACTTAATTGGGACGTTCTATTTTCAATTGCATATCCCGTTTTACCAGATTGGCTGCGGTTTTAGAGATAACGGTACTTAAAAATTTGATTAATATTTAACTCTTTTATAAATAACTCCCTCAGTTTTGAAGTTATTTTACTAAAATTTTGCACATGACTAGTTTTTATTTCCGCAACTAAATCTGAAAATCATCGAAATAGGTTCACTTTAAGAAATAGCTTCCGTACAACTGATTATTCAGAAATGTAGTTTGGCTTCTAACTTCATTAAAAAGACAAATTTAACAGTGTTTATGATGAATAAATATAGTACTAAATTTCTTACCTGCTTAACTGGAGGAGTTATAACGCAAAACAACGTCTCTGAACAACCAGTTGTATGGGAGTTACATGTTATAGTGAACCGATTTCGAAGATTTTATGAAATAGTTAAGGTAATATTAAAAAACGGTCATGTGTAAAATCTTAGTAAAGTAATTCTAAAACTAAGGAAGCTATTTATAAAATAGTTAAAATTTAATAAATATTTCAAGTACCGTTATCTCAAAAAGTGGAGCCAATCTGGAAAAACTGAGAACGCCATTGAATTCAGAAGGCTTCAATTAAGTAGGAGCAACTATCAGAACCTTTGCCTAAAAAAGTGGATTTGATACCTCCTGGAAATATTCTCACTAAGAGAAGGATCCTCATTAAAAGTAGTAAATCAGGGGTTTTGCACACTTCTAGTAAAAATTTGTTTGAAGCATTTTACAGGTATATGTAATGTTATAAGGACTAGTAGTTACAAAAATGTGCCTTCAATTGATATGTTTTTGGAATAAAAAATTACGCTCAAGATCGCAGAATCTTTAAAAGTGGGATTATTCTGAAAACACACCTCTTGCTATGGTATCAAAGTATTCGTAATTCTTTGTAGAATACAATACATACTTAAAAAAAAAGTAAGTGCGCCTGGTCCACACTTAAGAAGTGAAACTTACGTTACATATCTGTTTTGTATCAAAACCAATATACATACATACATCTGCTTTTGCTTAAGGTTATATTTTTGTCTTTTTTCTATCTAGATCCCTACATCTGCCCCTGTTCCTTCTAATTACATTTATTTTCCTTTATCTTCATTTTTATCGATAATTAAACCGATAGTAAAACCCAACAAAATACCAAAAACAAAACCAATAAAAATATGGATAACAAAAACGATGACAAATTCGATAAAAATTTCGATAGCAAAATCAATAATAATATTGGTAGCAAAATTGATTAGAAAATCGATAAAAATATAGATGACAAAATCGATAACAAAAATCGTTTAGAAAATCGATAAAAATATTGATAACAAAACCGATAAAAATATAGATAACAAAATCGATTACAAAATTGATAACAAAATCGATAAATAATCGATAACAAAATCGATAAAAATATCGATAACAATTTCGATAAATATATCGATAATAAAATGCCGCCGTCTGTCGGCGTAAACCTCTGTTACAGAGGTTCAAAAATGACCAAAAACGCGTTTTTCGGCAGCCTTAAACCTAATTTGATTGAAAAGTAGAAGTAATCCAATATCTTTAAGGTCAGATTCGGATTCTACGGAAAAAATCCTATAAGAATCCGCTGTAATATCTTAGGCAACATAGCATTGTTTAAAATGTGTTGGCCCGTGTTATACTAAAGCCAGCCTTCCGACATAAGCTACTTTTCCATACGAACACAGATTTGTATACATTTTTAATAAATTATTGAAAAAAGCATAAAATACATACGTATGTACATTAGACCACGTCAAAAAAAGTCCTTCAATGCGACCAGAATAAGATTCAAACTTTAGCATTTGGTATAGTTATGATCCTCCATGAATTTTCCCTCTCTAGGACAATTGTAAGAGGCCCTGCGTCAAACCTTTATTATTCTCATAGGAATTACACGTAAGAGAATGAGTTCTTTCCTTTTTAGGTCAATATAATTTTCTAGGATGCTGGAGTCTAGAAAGAGAAGCCTGATGAGTAGCTATGGTGATCTCCGAAATAACTTCAACCGCTTAGACTTTGTTGCCTTCTCCATTTTTCCTAGTAGTCGTTTTAACAGAAGGAAAGACTATATGGAACCAACAAAAGCATACCATTCATTTTAGTTCTACTACATAACACTCTTAGTATTGGATACTTATTCTTCTTCTTCTTATTTGGCACTACAACCGTTTGGCGGTTTGGGACGAGACCAAAAAGCTTCTCCGATTGCTCCTCTCCTGTGCGAATTTTCGCCAGTTGGTTATCCCGAGCGCAGACAGGTCTTTCTGCACTTGGTCCTTCCATTGAGTTCGTGGGCGCCCTTGCTTTCGTTGTCCACCCATGGAAGCGCAGTCGAAGAATCTTTTCACCACAGCGTCGTCATCCATGCGTGCAACATGTCCAAGCCAGTGCAATCGCTGTATTTTTATGCGCTTAACTATATCCATGTCGTTAAAAAGTTCATACAGTTCGTCATTCCATCTTCTCCGACACCCGTCGTCCACGAAAACAGGGCCGTAGATCTGGCGTAGAATATTTCTCTCGAAAGCCCCCAAAGTCTTCTCATCTTTGTTCGACATCGTCCAAGTTTCTGCGCCATATAGGACGAACATGATAAGAGATTTGTAGAGCGTGAATTCTGTTCGTCGAGAGAGGGCCAACAGCAATGGGGCATAGTCGTTGCTCTGGGTATGCAGTTACAGTGGCACGGCTTTACTCAATCCCGACTCTTGCATCCTCGTTCGCACACTCTGGGCAACGTGAGCAACCCATGTGCAAGATGCGGTAACCAATCCGAGTGGAGTCTTGGGTCACGGCAGAAAGAGAGGGGGCTTCGGTGGGGCCATTTCGACTTATTCCGCTTGAGGGCTCACTGAAGTCTACAGCGTTTGCTCACCAGGAGGTGCGGCTGCAAGCGGGCGTTCACCATCTTGAATATGCTGGCAAAATTAAGCACCGATTCGTACTACAGGAGCTGTAAGAACGAGGATAACGAAGCAAAGCCGTACATTTTTTAGAGTTCGTCCTATTCACAGGACCTAAACTTTATGAAAATTATTTGAAATTGGATGTTTTGCAAGGTTTGCGTGTCAGGCAATCCATGTGAAGATTGGTATGCAAGTATGTGTTTCTTAAAAAATTATAAAAGGGGTGTAGGTAGCATAGGCACCGACGGAAGTATTGCAATTTAAGAGAGCCTCGAGGTCGTGGGTTTGAATCCCGCGGCCTGCAAACAGTTTTTTTAGTTGCTTTAATTATTGTTTTTAATTTTTTTTGATCTTAATTACACTGTACAGCACTTAGCTTGGTATTGCACCAAACCAATTTTTTTAAGAGATTGAGTCATAATTAAAAAAGTAATTTTTCCGTTTTTCGAAGTTAGCCTCCGAGGTCGAGATATGGGCCTTCGAAGTTCGAAATTGGACCTTTGGTTAAAAAATACTTTTAATTATTGTATGTAAACAACTAAAAAAAGTAAAAATATGAGCGTGGTCCACCTTTTGCTCTCATTTAAACGGTATATAACATTTTTACTGGTGCTGAAGTCAAAGTCAAGTATATTCGACATAAAAATCATGTTCCATTTGGGTAAAAATTCATTTAAAAGCAATATTAACAAAAATTTCACGATGGAAATTTATGTCACGTCATGCTATGTCACTTAGCGTTTTACACTTGGATGGGATTGTAAAAGAAAATTGAAACAATTGCATTAATTAAAAAAAAACTAGAATTGCTCCAAATCATATTAAAACAAGTTTCATGAAAACAGCTATCCACAATTCGCAAGAGTTTTCCGATTTTGTAAGAAAAAAAAATTAACTCCCATTTCACATAACGTACCCCTCTTTAACTGAGTCCCAGAAGATAATTTTGGTAGGCCTTCTTAAGTAAAGCCATTCTAAGAGGCCTACCCGAGAAGGGCTGAAAAAAGTGCTTCCTTGCAAATCATATTTGATATAAACTGTAAGCAAATACTTCAAAGATGTGTGATTTTTATAAATTAAAGAAGCAACTTTAAAAGTACTCCTCCAAAAGTCGTTCTGAAGTACGTCCTATAAAAGCCCTACTGGAAGCCCTTCCATGGAACGAAGAAGAAGCCCTTCAACTTGTGCCACTCCATACAAAAAAGAAAGGAGAAAGGAATGGAGAGTGGAAGGCATCTTGACTCTCAGGAAGGCCTGACTCCTAATATTATCGACTCGGGTATATTTAAGGACCGGTTCGATTGTTTTCTTTTTTTCGGTTAAATATAGAGCTAAATATGTGCTATACTGGGTCCAAAGAAGTAAAAGAAAAAAGTATTTTCCATGTTTGTATCTCATTGAAATATACGACTGTCACGTACGTGACATATGTAAATACCCATAAATATCTAAATAAAATAAAAATAAAAAATTACATTTTTGGAAATTGGTCGGAACGGGGTTCGAAACGGGGCCCTACCAATCCTTGGTTCCTACATTTAAGGACCGCACTAATAAACATACATACGTATGTATGTACCTAGGTACTTGGTTTTTTCAAGTACTGTGTATACAGTCCCCTGATTTTTCGTGTGAATAGTTATCCTATATTTTTGCTTTATTCTCTGTGCATATTAAACGTAATTAAAAGCTGAAAATCTTGAATTTTTTAAATTAAGTTTATGTAATTTTTGTTCTTAAGATATACATAAGTATGTTGTTTTTATATGCATAGATATACTACTTATGTATATTTACTTACACAGGTGTCATTTCATTTCTAATTAATAAGGTTTTTGAGTAAATTGTGACCGCTAGGAAGCTACATTTTAATAATAAAAAATATTAATAACTACATTGCTAGAGATATTTTGAAAATTTCTATCATCAAAGATTTTTGTTTTATATCATACATAATTGAAATTTCTGAAATGTGGCTGCAATTTATTTTCATAGTAATGCCGAGTTTCGTCTAGGCTTTGAATTTTCAAAAAAAAAAACAAATATTTTTTGTCATTTCAATGCCTAGTGAAATTCAGAAAACGAGTACATGCAATCCAATTATAAAAAAGACAAAAAGGATTTTGAATAAAAAAAATAGAAAAGCAACCTTCAGGAGGCTTAAAAGAAAATTCTAGTTATATATGGCGAAGGTGATGAAAAGATGCAACAAATTAGGTACAAATAATTAAGCAAATTAACGACAGCAGTTCACTTCAAGGCAGCTACAACTACGATTTGAAAAATTTACTAAACTTTTGTCATTCTTGATATAGGCGACTATTTACTTTTAATTTACATATACATATATTTATGTATGTATTTATATTTGTTATACGAAAGTGTGTCGAGGTTGTTAAAAAAGTGTTGACTAACGGATATTTTTGTGTGTTTTATTAAAATGTACATTGAATTTTAAATGTATGCACTCTTACACAAATAAATTCAGTATTATGTTGTGATTATGAATGATTTATATGTGTTGATACGTATGTGTATATTATTTTTATCAAAATATTTTTGGTATACGATTTTTATATAATATTTTAAAATATAAATATGTATTCAATAATTAACTGTACGCACCTGTATCGACAATAACATCTATGAGATCCATGGATTTGGCAAAGGCATCTTTCAGATTGATATGATGAAAGGAGACGATGCTTCCTTCACGTTTCGCCCGATCGAGCGCCTCACGTCGCTTGAGCGCCTTCTCGCGTCGCATCTGGTTCTTATAAAATTCAGCAAAATTGTTAACGATGATGGGAATAGGCAAAGCGATTACCAGAACACCGCATATGCAACACACAGTACCAATAACCTTTCCCAGTGCAGTAGTGGGATAGATGTCCCCGTAGCCAACAGTTGTCATTGTAATACCCGCCCACCAAAATGTTTCCGGTATTGAAACGAATTTTGTATCCTTTTCATCCTTTTCGGCAAAATATGCCAGCGAAGAAAATATGAGAACGCCCATGGCCAGGAACAGCATTAGTAGACCGAGTTCCTTATATGAATTACGTAGCGTAAAGCCTAACGACTGCAGGCCCGTTGAGTGACGGGCCAGCTTAAGGATTCGCAGGATGCGCATGATGCGAAATACTTGCACCACCCGGCGCACATCCTGGAACTGGTCCGTTGCATTCTTATTCGTCTCCAATAGGAATAGGGAAACAAAATATGGGAGTATTGCCAATAGATCGATTATGTTAAGGCCGCCCTTAAAGAATTTCCATTTGTCCGGCGACGCACTAAACCTAAGTATATACTCTAAGGTGAACCACGATATGCAAACGGCCTCAACCATAGCCAATTGCGGATTATCGGATGGTGTACCATTCTCACTGTGTTGTAGTTGTGGTAGGGTGTTCAACGTCAGGGCTATGGTAGACAGGACTATAAATAGTATGGATATCACTGCGATAACCTGTTGAGTAGAATTCAATTCAATTCGATTCAGAGGCTTGTTTTCTGTTTTGCTTAAAAATTTGTATTTTTTTTTTTGTTTTTTTTTTCTTTTGTATAGGCATTATGTTTTTGTTGTACTTCAATTGAAACGCATTACAGGTCTTACTTAAGGTTGCGCTAATCAAATTAAGTTTGAACGGCTATTATATACTAAATGATAATGTTAAAGATCTAAAGAGACGCTAAACTTAAAGTAATGTAAGTTTATAAGAGCATTTATGTAAAATCCAGCTGGAGGCAGCTGTTGCTTGTTAGAAAGCATACATTTCCGGGAGGCAGGGATCTTACACTGAAAGTCATTTAGTCAAGGCGCTGAAAATTGTTGTTGGTTACTTTGTTGCAAGTCACACACTTTCAAGCATTTTCAGCTTTTTTTTTACATCAAACCAGTTCCAAAGGATCATGCCAGCCTAATTTCAAGGGTTTCTATACTATTTATAAATATTTATTAGCATATGCATCTAGAATCGCTGGGTGGGTGAGACTAGTGTGTGTGTGTGAGCTTTGGAGGTTTGTGTAAGAAATAACAGGTGGATGTAGTGGCGGTCGGTTAAGTCCTTGGTGCGGGGTGAATGGAGCGTTCTAGCCACCGAGGGCGTACAAATGTATGCGTTATGAGTTTGGGACTTACACAAATGTGCCTACTTGACACTTACCTACAGCAGTTAAAGTACACAATTTTGTGAAAATTGAAAAACGTATAAGAATATATAAGAGTATTAGAACTAAAATATTGTATTAAATAAAAATATTTAAGGGTTTTTAGATACATATGGCTATTCTAATCCTTCCGTGATTTTTCTGTTGCTGTTTTGGATTGCTGGACTGTTGAACTGAAGACTACGAGAGGAAAAGGGGAGGGCCTTGACTTTTGAAGGGAGAGGTGTTTACCGTTAGGTGTATTAACTCTTAAATGATCAGTATGGTGCTGAAATGCTTGGAACTAGCACACGAAATGTGAAATGCTGGATTTTGATTTAGTGTAAAAAGAGAAAAACTTATAAAACTAAAGACAAAGTGACTTACAGTTAAAATTAATTACGTATGTATATAATTCAAAAAATAAAGTTCTGTTAATTATATATTTTATTTTTTTTTTGGGTTTAAAAATAGATTATCTAAAAATAGTTAGGTGTCAATTGCACACAACACAAAAATACACGAACACATGTACTTATAAGAGGTGAGGACAGAAAAAAACAGAAAAAATATAAATGTTTAACACGTACTATATACATATCAGGTTGGTAAAAAATTATGTATAATTGAAAAAAAACAATATTTTTTAGATTAACTGTAAGTTTTTGTGAAATAAAAATTAAAAGTTATAAAAACAAAGAAATATAAATAATAACTATCTAAATATAAAATTATTTATATGCATGACAGTTCGTTAATCTGAAGTTGCTGCTGCAGCCAGTCGGTTGAACACTGTTAATTGTAGAATTGGTTTGGGAGCTCTATATACGCTAAATGCTGGGCACGTAGCAGCTAAACGATTGAGGTGGATGTGAAAAGCTAACATACTGCCTGGGTTTCTATTTGGGGTGTAGTATGGGTGGTAATGAGAAAAGCACTTAACTGCCTGTAGGAACTTTGCGCCATTTCGCTGTTGGTTTGACAAGTAAATTGGTTCAAAATGTCTTAATATATTTACGTAATTCGGAACAAATTTTTAAGCGTTTTAAAGCTAATTCATGCTTACCGGTACAACATAACTAAAACTTCAAAAAACTCTGGCTTTAAAACTTCACTTACTAAAAAATTCGAGAAATAAAAAGTTTAAAATTTACAAAAAAAAAGATACAAGAAAAACAATTTTTTAAAGAAATTTTATTTTTTTTATTGAGATAAAAAATCGGATTCCATACAAACCGCACACCGTCTTCGAAACGGGCACAACTCAAAACTACGCTTTTGCCAGAAAATGCGAAAAACTATTTTTTAGCACATGATAATCATATGGGCAAAGAAGACTTTACCTAAGGTTTTTTAACAAATCAAAACAATAATTTGTTCCAGCTTTTGCTGAAAGGTAAATAAAAGATATGTGTACATTTTTAGCGAATAATTTCAAAAATGCTAAATTTTGAGTTGTGACTCTTTTGAAAACGGTGTGCGAGATGCCAATAAGAAGCTAAAAAAATGAAAAAAAGTTAAAAAAGCAAATGAAAGAAAATTTTAATTATTTTCCCGGTACCGATAAGAAGCATATATACCAGAAGCATATGGACCTATGGATATCCACATATTCTAAATAGTTGTTGAACAGATTGGTAAAACTTTTCTCAAACTTACTAAATATATTGATTAATTTAATAATATAATAATATATTTGTTAATTTTTAGATTCGAACACTATACACTATTCGTAAATGCGAATATCAATAAACTATTCGAGACTCCCAGCCCTAGTACTTATGAAGGTATGCATCTCAGTAAGCTTGAATGTCTCTTCTTCGAAATATTACTACCCGTTTTTGTATTGAAAGACACAAAGTTCGCTTTGCAGCTGCTACCTACTTTCTTAAAACTACTGATTTTTCTCGAAACACTTTAATGACGTTCCAAATCAAATCGGTAACGAGTAAAGCGTATAACGAGTACACAATACTAGCAATCGGGTCTGCAGTCGATTTTTTGTAAGTTTAAAACACAATTTGTCGCTTTTTCTTGTTTGATAAATCTGAACAAAATTGAAATCGGCCGCAAAACTGGCAGTAAATTTGAAAAATTTTACTAATTCACTACATTACACTTGTTTGTACTGTTTTTGTTCTGTATTGTTGGCAAAGAAGAAGCTTAAAGTGTTATGGTAACCTTAAAGTACCGCAAAAAAAAATTGGCGGTAAAGTTTTGATTACAACATTTTTTATTACATTTTGTAATTGTTGACCAAATTTTTTTTTCAATTAAAAAATAAAATAAATTGTACCCATATTAATATCAAAAAAAAATCACATTAAAGATAATTTGTTTTTCAACGTGTAAGCGCGTATGACCAATTAAATTAATTACAACTACCAACAATGCATGACAATTTATTAAACTGTGTTACTTGTATGAAAACGGCAAATATTTATGAACTCTTGGAACCAGTAAATTTGCTTTATTTGCAATAAAAAGCGTTCTTACGTAAAGAGAAAACTAAAAAAAAAAAAAAACAAAACATACTTGTAATAACACGCATTGACTTAGCTAGCTGGGGCTAGCAAAGTTAACAGTTAATTTGAGCAGTAAACATTTGCTAGCAAGCTAAATACAATAAAAACAAGTTCAATTCCATAACAACTGTACTTTGTGGGTGGTACTGTAGCTGGTCGGGTGGGGTACTGAAATATTGAAATACGAGTATGCACATTGCGGCGAAATGCTTTGAGCGGTTCGCTCTTGGCTTTTTGCTTTCAGTTTGACTTGCATTTCCGCTTTGTGCACCTACAACTACAAACATATTTTCTTCCATACGAACGAATTAACATAGTAGTTTTCTATTATTTATTTGATTTTGATTCACTTTCACATTTCATATGTATTCTAGATTTCTGATTTCAAGTTCCACTATAATAACCATTCCGATTCGGATGGTAATTGCGTTCAGTGAACATCCTGCATCCGTAGGCCCTAAAATTTGACACATTTCCGACTGTAGCATTAAAATATGCACAGCTTTGCAATAAGCATAATTAAATTGGGCATTTGTTTGGCATAAAACATATTCACGCTTGTTGTGTAGGTAAGTATGTATTTGATTATATGTATGTTTAAAGGAAAATAGTATATGTAGGTAATTTGTTTTTGTATATGTGAATACGTCCACATCTACCATGGCGAGCACTGTACGCAACAACGCATTAATAATCGTTTTCGATGTTGATTGTGACATTTGATTTTGATTTTGATTTTGATGCATTCGAAATAAAGAAAACGTGTCAATTGGGTAATTGGATGGTGAAAATTTCAAAAAATTGCGGGAAAGGGTCTACAAAGTATTTACATAAATACTTAAATAAGAGGACAAATTGTTACATAAAACCTAAAATTATTTATGTATGTACGTAAACTATGTATATAAGAATTATGCTAAGAATTGAATGAAAGCAGAAGAAGAGAAGTAGAGGTCACTATGGGATAAGGCATTCAGCTAACTATTACATTTACATACATATATTTAAAATTACAAAAAAAACCTCAGGCGTTTTATTCAAATCAAAGCAACTTTTTTTATCGAATGTTTGAAAACTGTTTATTCTAAAGAGCCCCTTTTGTATACAAATTGTATTTGCATTAAATATATATGTACTAATAATAATCTTGAAAAGTTTTTTTGGGCAAAGTAACTATGCATGTACTTCAATTGGTATATTGATGTTTCTCGAAGAGAAACTATCGGTTACAAAATGTGTAACAAGAGAACACATAAAACCAAAGAAAATTGAAAGAAATTAACTGAAACATTAGTGAGAGAAAGTGCCTCGAAAGCTAACAATGGGAGAATGATCGACTTATAGGGGTATATGTATGTACAAATGCGGTTGAGCTTATATAATATTTACACTTAATTTTCCCAACCATTTCAAAACAACACATGCATAAAACCCAATCAAATGGTTTTTCTTAAAATTTAAGACCTTTCACTCGATTTTTTCAAATAAATTTAAGTGAACGGTATACAATTTTAAGAAAAAGCAATTGCTTAATTTGTATGCCTACGGCCCGTTATATCTAAATATGCCTTAAAAGCAATATCTGTAATTTTTGTAAAAATGAAAAGTCCTATATATTACTGTATGTACTTAGTTCCTCTTGGCTAAATATTGAATTTTTTATATCCATCCGAAAGAAGAAGTATGATGATAACCAATTTAAATTATTGCAGCTATTATATTATTCCATCAAATAAACTGGCATCAAGCTAGTACGTAATCGTTGCCTAAAATATTTGTTTCCTTTGGTGACCCAAAAAGCATTTGGAATTTTTCGTAACAACTTCGGCACTTACAATCGGTTCTTAAAACATGAAAAGTATGTTGTCTCGAGGCAAGGCAATTTGATTTTTTTCCGGAAGTAGTGATCGCCTTATTTAATTTTTTTGTCATATCTTCGGAATTATTTTTTTTTTGGCCCAAAGTTCTTTGACCTCAAAGTTCTAAGCTTACCAAAAATCATTAAGCTTTTGCTTTTTTTTATTCCGACTGTTCCAGTAGACCTATTTAAAAAAAAAGTGTATTGCACAATGTAGGTGCCATTGAAAAATGTAAAAAGACTATCTCTAATTTCGGCAAAATAAATCGAAATTGCCCAGCAAAATTACTATAGACAAAGGGCTGTATGGCGAGCTCGTTTTGTTTGCTTGTAAGGTGGTACGGTGGTAAGTGGTAATAGCAGTGTTGCCAGATGGTCCATATAACTTCAACCTGAAGTAATTTCAATTCTCCCTAAAAAAAACTTAAAATATCAATGAGCTCACTGATGCTGGAGGCAATATAAAATTTGGCAACATTTCGAAGCTTGTCCTTGTTGGCTTGTTGAATCTACCATTTTAGAATGCTGCAATTGGACGTATTTCCTCAATGTGATTATTACATAAACGATAAGCTACGGACGCGTATATAATGATTAAATAAATATATTCATTGCACATATTACATACATGTAATATAATAATGTTCGAAAGTTACGAAATTTTTATTTTTTTTTGATTCTTAGGAAAAAAAAATTATGATTCAAAAAATCCCCAAGAAAATCTGTAAAGATATTGTATCTCTAATTTTCTCCCTAATGCCCCAAAATAACCCTAAAACAAGGGAGAAATACCCAAAGTTGGCAACACTGGGTCATAGTAGTTATCTACGGATTTTATTCATATCCCGTACACTTACTTTATATATACAGAATGACGATCGGTTTTTCAATAACTAATCAAGTAATAGGCGTCTTCACACCGATCGCGTTGCTTCATTAGTTGGAAGTTTAACGTAGATGTACTATTTTCTCTTTCGTTGGTTTTGGCAAGGCAACGAGCTCGGTATGCCGACTTTCTATTATTGTTCATGTATATACTTCGGACATATTTAAGTGCTTTTTATATTATGTAAAATGAAATAAAAGAAACAAACAAACAGATTTTCGGACTCGGAACTGATTTTGTATAGGAAATGAATAGAAGTCATCGCTGTCGTGTGCACGTCAGCGGATTTTAATCAAATTTTTGGACACATTTCGCATTGGTAGATACATTCTCGAATATTCGCCTCTAATATTTTTAATACCATTGAGTCGCTTGCCAATATTTATGACTTTAGACTCAACTAAATACATAAACATACAATTTTTGAGCCTTGATAAAATCGTTTCCAATACTCAAAAGGTAGTTCAGGATTACACCAGTTGAGGCTTTTAGTCTGGCTATTAAAAGCCTAACCAATTTAGAGAATTGAATTTATAAACTAAAACGATTCAACTAGCAAACAATTACAAAAGCAATGTAGGTATCCATAAATTTCTTATCCTTATTTCCCATTCCTTTGGATCTATTCTAATTGTTCACGTTCTGACGACAGCATTGAAAACATAATAAAGGGATCCACTTGTTAGAGTTGTGTAATCAGAATTAAAAGAAGCGTTTTTCATTTGAATGTTTGGACAGATACACAACTTTGTCTCCATTATCCATACCTTTACTGATGATATTATGGGCCAGTAACTGACAGATAGCCGATTTCGCAGCGCGACACGACTAAAGACCTATCCTGACATTTGACAACGTTTTTGCACTTATTTGACGACAAATGCCACTGATTTTGACATAGTGAAAACCAGCCTCAAGTGTTAATTGAATGCCATATTTTGCGATCAGCCGGCCTTTTCTACGCGTTAGCGATGATTTCGTTTCCACCAAATTTGATTTCCTCTTTAATAACCGTGATTCTAGGTATATTGGTTACGATGCCACTTTATTCAATAGTCCAGGTAAGGAAATGCTGGTATTGCAAATTTCACGGGGCAATATTATTGCTGCCATCTCATATTAGGTTCGCAGATCATCCCCAAGCAATTACAAGATGGGATATGGTCAAAGTAAGAAGATCAAACCAAGAATAATCGACCGCTTACACAAAAATACATTTATAATAAATATTAATACTTTTTTCGCTGAATCATCCCTGTCGCAAAAGCCAACAAACCGTTATTTTTCACAGCGGCCAATTCTTGCAAAATTTCCATTTAAACCTTCTATGTCATAGACATTTATGTATCAAACAATTAGAAATTTTCACACCGCAAACGAGTGCTAACTATTTTAAGGAAATTAAGTGCAAGTAAAATTCTTAAAAACGAATAGAATAGAAAAATTAATTATAAAATTTCAAATCTAATTTGTATTTTAATGTAGCAGTTCTCAGGCCTTGCGGAGTGGTAGCGTTCACTGCTAACTAGTACACCACAGCGGTCGCCCGTAACTTGACTAAGATAATTTTCAAAGGCAATAAGCTATTGATATTATTATGATAAAAAATTTCATCTTATGTTTATCAATTTTTTTATATATATACATATGACTATATACATGTATATCGTTGTTTAAAGTACAAAACCGCGTATCGTCATTCTGCAAAACCGCGTAACTGACATTGGCTGCCAAAAATTAGATTTGCTCACACAAGCTCTTGGCTCAATCCTTATCCATTCGTCCTGAAATATATTAGCCATAAATGTGATTGCTTTATAAAAACGAGAACCATTTTGAAATATGAGTGTTTTTACTCTCTAGAAAATAATTTATGCAACCTCGTATACGCGGTTTTGCATTATCTTGATACGCGGTTTTGCATTACCTTGATACGCGGTTTTGTACTTTGAACGACGATATGTAAACAAGTAAAAACACTCATATTTCAAAATGGTTATCTTTTTTATAAAGCAATCGCATTTCAGGACGAATGGATAACTGACTTTTGCCGCCAAAAATTGGATTTGCTCACCCAAGCTCTTGGCTCAATCTTTATTCATTCGTCCGGAAATATACTAGCCAGAAATGCTTTATAACTCTCATTTATGCGACCTCACATACGCGGTTTTGCATTTTGTTGATACGCGGTGTGGCTAATTTCAAGGCTGTACTTAAGAAAAGTTGCCAAACTTCGACAATTTTTATTCGATTGCAATATATGGGGTATCAGTTTATTTGAAAATAGATTTAGTTTTAGATAGTACTCCATATTTTGAAATTGTAGAAATGATGATCAAATTTAAAAAAATTAAGAAAAATATGGGTCTTTTTTTAATTTGCCCCATAAAAAATTCCAACAAGCCTGGTCCGACAATAGATTCTTATATACCATTTTAGAGGCCTACATATTCTCTTTTCAGATCACATTCGATCTTTGAAATCTAATCAAAAATCGTATCAACAAAATGCCAAACTGCGTATGTGAATTATGTAAAATATTTTCTAGAGAGTAAAAACACTCACATTTCAAATTGGTTCCATTTTTTATAAAGCAATCGCAATTCTGGCTAGTATATTTCAGGACGAATGTATAAGGATTGAGCCAGAGAGCTTGTGTGACCAAATCCAATTTTTGGCAGCAAATGTCAGTTACGCGGTTTTGACGACGATACGCGGTTTTGTACTTTAACCGACGATATATGCATATGTAGTTGGTTAATAAACTATCCAATCAAACATTAGCGCAAATTTTTCCGGTCTTCTACTGAATCTTTCGTACATAGTTTCGATTTCCATGAAGTCTACGATTCTGAGTTCTCGTACAGATTTGCTACAACAAATTTCAGATGTCGGAACAGATAATTAAAGTATTAAAAATAATTCATGAAAGCAGCAATAATGATGAAAAAAATATGGGTGTTTCCATCGGAAGGTCTGCCGTCATATATCTAACTTAGTTATGGGCCAACTTCTCCACTTTTCAATAGCTTTTGAATATGTCTTGCTGGGTGGCGCCAGGGTCGAGATATTTAGAAAAACCGTATTTATGGTCCGATTTGGTTCGAATTTGGCGTATGTAGTTGAAACATAGTCTATACATATAATAAAATTGTAACAGGTCGATGTCTGTACATTATAGATATTAAAGAAAAATTAATGTGGGGGGTCTTTATAAGAGCACCAGAAGCCAAATCAACCATTTTTAGAATTTTTGTCTGTCTGTCTGTCTGTCTGTATGTTTGTTCGCGCATCACTCGAAAACGAATGCATGGATTTGAATGCAGTTTTCACCGATGTATTGCTAGAGGTCTAACTTAAAATATAGGAGGAAAAAAATTAGAGAGTTGCCACCTGCTTCAAAATTGGAGTTTAAGTAATTTGATAAGAAAAAATGAATATTGCAATATGGGCGTCAAAAGAAAGAGGCTGAAGAAGGCTTATAGCCAAAAATATTTTTTTAGAGTTGCCACCTGTTTGAAAATTTACATTTAATTTAATTTATAAGATAAATTGAATATTGCAATATGGGTATCAAAATGAAAGGGTTTAGGAAATTATATTGCCGAAAATATTTTTAGGGAGGGCTGCCACCTGTTTGAAAATTTTTATTGTATTAAATTGATAAAATAAATTAAATCTATATCTACATCTATTAAATATAATAAAATTGTAACAGGTCGATGTCTGTACATTATAGATATTAAAGAAAAATTATTTAGAGAAAAATTTATTAGAGTACCAGAAGCCAAATCAACAATTTTTAGAATTTTTGTCTGTCTGTCTGTCTGTATGTTTGTACGCGCATCACTCGAAACCGAATGCATGGATTTGAATGCAGTTTTCACCGATGTATTGCTAGAGGTCTAACTTAAAATTTAGGATGAAAAAAAGTAGAGAGTTTCCACCTGTTTGAAAATTGGAGTTTAAGTAAATTGATAAGAAAAAGTGAATGTTGCAATATGGGCGTCAAAAGAAAGAGGCTTAAGAAGGTTTACAGTCAAAAATATTTTTTTAGAGTTGCCACCTGCTTGAAAATTTACATTTAATTTAATTTATGTGATAAATTGAATATTGCAATATGGGTATCAAACTGAAGAGGCTTAGGAAATTTTATTGCCGAGCATAGTTTTAGGGAGGGCTGCCACCTGTTTGAAAAATTTTATTGTATTAAATTGATAAAATAAATGAAATCTATATCTAAATAAATAAAATTGTAACTGGTCGATGTCTGTACCTTATAGATATTAAAGAAAAATTAATATGGTGGGTTTTTATTAAAGCTACAGAAGCCAAATAAAGAATTTTTAGAATTTTTGAATCTCTGTCTCTCTGTATATTTGTACGCGCATCAGTCGAAAACATGGAATTGAATGCAGTTTTCACCGATGCATCGCTAGAGATCTAGCTTCCAATATAGAAGAAAAAATTAGAGAGTTGCCACCTGTGTTTAAAATTTCAGTTTAGGTCAATTGAAATACGGTAAAGTGAATACTGCAATATGGCTGTAAAAAGAAAGAAATTTACAAAGGCTTACAGCTGAAAATATTTTTGTGGAAGGTTGCCACCTATTTGAAAACTTTAATTTAATTTAATTGATAGCATAAATTAAATATTGCAATATTGGTATCAAACTAAAGAGGCTAGGAAATTTTAATGCTGAAAATATTTTTTGGGGATTTGCCAACTGATTGAAAAATTGTATTCATTAAAATTTGTAACATAAATGAAATATTGCAATACGAATCTTAAACTAAAGAGGATTAGGAAGCTTACTTTCGAAAATATTCCTGAAGCGGGTTGCCACTTATTTGAAAACTTTAATTCAGTTAAATTTATAATATAACCTAAATGTTGTCATATGGGTATCAAACGAGAGTATTTGAGAATAATAAAATTGCAACAGGCCGATATCTGTACATAACAGATGTTAAAGAAAAATTAATAGGGGGTTTATTAGATCAACCGAAGCCAAATTTAAAATTTTTATAATTTTGGTCTCTTTGTCTGTATGTTTGTAAGCGCATCACGCAAAAGCTAATGTATGGAATTAAGTGCAGTTTTCACTGATGTACATATTGCTAGAGCTCTAATTGAAAATATAGAATCCATTTTTTTTTTTGTTTTAGTTTATCGTCGATCATTATTCCTAGGTATTTGAACGTATTAACTTTTTCCAGTGCGTCGTTGTTATATTTAGAGTTAGCAACGGACCGTTCTCAAAATTTCGCCTTGATATAACCACAAACTTAATTTTTTTTTATTTCTGTGAGGAAGGTTTTTCGCTAAAGAAATTAAAACTTTTCGTTGTTGCTGCCAAAAAATTAAGAAATCTGCGACGTCACGTTTTAGAATTTCAATGTATTTCACTAAACTACTAAACGGCTGCAACGACTTGGTTCATATTTGGCAACACGTTGAAAATAAATATTCTGACCAAAAATTTACTCGGTATGTAGCTCGGGATATTCCTTAAATTCTTATACAGACTAAAACGTAAAAAACCAATATATCTCTAAAACCAATTACGCTGGGGAACTGAAACTTAGCACTGATGCATATATTGCAAATGCATTGGGAAAGGGGGCGTGGCTCCTTCCTTCCATACAAACTGAACTTCTCATATAGCTTATCTCTGCAACTGCTTACGCTAACGTCCTGAAATTCTACACAGCTACAAATGTTATCAATACCGTAGTTATGGCGAAAAGTGTTAATTATTGGAAAGGCTGGATATACATTTACGTAAACGAGCAAATATCATTCGATTGGGAACCATTTTCTCCTGGACTTCTAAATCCCATTGAACTATTGTATTTATGTGAAAATTTTGAAGAATTTTTTTAAATGTTTCACAAAGAATGGATCTTTGCTTTTAAGAGTTTCGCTATAAACTGTCCTATCTACATACCTATTTGCATAAAATGATAGCCGTTTTCGTTGTTCGGAATAAACTCAAAAAACCACTGAATAGAGTTCCGTCAGATTGTCGGAAGTTATCTTACATACATATATGGTCCAATTACATGCTACTAGAAAACTCTCTAGATGGTGCTGGAGTAGAGTTAATTATAAAAATCGTATTTATTAACCGATTTCGTTCAAATTTTAAATGTGAGCCATGTACCTGTATGATGGAAAATTCTTTTGATACAAATTTACCTGATTAGTGCCGCTGGAGTTAAGGTTGAAATTCATAACACGTATTCATTTTATGGTAAGCAATGGTTTTGCAGAAAATGAACCCAATGGATGGCGCTGCAGACGAAATGTATAGAAACCCCGTGTGATTGGTCTGCTTTGGCACTATGTTTAAGTTATACGAATTTAGTTTTCAGATGCCTAAATAAAGGATGGGGTTAAGTTTATCTGACGCCCTCATGCACGATCATGCGGTCTTGCATCTACCCTGAAATCAGTTCATAAATTTTACCACGAATTGTAAAAGTGGCGAATTAACAAGGAAAGATCACCGTAGGTATATCAATCGCTTCATTTGAAAGATACTTAAGAGATCACACGACTCATTTAGCCAATGTACCGGAAAACTTTTCATCCTGTGGGACAGCGAGGATTCTTGGCCCTCCTATAACAGAAAACGCACTACGGCATACGCATCGCACCAATGTTGTAGTTGCAAGATCATAGAAAAAGATACGCATGCTTGGCAGAGATCTCACGGGTGGAAATAAGACCATCGGTAAAGCTCATGACACCGAAAGGGATTGGTATTCCATATGGAATCACAGCGTTACTACTATTGGCCTATGTGTGAGGAGGATACTGCGCCTTAGTGGTTTCAACTTAAATCAAAAATTTTGACTTTACAGACTAATTTTGTTTTTAAACGCTCTTTTGCATTGGCCAACGCAATAGCTCTCATTAGGCGCCCCGAAGTAAGCGGGCATTGGCTAGTAAATCATAAATTTCCAAAAAATTATCATAAATTGGCGCTGAAGTCAAAATATAAAGTATATTCGACAAAAAATTAGTGTTTTATTTGCGTTAAAAATTCATTTAAAAGCAATACTAACAAAAATATCATGATGGAAATCTATGTCACGTCACGCCATGTCAGGCAACGTAAAAGAAAATTGAAAAAAGTTGCATTAATTAAAAAAACTCTAAAAACAACTAAATTATGTACTCCAAATCATATTAAAATAAATCCTTTGAAAAGAGCTATGCACAATTCGCAGTTTTGCGATTTTGCAAGAAAAGAAAAAAACATCTTCCAATTTGGTCACATTACCTCACTCTCTTTAATTGCGTATATTTAAGGACCATGCGGTTCGATTGTTTTCATTCTTCGGTTAAATATAGAGCTAACTATATGCTACACAGGCTTCAAAGAAGTAAAAGAAAACAAATATTTTCTCTTGTTTGTATCTCATTGAAATGTACGACTGTCACGTACGTGATAGCCCGAACACAATGAAAACGACGAGCTACAAACCACAGCTGTCATATTATTTTAACACGTACTCTTATGTAGATAATTATTTTGGCGACGACCGGGCTACGCGACGGCTGTGGTTGTGGCCAGATTAGATCTATTTCTATTTTTCTGGCGACAGATAAGGTTCTTCCTCTTCTTTTATGTCAAACTCATACAAATTCATGATGTCGCTGCCGCGTTCAAAGAAATCATGTCGCCATCGACAAAGCGCTTAGATAATAAAGATGACAAATTGGAAGCTGTGGTCGGTAGCTCGTCGTTTTCAATGTGTTCAGAACTTGACGTATGGAAATACCCATATGTTTTTATTTGTACTGTTGTGAATTTGTCAAGAAATGCTATAAAGCTGCAAATTATGTTGGGCTGCTGGATGCACGTTGCACGTTTGACTAGAAAAAAAGTAATTTATTAAAATGAATCTAAAAAAAGTTGCCTTAGCAGAAAATCATACAACATTTATGGAATTGTTTGTACTCCTGATTTTTCATTGCAGCAATTTTGCTCTAAACACTTATGTTTGCTAGCGATTAATTTCATCGCAAATACAAGTTTATTGAAATTACCAACAACACGATAATATATTACAAAATTACTCAAAATAAAATTGTTTACTTTGCGCCAAAGGATCGCCATACATAGAAAGGTGTCTGGCAACAATGTTGTCGACTTTACTCGGATTTAGTGATAGTAATTTTTTCGTATTCGTATTAATCAATAATCAATAAACATCTAAAACACCATCACCCCTATTCTGCAACACTTTCGTATTCGGATTTTGCTACGAATCGTAGGAATGGAATGCTGCAATCCGAATCATATTTTCGAACTTTAAAAACGAACGAGTAAGCTTTTTTGCGTAATTTTGTACGAAAACAATTCTGTGTCGGAGGCGAGAGAAAATATGTAAATCGATGTGTGTTTTCAGGAAATATTAGTGGTGTTTACTTACAACAGATAAATTTGCCATTCGCATATACGTATATTTTCATCCACTGCTTTATATAAACGAGCAAAAAAGAATCTTTGTTGCCCCTTATCGAGAAACTTGGGTCCGGTTTAGTTATTTGTAGAATGATTTTCGTTTGTTGTGTCCAAACGCATAACCCGAATCCAAAAACTTTAACATACACGCAAATTTCGATGTGGGTGCTGCGCAAAAATACTGTGATATACACCCTAACAAAACTATTCATATGCAAAGCTAACTCGACTACTCCCAGTCTACATAGTAGATGTACGATGCTTAAACTATTTTCAGACTCCTTACAAAGGATAAAAGCACCCATTTTTGTCTCATATTGTAAACAAACAAATAATTCAAAATATTTCATGAGCTACTTGTGTGTGTGTGGGTGTGTGTGTGCGTGTGACATTCCAACATGCTGCAGACTTCAAATTGAGCATAACCAATTCCATCGAATTGAGTATCATGCATTAGTGCCTATTGCATTCTATAATGATTATAATTATACACATACTTATATAGAATATGTGTGTATATAAATACACAGCGCATAACAGCCATTATGTAAATAATAGACAAGCATACATAGTATATTTCGCAATGCTCATACAAGTAAAATTTACTATCGAAAAGAAGTTTTTTTTTTATATACAAACTACCATATTTATATATACATACGATAATGCACAACGGACTACTAACTCAGTCAAGCAAAAAAAATAAATTATTTTTATATACATACTATACATAACTATGCATTATAACTAAATAAACTCAAACTGATTTAAATAAGATACAAAATAAAACATATTTACGTGTACTATATAACGCTGTGATTTTGTTTGAATATATAATTAAGCCTGGATTTACAGGTATTTACACATTTTCCTTATTGGAACACATACAGCTATTGATTATTTTTGTACAATTCCGGGAAGCAAACTCAAATTAAAAAGTAGGGTATACAAATTCCATTCCATATCAGAACAAAAAAGAGTACAAGATACGCACACTTGTCTCGAATATTTTGCATTACATAAATGGTTTTGTTTCTTATCTATATGTATGTATATGCACTTGTAAGTATCGAGCAATCTGGTGTTAGGAGAGCAAACAACTTGGTAATCGGTAATTACATAGATGGTATATGTTGTATTGAAAAAAAAAACAAGAAACCGGAGTACTTATGGGGTTTTGGAGTGCATGTGGTTCACATCCTTTTCTTGGCTTTACCAAAGAAAACAAACAAAATTCGAAACAAACAACGGAATGGCATGGAATTAGTTGTTGTTTTGTTTTTGCAATGATTGCTTATATTGCGTGTTAGGCAATACAAATATGTATGTCTATGGATCACCATTATCATTTGGCGGGAGATTATTATTACAACAATACTACAACAAAGGAGAAATACCGTGGAAACACCAAAACATAATAAAATAGGGTTCAACAGAAAAATAAAGAAAAATATTTATTAATGAAATAGACGAAAACGTAAAATTATAAATACTAATTTTGCTTTGGTCTTTGGTTATAAAATACTAAATGGAATTTGGTGAAATCATAAGCCGAGGCTAAACCAAATTAATCAAAAGTTGAAGACTACGATTTCTCTTACGGGTTACATTTTTACGTTTTCGAGATACAAGCTTCCGCAAAAGCCACTACGACATCACAACAAATGTAGTACAAACCATAACTTTACTTTTCTAGCGACTGATTCTCACACATCAATAATATGTAGATTAGACGCCAAGCATTCAATCTATCATTTAAATAAATATGACTATTCAATGGAAATATTATTAATTCTATATGCATTTGTTTTTTGAAGTTACGCCACCAATTGTTTTTACTAAACTTAGGAGGGATAATTTTTCAACCGAAAACAATATGAATACGTTTAAAAGTGTTTAGTGTACTTGTAATTATAAATAACAAATAGTCAAGTACATATGTACTAGAGTAGGAGGAAGAAAGAACAACAACGAGAGGACTTTGACACATATCCAACAAAGGACAAATGAATCGGAAGTTTTTGTCATTGTACGAGTACGTGTACGATTACATACTACATTTCTCAGTGGGCACTTATGAAGTGTTGCCTGAAGTGTTGTACAAATTTAAGCGAAAAATTTAGTGAAAATTAACGATTATTTATGTTTGCTTTGCTTTTATAATACAATTTTTACATTTTAAGACTTCACAATCATTTCAAATTAAAATTAGTATTATTTACTACTACTACTTGTGTTGTTGTTTAAATTTCTGTAGTTGGATTTATGTGTGATTTAGTTATTGTTGGGATACTAGCCGGTAATTGTTGAAGCAATAAATATGTTCTTACTATCTCGAAAAAAAAAACATAATTAGTTATTTTGTTGGTTCTCATATTATTCTTATCATCGTTTAAAAAAGGATGTGGTTTCGGGCGGTATATCAGAAAATAAATTATAATCAAATATTACTTTATAGTTAATTTTGGAAAGTGAATAAATTTCGAAAAACAGCACAACTGACAAAGAACTCCGGAAATTTTTCCAGAAAAAAAACTGTTTATACATTATACATTGAAAATAATAATATTGAAAAAAAGTCAGTAAAAAGTAAAAGCAAGATAAACGTAGAAATTTAATCTTCGGCGGAGTTCTAAATATGGACATACCATAGTGAGGTAATAAATAAAAAATATGCCTACTGTATTGACTCGCTGGTTGCACTGTCAGCCGTGTTTGTGAGCGGCCTAAATGCGCACTATTTGTAATTCTTGAGACTCCTTTCGTTCGAAGACAATTAATTTAACGATTTTGATTAAATATTCCTGCTTTTTTCCACTGGTATTTTGCTGCTACGTTTGCAGAAAACATCACCCAGACTTATGCTTGAAACATTACAGACCACAGTCTAGACCTGTCAAATTATTTTTACACATAAGTCTAGTACATAATTATATTGGCGGCAATAGAGCTGCACCGCTACTTGTGCGTGGCCAGATTAGATATACATATTTCTATTCTTCAAGCGACAGATAAGGTCCTTCCTCTTCTTTCGAATTCATGATGTCGCTGCCACCTTAAGAAAATGCATGTCTCCCCCGAAAAAGCGTTAAGATGGCTCGTTGTTTTAAAATTTTCAAAAGGGGTACTCACTTTCCGTAGCATTTTAGTTGTAAAGTTGCTACCTAGCAATCTAGCACGCTTTTTGCTATTGGAAAAGTAACAAAACATGTGCAACGTAGCAACTTTACACCTAGAATGCTTCTCAACGTAAGCTCCCGTAATATGTTTCAAGCATTAGTATTATTTATTTGCGCTTTATTTAGAGTCATTTTGACAACCTCTTTTAGATAAAAAGAGTCGCATGATTCGTTGCTTTAACTTTATTAACTTTCAATTTTAGTATATAAGGAAGCTTATAAAGAAAGCTAAACCTCACAATTTCAATTCACTCACTATGAGCATATGCCTAGTGGACCTGAGCCAAAAATTTCCGAAAAGTTGGCAACCGGAGGTTCTTTAAGGAGGCCAAGCCATTGCTAGATCAGAGTAGAATAAGTATTGAGAATATTGTGATGATTGGATAGTTAAAGATTATGGAATTTACGTTCATAAAACTATACATAGGCTCTATTTGTTTATGAATGCCAAACTAATTGGTTGTTGTGCTAATTTAGCTCCAAAGGTTGATGTTTTAAGGAGTAATTTTCTGATATTATTAAGTACTTTTCTCCCTGTCGGAACCAATATATTGATATATATTTTCTAAATATCGGAATACCATCCACGAATCTACTGCTGACCCTTTATTGGATGCGGGAAGGGAAATATAATTCTTTGCTTGCTCAAATACAGATTAACTTTGCACTTAGATGGCATAATTTTGTGGTGTCTACTAAGTCTGAAATACTACTTAATCTTTGAATTCAAATTGCTGCGCAGAAATTTTAGAAGCTTGCATTTAAATGCTAACAAAAACTTCGAAAGCTTACAACATTTTTGCATGTAATTCTCTACTGCTCAAATGATTATGTTCATGTCGGAGAGTAGCAAACTATTTAGTTAAATCTAACTTTTCTTTTGGATCGACTCTTATTTAAAACATGTAGTACATACATACATATATAGATACACTGTACGAAACATTTATTATTTTTTACCTCTACTATGTTCTACACCAAACTAGACTCCGCTTATTCGAAGTACGATTTGTTTTTAATATACTATATAATAAATTAATACATATACAGAAACACAAATAAAAGCAAAAAAATATATTTATATTTTTTTTTTAATATTTAAGAAAAACATTTAGGAAAAATGGTACTTCAAATTAGAAGGAAACAAAACATAAATACAAAACGTTTGAAAAATTTTAAGAGATGTCCCCAAATATGTTGTAATTATTTCCGCTTCCGCACAAAAAAAAAACACTAAGCTGAGGGTGAAGACTGCTTGCTAAGCGCTCGAGAACAATGGTTATGAAGCAAGAGGAGGTAGCTATTTTATGGTTGAGAAAATGCTAAGGTGGAACTCCTACAGAATTAGACTTCCTATAGACTTTCTCAGACGTGGCTTAAGCAAAGCATAGGTTCGGGTATTGGCTAAGTTCACTAGCGTTATGAAAGCGGAAATGTATTACAACACGCCTTTGGCCACTTCTCCCCAGAGTTCTTGTGTGTAAAATTTATTTCGAGGATTTCTACAGCACACCTGCCGCCTGGTCATATCGCTTATTGCCCATTCCCAAACATAGTTATTGGATGTTTTTTTTTTAGTTTTTTTTTTTTTGGTTGCAAAGCGTCAACACTTCAATGTTTATCGCACGTGCTGTGTGTATAAGTAATGAGATTAATAGAAAGAAATTAGTAAATATTTCATAAATTATTTGAAAATTCTTTCTGTTAGTAATAGAGTTGGCAATTTCCACACAGCATCACCTGGATGACTACTAAAAATATAAATACTCGCTTTTCAGGCTAGAAAAAGAAGTACTACAAAAGAAGTATTACAGTTAAAGAACATTTGAATAATTGCGATCTTTCGAAAAATTTACAAAAAATAATTTCATATGGTTTTAGTAGTAATCATAATCCTACAACACAAAGAAAACACATATGTAAATCGATAAAAATAAATAATCACCAAATAAAATTTAACATTTTCTTAAAAAAAAGAAGAAAAACAAACGATAACACAAAAGACTTTTGATATCACGATGATGAAAAATAAAATGTACAAATGTATATTCCAAGTTGTACGTTTACTCCGTACGGTACGGTCTAGGGCAGGGTTTCCAGGATTGTTAGCTGAAGCTTAGCTTCAAATATTTTCTGCCCCTTTGTTGGCAAAGTTAGTTCACAAATGATTTTATTGCATGCCATTTGTATTGACAGCTTCTTAAACATGCGAACTGTGTCGAAATCGTTTCAAGCTTGAAGCTGACAATGAAGTGAGGAATGGTAGACGCATCGGAGTGACACTACGACAATATTTAAAAAGCGTGTGGAAAACGCTTAGAGCACATCAAAAAGAAGAGTTTGTTTAATTAAAAAATACTTTTCATATGCAGGTATGTATTTAAAAGTATTTACACCATTACAAAAAGACGTAAAAACAACACATATTCTTATAAGATAAGTATATACTTGGGTAATACCATTGCGTAAAACTCTCCAGCGAGTAATGCAAATGAAGCGTAATTTCAGAAGCAACGCCCAAAACATACATAAATATTTCTTAGAAATATTTTAAAGATTTTCTTTTGAAAACACACAAACACATTCAATAATTTCAAATGGAACGAGAAGATCGTTTCGTAACTGACGTTTTGGGTCTGCTAACTTTCACATCACTATCATTAAACGGTAAAAATGGAAATGGAAATGGAAATGCTAATGTAAGCTGTCATTAACAAGTAGTTGCGAGTAGAGTATTAGTAACAGTTTTTAATCATACATGGTTTTGCAATTATTTACAGCGACTATTTCTGCAACTGATTTTCTTCAACAATTTCATTCTGGTGAAAGAATATTTTAAATTCAAAAACATTTCTTTAGCGTTTGCGGTAATTTTTGGCGTTAGAGGTATCCCAATAAGTAGCAAATGAACAATTATCCTTAGAAAAAATTGTATAATTCTTTTTGCCATATTTATCGCACAACAAACACAACAAAGCCAAGAAACATCAAGTTAACATGTACATATGCATCTTGTCCAATGAGTTCTTAAACAAGGAAATATAGCTGAGTGTTGATAAAGCTGAGTGTGGTAAAAGATAAACAAAAATGTTAGTAGGTACATGGAACTATGCGACTGTGGTGACTGAGGCAAAATTTACAGCGTTAATTGGATTTTTTAAGTTTTCATTTATCATAGTTATTCGGCTGAGTTAATTTTATTTGTTTTTACACTAAAATTGTGACAGAAAAGAACTTAAATTTTCGAGTAAATAATTTTGTGAACAATAATATGCGGCACAGACATTTTTTATTACGTACAGGTCACCATATTCAGTGCTTTGAGCAGTAAATATAACAAATTTAACTCTACTTTGTTGACCCCCTCTGAGATCACGATATTTACGGGAAATCATAAGATAATCACTTGCGAAAATTTCCCGAATCAATGAGGACTTAATTAATATGTCTTGTGGCGAAAGATAGATAGTGCAAAAACTAAAACGCAGTGGGGGCATCCTGGGCTTTTTAAATATCGAGGCACTAAAGAGTGGGAACATTTTTATGCAGAGCGGGGCCATATGATGTTAGGGTGGTCCCTTCCCCCTTCCCCCTTCTAATAAAACGTATAAAATATTCTCGACGAAAATGTATCACATAGACAGAGTCTTCTGTAACAGCTTTCTCTGGTCGCTACTGAAATAAAGTTCTACCATGCGTATTGTGTACCAGGGGATTTTAGCGATGATTTCAGCTTCAAACGGAAATAAATCAAGATATGGTTTAACAACCTAATGCAACGATTTATTTATGTACATATACAGCTCAGCTCATATCATGCTCATAATTTTAAATGATACCACAAAAATGATCTAGCATCTAGCACTGAAGTCGTCCTATCTGACTTAGAATTGAGATTGGCTGTAAAGATGGCGTCCCATCGTACTGTGATCAAAGAGTCATGATACTTGAAATTTAGCAGATAAAAAAAGGGGGCAAAGTTGGTAGTTCTCAATTAATTCTGGCCTCTAATAGCCTTTAAAAAGTTGAGAAAACTAAATAAAAGAGCCTATGCTTAAAAAATTGCTCATTTTTATTCTGCTCCAAAAAATTCAATTACTTTTGCAAACCTTTAAAGGTTTTTACGGTTAGAAAAAGAAGAAAAACTTCTCTCTTCTTTATTGGCGCTGCAACCGCCTAAGCGATTTTGGCCGAGTCCACAAGAAGAAAAACACGAAAACTTATTTCAGATTAGGATTAAGGGATATAAAATATGTAAGTATTAACTAATTCAGTTCGTCAGACGATGTGTAATTAATTTTATCGAAACTTCAGGCAAAAGGGGCCGTATCCTATAAGAATTTATTATTTATTTAGTTAAGAAGTGAGAACCTATAAAGTTTTGCTCTCAAATAGCTAGAAACGCCTACATATGTCATGCACCGAATTTGATCACTTTATCTTTCACTTTAAGTGTAAAAACAAAAAAAATCTCCCCTGAATATTTTATTACGAGTACGTATGTATAAATATATATGCATGTATATGGATAAATAAGTGTAGATTAAAATATTAAATGCGATGATATTGCTTCAAGGTTATGTGGAACTTAAGAGTTACAAAATAAGATGTAAAATTATAAATTAGAAAAGAACACAAACATACAACACTTAAAATTACGTAATTGAAATAAGAAAAATTAATTTATATAATACATATAAAATATAGCGATAGAAAGTAAAAATAAAACATAATAAAACTTTACAGACGGCAACAAAAACATTTCCGCTTCGAAGATACTCACTATAGATATTCGTAGATAACTATTTATTTATTTATTTCGCTTGATCCGGAAAAGATTTACGTAGATATAAATGTTTGCGCTGTTACCAGAGCATCTCAACTTACCCTCGCGGCGAAGCTGGTGTTTGGCTTCTCGAGCAGCTCCCACAAGTACTTCTGGTATTCAGCACACTTGCCTTCGCCGAACTCTTCTTCGTCCCGTTGTCGCAGCGATTCGGCTTCTTTGCGCATTTCTTCGTGCACATTCTCTTTTCGCTGGTGGTACTTGTGCTGGCAGCACGACTCCAGATACAACTCATCGACCCCCCAGTACTCGAGATCATCACTAAATGCCAGAACACACATCTCGTCGACGATGTGTAGCTTTCCGGTACGATAGAAGTTCAATATGGAGCTGAAACTTTTCGGGTGTCGGTCGAAGAAATACTCGTTGTCGACTATCGAATAGTCGTCGCATAGCTCAATAATTGCCTCGTGCGTGGTGCATTCGCGCAATCGGCCCAGACGTGTGTGCGGCAGTCTTTCGAGTGTGCGCCAGAGAACCTCATGTTTGACGCCGCCTACATTGATGGACACGCGGCTATTCACTTGTTTCGATTGCGCTATCATAAAGGGTTCGGGTGGTGGTATGGAGGACATGGATCTGGAATGTGCGCGCTGCAATGCGCCAGTGCCCATGCTGCCGTGCATATGGGAAGTCGTCGGATTGGAGTGCGTCGGTGATGGTATTGGGAATGGAGCGTATCGCACTTCTTTGCCAACTGCGCCGGTACTACCAGCACCAGTTCCGGTACCGCCAATGCCACCGATGTTTTGACCGCCAGGCGAGGCAACGCCACCAATACCGCCATTGCCCATAGGGCCACCAAGGCCGCCTGCGGTGTGCGTGGTTGTGGCGGATGCGCCAGTAATACTGCCGCCATCATCGTAATCCAAGTTTCCAATGCTGCCGCCACCGATATTGTTGAGATGGCGTTGGCTGGTAGTGACGCTGGTACCGGCAGCCGCAGAAGCAGCTGCGCCATTGTTATAAGCAAGATTGCCAGTTGTTGGGACAGCTCCAGTGCCGCAACCAAATGAACTAGCTCCACCGGTTCCCATCGCTCGGCCCCAATCGACATTACCGCTTGTATCGTAGTAGGCTTGGTTATCGTTGTTGTCGCCAAGGTCGTAGCCCTGGGTGATGTGGCTGAGGCTACTGACGGCAGCTGTTGCTCCAGATGCCGGGCTGCGGCCAAGCGTTTCGTTTTCAATCCAATTACTGGTTTGTTGCTGCTGTTGTTGTTGGAGTAATTGTTGCTGTTGCAATTGCAAATGTTGTTGCTGCTGTAGCTGTAGATCGCGCTGAGACTGTTGCTGCTTTTGCTGTTGTTGTTGTTGGCTAGCAGCCTGTCCACCATGCAGTTGTCCGACCATTTGCGTACCTCCATTATTGAATTGGGGCGGTGTTGCATCACCCGTTTCCCAGCGTACCGTTTCACGGTCTCTATCGCGTTCGCCGACCATAAGTCCGCCACTGCGGTAGAAAATAGAAAGCAAGTTATGTCACTAAATAACACAATTTGTTATTAAACAAACGATTCTTAAAACGCTTGCTGTTGGGGTAAGAAGGTATTTTTCCAATCAATAATATTCTTTAGGTCTGGTGGTTTATGCCAACGAAGCTTACTTGAATAAGCAAGAAGAGAGAGTGCAAAAAGTTCTATAAGGACCTGGGTCTGAACAGTTCTAGTTGAAAACCATCTGGACGAAGGCAGTGGAAGCCACCATTATGAAAGCAGTTGGATAGACACTATATAAGAAAAAGTGTGGCAGAGGCAGCATTTAGAAATTTTCCATATTTTGAGAAGAAAGGTTTGCCATTTTACAAAAACATAGAATTCGGGATCGCTTACAACATTCGTTTGGTTTAATCTGGAAAATGCATTATTGCTACTTATTACTCTGGTTATCGATAACACTTTTCTAGACATGAATTTTAGGCAATATCTCTTTTTTGTCAAAAGTATTAATTAGGCTACTCTGCCCCTCATGGCTTCACATATTTTTGTTTGCTGTGCGTTTCGGCCCATTGGAGTTGCTCTTGAAGTCCGCCTGCCAACGACTCACTACTCATTTTTACTGCTGTGGATTACATTCATTACACATCTGCTCACCAAAGCTCAATGAACTTTGCGTAAAAGCTCCGTAAATTATTTTTCTTGTAATGGTGTCACGCTTTTTCATATCTGTACAACTGTGTCTGTTATAAGAATCGAGCTGTTGGTATTAACTAAAATTTTACTTAACCACTTCGCTTCCAAAAATTTTCCCAAAAATATATGTATAAGCTCTATTGATGTACATATGTAAGTATAAATCTTTTCGAATAATATCTATTTAGAATTGACAAACGCAAAATAAATATACTTACCGCTACATTGCATAAATTTTGTTATTACAGTCTCTCTATAGTAATCAAGCAAATTTTATTTGTGACTCTCAGGAAAATTTTTCTAGATTTCCTTTCAAAATGTGTTCTTTTTTACTAAATTAAACTTAGTTGTATGGTCACGAATCACAAATATTTCCACTATCTTAGTATCCGGTATATTATTTGCAGCATCCACTTCAAAATTATAAGTTTGTATTGCGTAGCGGCTCTCCCACATGTCTTTTTCTAATGATTGAATCACAGGCTGTTTGTTAAGTTCCCTTAGCTAATCCCAAATGGTCGTTCTACTACCACGATGTACATATATTAACTACTAATCGATGTCACACTCTTCGCAATTATTTATCACAACGGAACGTATAACTTTTGGCAGCTTATCAATGCGGTTAGCACTATGATTATCTTCATTATGTGTGCGTTTTTATAGTTGCATTTGTATATCTGAAAGAAACGATAGGATTAAAAAATTTTATTTGTAAGTACATATGTATACACGTATATATATATATATGAGACATTCTTTTTCGTATCGGACACCAAATTTAGTGTCACACTTTCGATTCGCTTCAAAAATTTTTTATGGATTCCACACATAAAATAAGCTAACACGTATTCGAGGCAACTATTTTTAAATTTTTTTCTTCGGAGATATGATCTGTCAAAGATTGGATTTTTTTGTGATTTTGACTAATCATGTACTTCTTCAAATCGTTATATCTCGGGTTCTGCTCATCGTAGAGACATCATCTCAATTTCTGTATATAAGGTCATGATTGTCCTAAAGCTAATTTAGCTATTAACAGTTGCACCTTTTGAATCACGAAAAAATGCAAACATGTCATACCTCTGAAGAAAAAAAATCCTCAAACACATGTTAGCTTATTTCATGTATAAAACCCATAGAAAACAAGTAAAAAAGTCTAAGTTCGCACGGAGCCGAACATTAGATACCCGACGCAAGTATCAAATATAGTTTAGTAGTCAAATGTTGTTTGTTGTCCGAAACATACCGCAACAAGGTAAGCAGGGGTGTATTTATCCCTATTTCACACATATTCGATAAACTTATGTAGTTATATGTGGGCGGTATCACGCCCATTTTCCGAAATTCCATCATAATGTTACTTCTTTTCTTTTTGTGTACATAAATTAGCGTCCTCAAATTTCGAAATATCGAAGTTTCAAGCATTTCTGAAATTTACGGTTATATAAAAAGTGGCCGTAATTTTAGTCCGATTTCAATAATTCTTAGAGTTTTACTTTTATGTGGCAAGCATAATAACCTTACCGAGTTTGGTACAAATTGGTCGAACGGTTACCGAGATACTTATAAGTGATCACAAGCGGGCGGTGGCACGCCCATTTTCCAAAATTTTATCATAAGCGTATTTTGTGTTAAAGAATTATTGCAAACATCAATTTTGAATAAATTTGCTTCGGTATTTACTGATTTAACGAAGATTTAGTATTTCTCTAAATTACCGTTATATGGGATGTGTGCGTGGTTATTGTCCGATTTGAAAAAATTTCAACCGTTTGGTATGTTTTGTCAAGGCCAACACTGTGCCAAGTTTGCAAGAAATTGGTGCAGCGGTTACCAAGATATACACATGTAACCATAAGTGAGCGTGGCTACGCCCATTTTCCAAAAATGTATAATATTCTTATTTTTCGTCTAAAAATTATTGTTCATATCAATTTTGAGTGAATAATCTTCAGGAGTTACTAAAATGTTGCAGTTTTCGTATTTCTAAAATTACCGTTATATTGGAGGTAGGCGTGGTTACAGTCCGATTTCGCCCATTTTCAATACTATCCGTCCTACGCTCGAAGGAAATGTTATCGAAGAAGAAGTTATCGTGTGCACAGACGGACGGACGGACAGACAGTCACCGCTTAATCGATTTCTCTTCTCATTCTGATCATTTATGTATACATTTGTCTATATATATAACTGAGACTTATAAAAAGCACCCAGCATTTTAAAAGCGAGCTATATAAACTTTATGCTTAAAGAACTATATATTCGATTCATTATCTTGCCTTTACCTTTCTCTAGCCAATGGTTGTTGTGTTGAATTATTATTAAATAAGTAAATAAGGCAAATGACACACGAAATCAATATTAATGACACAGAAATCGAATGTTAAAAAAATTAGGTCATGTCTGGAAAAGGAAGGCATGGATAGTTAATCACACAATAAAATTCGTCTTAAAGCATTTGTGTAAAATATACTAATAAGAGTTTCACTATCCTGTCGCGAATTTCATAGTCGACTACTAAAATAGCTGACTTTTGGCCAAGTTATTAAGGCTAACTTTTAATTGTTTTCAAGATCATGCAGACCTCAACCGAAGAAATATGTAGGTGTAAAATTTTTGTTCAAAATTTTCACTTTTAGTAAAAAAACTTGTTTTCAAACAGAAAAAAGAAAAATTATTTTAGCTGCTCTGCGAGTACCGACTTCAATTAGAAGAAAAAAAAACGCTAAAAATCGCCAGCCATGGAAAACTGAGAAATTACTTTTCCATATACAATCAAGACTTTCAGGAAAACTTGGTTTCATCAATTCCCCAGCCGACTGCCGAATAGTGTTAGCAATTTATTTCTTGTCTGCGATGAGATTGATTTTTCAGTGTTGCCCATGTGCTGCACAATTAAATGTATGTACTATATATGCAAATATGTCGATGTATGCATGTAACTGAATGCAACTGAACAGAATATCTAATAGAAAATGCTTAATAAAATATGCAAATGCTTTTAAGTTAAAATCAGGTACAGAATTGAACAAAGAAACAAAACCAAGCTCGACAGAAAAATTGATATGCCAATGAAGTCCAGCAAATGTTGAAGAAGAATATTGGCAGGTTGTCAACTAACTGAAATGTGCAAATGCGCAACTTGTATGGACTCCTTTACATGAGTTAACACAACATGTATTTGCATACGTATACGTATCCATGTATGCACCTGCAAATATCCAGCAAATATGAATGCAAGTGAGTACATACATACTACTTATGTAAGTGTCTTAAACCGGCTGTAGAGGTGCGATTTGGGCTAGTCGGCCACTAACATAATCGCACACCTTGGATGATAACGACTTGCAGCTATACCTGGCAGAAAGCAACGGCAGCGGAAACAAGTCGAGGCTACCAATTGGGCGTTGCACTTCCGCTGCAAATTGGAACAAAGCCATTCCTATTTACGGCAGCTCATTTACAAATTCACAAGGTTAATATAAATCCAAACAATATTTACAACATTCATATTTAGGCTCCATCCATACACACATACCCTGTAGTCAAATGTACTAGTTGTAAACTGCCTCACAACTAGTATGCACCGCATGCCCAACTAGTCAGTCAACTATCTTTTTTCCATGCAACTGGTATTTTTAACATCAGGGTGTCCTACGAGATGGCAATTGTCAGATTTCGGTCAGAAATATACCAATCTGCTAGTTCAAAATAGACCGAAAATACTAGTCCAATTATGGTCCGAAACCACTATTTTGGGAGTCAAAAAATGAAATGAATTTGAGAATATACAATAAAAAACTTTTGATTAAGTACACCTTATTATATTACACATTTTTATTTAGCTGCTTTAGATTTGTCAATAACCCAGGTCCACAAAAAGAATCTATGAAAGGTTCCTTTAACCAAACCTAGTCTGCTATATGTTTTTGGAGTCGCTGAACCCGAATCTGAAGTCCATTTTGCTCCTCACGTCTGGATTTTTTTCTAACCTCAAAAAACATCTCGGATTTTACGTGACACGCAGTTAAGAAATAAAGTATTTTCAAAACTACTGCGTCTGGTGCCCAAATGGTAAATATTGATTTAACTATTTAAATAATTTGAATTTAATTTTTAAACAGGTGGCAGCCCTCTTCAAACACTTTAAAAATATTCTAAACGTTCAAACTTAAGATCTCTTAAGATTCATTCGCTTAACGTTCATATTTTAATATTTCATATAAAATAGACTTTTCAAACAGGTGGCAACCCTCTTCAAAATGTTTACAAACTACTACGTACCTAAACTTTATCGTCTGGCACCCATACATATTTCTATTACCTAATTCCCTTAATTCAAATTGAATTTTATTTTTTAACAGGTGGCAACCCTCATTAAGTTAAGTTAAGAAACAAAGATTTTCAAAACTATTTCCATTTATGCCCATTTTGTAATAATTGGTTTAGCTTTTTAAATAATTGGAACCTAATTTTTTAAAAGGTGGCAACTCCTCTCGAAAAAGTTAAACCTTATTGCACACCTAAAGTCAAACGGTGTGGATCTGAATTGATTATTAAATTATTTGAAAGCAATTTTTCATCAGGTGGCAACTCTTTTCGAAAAAGTAAAACCTCATTGCACATTTAGAGACCAAGCGCTTTAATTTGACATCTCATTTTTGAAAATCGGGCGAACGGTACAGATCTTTCATGCTGCACAAAAAACCCTTCGCGTATTATATATATAGATATGTATATAAATAAGTATTTATTTGTTTATACATATGCATATATGTATTAGAGAGCTGCAAATTTCCCAGCCAAACTGCACTTCTCACATCCACTCGTAAAATAGGGACACATTTTTGCGGTACATATAAAAAAAGAAACCAAAAGTAGAGAACATCCCTAATGAGCGTACCTGAATGATGTTACTCGACGGCGCTCTCCTTCACCTAGGGATAAATCGATACAAGTAAATCCAAGTACATACTCGATACTTTTCTCAATTTACCAAGTAGTTTTTTACTCGATACTTTTTACTGCGATCCAAGTAGGTATCGAAAAAAAAGCACTTGTATCGGAAGCGCAAAACTTATTTTGCTTCAGCATCTTCTTTGATAAGCAACCCATTAGAGGAATGGGAAGATATGCGCACTACATTTCCCCAGCCATATAAGCAAGCCCGTCTATACATAACGGTTGTTGGGTCATCTGTCCCTTGCGAGAGGCTTTTCTCAAAAACAGGTAAAACTATTAGACATGTTTTAAAATTCGAAAATTTGAAATCGACTTGAGTTCGACAATTTTTCCGATAGTTTAACCCATAAATTTACAAGTCTTGCATTAAAATAATTTATTTCATATCGCTGCTGCTTCTTTTACGGTTTTCAATTAGAATATTTACTCTTTTCATCAGATATAATTAAAAAATATTTGGCAATCGAGTCGAGTTCAAAGTTTCGAATTTCAGAACATGCCCGTATATCAAAACTTCGAAACCGCCTTTCATGAAAACACTTGGAAAAGTTGATTTTTTTGGAGAAATATAACAAAAAAGGAGTTATTTTCTTAAACTTATTTTATATGAAAAAACTTTATCTATTATTAATCTTGTAAAAATGTATTTTATTGTTTTTGTATGAAAAAGTATTAGAAGATAAATAATCTTGTAAAAAAAATGCATATTTTTCGTGAAAAAATTTAATAACTTTGAAAAAAAAACTGCAAAATCGTAGTTCTGTGTACAAGTACTCAATACTTTTCCAATACTGAGTAGGTATCGATAGCTTGTTTGATAAAAGTACAAGTACTACTTTGAGTAATACCTTGATGGTATCGATTTATCCCTACCTTCACCAAATACGCGTTCCGCTATGCTCACGTACTTAAGTATCAAGCAACCTGTACCTAGTATTTGGAAACTTCACATAGGAACGTCAAAATGCAAGTGAAGTTTTACGTTCTCTTTATGGGTTTGGATTCTACTTATAACACGCGAAGAAATTTTTTTTTGATTGTGATCAGGTTCGAATTCGTTCGATTTTAAAAAATGGGGTGCGATATTAAAGCGCTTGGCCTGTAGATGTGTACTAACGTTTAATTTTTTTTAAGTGTTGCCACTTGTTAAAAATTTTAATTAAAATTATGTAATAAGTTAAATCAGTTATTTAAGTACTATATATAAGGCTATAAATTGGTTTGAAAAGGCTCCATTTCTAATAAATATGTTGGAGTGTTGCCACCCGTTTAAAACGTCAAATTCAACTAAAATTAAGGGAGTTAGGCAAATAAAATACCCACATATTTATGTATTGAAAAAAGGGTGTTCGAATACGTGAAGCAATTTTTTGTGAAGATCATATCTGCACAGTTCTTTCGAATTTAAAAAATTAGATGTCAAATTAAGGACCTTGGTTTTATTTTTTGAAGTAAGAATTTTTTTAGAGGTACAGGGCGAATTGATGCAATAGATATCGCTAACAAAACCTATAAAAATATCGATTACAAAATCGATGACAAATTCGTAAAAATTTCGATAGCAAAATCGATAATAACTTTGGTAGCAAAATCGATTAGAAAATCGATAAAATAATCGACAACAAAATCGATAAATAATTGATAGCAAAATCGATAACAAAATCGATTAGAAAATCGATAAATAGTCGATATCAAAATCGATAAATAATAGATAACAGAATCGATAAATAATTGATAACAAATTCGATAAAAATATCGAAAACAACCCCCGATAAAAATATCGATAAAAGCGTGCAAAATTTTACGCCACTTAAATATTTTATGCACTTTATTTTCAGACAGATGGCAACCCTATGTAAAAATTTGCATTTTTTTCGAAAGCGGTAAAGCTGACCTTCAAAATTGTGTTTCAATATTTAAATTTGATGTAGTACCGCCTATCAGCAAAATGCAAAACCGCGTATGGGAACTTGTAGAAATTATTTTCTAGAGCGTAAAAACACTCATATTTCAAAATGGTTCTCTTTTTTATAAAGCAATCGCATTTCTGGCTAGTATATTTCAGGACGAATGGATTAGGATTGAGCCAAGAGCTTGTGTGGGCAAATCCAATTATTGGCAGCCAATGTCAGTTACGCGGTTTTGCAGAATGACGATACGCGGTTTTGTACTTTAAACGACGATATTCATTCTTGGATTGCGCCCATCGCGGTACCGCTAATCCGCTCTTTGTCGGTTTGACAGCATGAACTGCGTGCGTGACGTCATCTTGATGCAATTGTTGATTGCGGAAAACTAAATAACGATTTAACTGGGTACGGTGTAGTTATTCGCCCAATGATTTCGAGCTATTGTGTTCGAATGGGTGACACGATTCAATAAAATTTTACACACACTTGTAGTCAAGGGTGTACACTTTATTGTAAAACCTAATTTTGTACTTTGCGGTCACTAATTTATTAATAAATTCAGTCTGAAAAATGCACTTTGCGAAAAGCAAGCGTGCGATTTTTTTTTTTCGCGGGCAGGGGGTCGAAAATGCCTATTGCATCATCAAAGCTGTCGTCACAACAATGGTATGTCCGGAGACTAAAACACTCCCACCGAATTGGAACCGTCGCCCACCCTGGGACCACTAATGGCATTGCTTCAGGGTGGCGTTCCATATTTCTCATTAACTAAAGTTCCCTCGGTGCACCTGCGTCCAGGTCCCGCTTCTTGCCTCTAAGTAGGTATTCTGCATATTTAGCTATGTTCTTCCAGTTAGTTTCGCTATGTAGCATGGCTTGGATGACGTTATCTGGATTAATTGGTCCTACAAGGTCTTGCAGATTATTGCGCTCGGTTTCCCATCTTTTGCATCTGAAAAAAGTGTGCTCGGCATCGTCTTCTTCTGCTTCGCTGTATATGCTTCGGCTTTTCCCATTCTATACAGGTATTTGCGAAAGTAACCATGCCCAGACAGCATTTGTGTGACGTAATAGTTTATTTCGCCATGTTCTCTTTGGGTCCACAGTTTTAGGTCTTTTACTAGCCTAGCCGTCCATCTGCCGCGGCTTTCGTTTTGAAACCTATCTTGCCATAGTCTTAGTGTCTCGTCTCTTACTCTTTCCCTTTCGCCCTTTGGATTCGTTTGCACCTTAAACTCCCACATTTTCTTGCGTTCGGCTGCTAGCAGGTCAATGGGAACCGTTCCGCTTATAACTAGTATTGCCTCGCCGGACACTGTACGGTACGCAGAGGCCACTCTTAAAGCTGCTGTGCGATGAGCTCTAGAAAGTGTCTTGCAACGGTTTTTTTCTGTAGGGTGTCAGCCCAGATCTCCGCTCCGTATAGCAAAATATTCAAGGTTGTGGACATTAGAAGTTTTCTTTTACTTTGGGTGCGTTTGATATAAGTAAGTTTTTAAGGTACATATCTACATACAAGGCTACATGCCCAAAATCATTGCTACGTGTCCTTATTTAATTAAACTTCGCATATTTGTTAATGCCTGCAAAATTTGACCATTTAGTATTGATATTAACACATTTTTCAGCATTGTTTACATATCTTCCTATGTGTTTTGGCATTTCCCTCTCGCAATCGCACCAAGATGACATCACGTAAAAATTACACTCAAAAATCCTCTCTCATGGGCGCAACCTTGTATTCTATCATTCATTCTTGGCTCACAAGCATGAATATGTTCCGCTCTCAAACCGAATCGCGGTTGTATTAACTAAGATTTGGTTACTATGACTAAACCATGTGTTGAAAGAAAGCTTATCTGCATTAGCAGAGCTTAATAACATCTTTTTATGAACCATACGTTAAGTTGACTGGAATCTGTAGAAATATGCTTCAAAGATATATTTATTAGTATTTACCAAACCCTTCAACTAAATTAACGATTTGGTACAACATAGCTGAATATTAGAAGCTTTAATATATTTACCAATATGGTAATAGTTCCCAAACCTTGGTAACAGTTCCCAAATATTGTCAAAATTCGGGAACTAAATATCTTTAGTTGTCTTTCGTTGGCGGTTATAATGTGAAACAAGTCTTCATATAAAAAACTCAAAAACCTGTAGCCAATTTCGTTGGTCTAATCAGCATGTGAAGAAGTAAAAAGCTGATTTATTTTCCAGTCCATTTATCTTAATGTACGCTTCATAAAGGGATGTTATTAAGCTCTGCTAATACATATAGTTAACCTTTCTCTCAACACTTGGTTTAGTCATAGTTACCAAATCTTAGTTGAGGCAACCGCGATTTGTTTAGAGACCGGAATATATTCATGCTTGTGAACCACCCCTAAAGCAAGAGATATAACAGCGGTCGGCATACTAACAAATGAAGACCAGTCAATGAATCAGACTGGGTGCGTCGAAAGCATTGCTCCTTTGCCGCTGTTCGTATATGTTTGTGTGAAACACACATGTGCTCAGCGCTCAGTAACCCAGCAAAAACTTATCGTCGTTTAAAGTACAAAACCGAATATCGTCATACTGCAAAACCGCGTAACTGACATTTACTGCCAAAAATTGGATTTACTCATACAAGCTCTTGGCTTAAGCCTTATCCATTCGTCCAGAAAAGTGATTGCTTTATAAAAAAGAGAGCCATTTTGAAATATGAGTATTTTTACACTCTCGAAAATAATTTCTAAAACTTCACATACGCGGTTTTGCATTCTGCTGATACGTGGTTTTGCATTTTGTTGATACGCGGTTTTGCACTTTAAACGACGTTATAATTTTATGGTAAGCACTTATTTTTGTATCAATGGAGTAACGTACTATTACAAGTCGCTACAAGACAATATTCGCTTATTACACGTAATGCAATAGTAAGAAATTTTACATTTATTCGATTGCCTCCAACGACATGCACAGGTCAGAGTAATGCATTCTGTAAACGAGAAGGTAAGCGGCGACTCTCTTAAAGTGCTTACCCAAACAAGCCGTTTCTGGGTGTACTATCGAAAATATTTGAAATCGGGGGAAAACGCCAGCTTTTCATGTAGTTTGTAGAAAGGTGAAAAACTATATGTATTTAATGTGTGCACCGGTTATATATAGAGCGGTTTTGCCCGAACTTATACTTTACTTGTTTTGTTTTGAGTAATGTTGTCATTCGAGAGGACCATCGATATGTTTATACATACACATAAATAAATAAAAAATACATATTATTTAACTTTAATATTCGGCTTTATCAAGTGAACGCCCAAATGGCTACTGAGGCCACAAAAATCAGATTGAGCCAGTGCTCATGAAATATCAAACGGAGTGTGCCATTGAAGCAACTTCCACTGAAAAAGTACACAATGTCTCAAATTTGCCAAGATTGATGAAAATGTGCAAAATAAACACGCGCCAATTTGTGTAAAAATTAGCTGTTACCAAAATCCCTGCGGGTAGGGAATTTTTTCTACATGTACCAACACTGTATGTAACATACCTACATATCGTCGTTTAACGTACAAAATCACGTATCAACAAAATGCTAAACCGCGTATCAAGATAATACAAAAGCGCGTATGTGAGGTTGCATAAATTATTTTCTAGAGTAAAAACACTCATATTTCAAAATAGTTCTCTTTTTTATAAAGCAATCGCTAGTATATTTCAGGACTAATGGATAAGGATTGAGCCAAGAGCTTGTGTGAGCAAATCCAATCGATACGCGCTTTTGTACTTTAAACGACGATATGTACATACATATGTATGTACAATAAATATTCACCTGCATTCTATGTGCCGAAGTAATGACCAATAAAGAATAGTTTTTTAGTGCAAACGGGAATAAAGCGAAGACTTGACCTTCAGCTGAAAGCTTTGGCCTGGCAAAAGTTTTACCACATTCATGCACACTTTTAGAAGAATCGGAAACACTCTGAATTGTTTACTTTCTGCTTATGCATAAATGTACTACGTATCGAATAAACTCGTATACAATAAGTGGAGCTTTTGTTGAATTTCATTGTCTTCACATACGGTTAAGTATTTTCCTAGACAATGCAAATGCTATTAGTTACGAAGCGTATTTTATAATAAAAAATGGTGAAAAATGATTATTGCAAATCATTTTCTAATACTACTCAAATAGAGGTAAGTAAGTACCTTGGTTATACAATAGGGTGCCTTTTTTTGCGACTATTGTTTTTTTTTCATCCGTACGTCAAAATTTTATGGAAACAACCTAAAAAAAACTCCCTGAAAATTTAAACCCTTAATATTAACATTAAAGACTTGCCCAAGGCGTGCAAAGATTTCCCATATAAAATACACGTAAACTTTGAGTTTTTTTCTTCAAGCTATTTTTCTTTGAACTGTAGACCTCGGATGCATTTTACGGTATAATCTTGGTCAATGATGGGTTTTCTTCAGAATTAAATGCTCTACAAAAGCGTTCATTGCGGTGTAATCCTAAATCCCAAATTTTTCATGAAAAAGTATAAATGACAAATTTGTACAATTTCCTACAAAAAACTTTCAGGACACTAACTCGCTAACATCGATATTTCTTGAGATATTGGGCTTTGAAGATGAGGTAGTCTGGAATTTCCATGGACTACATATTAAGTTAAATAGTAGAAATGGTTGATCAGCTTCAAAGTCCAATATCTCAAGAAATGTGGATATTAGCGATTCGGTATTTTAGAACTTTTTTGAAGAAAATTGAATGCCCTACAAGGTAATCATTCATATTTTTTCTATAGCTTTTGTTATTTTCGAGAAAGGTTCAAAAAACGAAAATTTCATGAAAAAATTGGGTTTAGTGACCCGCTACCTCGCTGGTGGGAGTTAGGATTACACCACGATGAGCGCTTTTGTAGAGAATTCAATTCTGAAGAAAACCCATCATTGATCAAGAATATACCATAAAATGCCTCTGAGCTCTAGACTTCTTAAGAAAAAAACTCAAAGTTTATGTGTATTTTATATGGGAAATCGTTGCACGCCTTGGGCAAGTACTTAATGTTAATATTAAGGGTTCAAATTTTCAGGGAGTTTTGTTTCGTGTTTTCCACAAAATTTCGAGGTAGGAGTGAAAAACACCATTAGTCACAAAAACAACCACCCTAATATACATGCATATGTATGTATGTACGTAAGCATGGGCAGGCGCTCCAATTCTGCATGGGGCTACTTGTTGAGTTGGGAAGTTGTTTGTTGTGCATGTTTATTATGCATGCAGAAGTATACTTTCTGCAAGTCCACTTAAGTCTAAACACACATACCTACTCTCCTCTATGTATGTATGTATACTTGTGCATACTCTAAAAGCCACGATGACCTCGCTCCATTTTCCATGCCAGCAAGTGTGTACTCACACAAAATGCAACCAGAGATGCGTTCACCTGTGTTGAAGGGTGCGCGTTCATTTGGCATTTAAAAATAGTAAAAGAAAATGTTGTAAAGGAACACCAAGCCAAACCTAGCCCAGAGACCTTGAAGGTGAAGGTAAGCTCGTATGTGTGTATGTACATCTATATATACGCACAGAAAAGCAAAATGAGGGAAGAGTGAAGCAGCAAAAGTGATTGAATAAAGGCGCAGCGAGCGTAAGTAAATTGAACAATTCAATAAATTGTCAAACAACTGCAACAAAAATTGTACAAAAATGTACTCTTGTAAATTACAAAAGAAAGGCATACTAGTATAATATAAAAAAAACAAAGAAGACAACAACATTTCGAGAGCAGAAGCTCCGCGTCTAGCATATTAAGGGTTGCGCACATAAAAACAATGAAGCGAAAAGAAAATTTTCAAAAGAATTTTATGCCACAGCACGTACGCGCGCGTGTGCAACAACCATTGCAACAAAACGAATTGAAAAAACAATGGCCATATAGTTTCACATGCACTTGAGCGTAAAGTGAAAGCTTTCCAACGCATCTACACGCACACACAAACTAGTACATGCATAGGCATGGAAAGAGTATGTGTGTTTGTAGGACACTCATTGTCGTAAACAAAGCATGCCACAAAGCCTCGCCCTAGCCCTTTGCCCCAGCTCGCAGCAGCCTCACATCCGGCACTGCGATAAGGCAACGTCAAAATCATTGTCACCACGACTAACAGCACATGTCGACACTTACTTCCAGCTTTTCATGCAGATATGGATGTACCCTGCAGAGAAACCCCCGAACTAGTGAATCAAATTTCTAGTTCATCACTAGTTCTTTATCGGCAAGAGTGAACCAGTCCAGTAGTAAACAGATCTCCACCAGTTCAGAGTAGCGAAAGGTGGCAGTTTAAAAAACTATTTTATTTCACTTTTTAATACTACTACTACTTAATTAGATTTTGGTATGCAAGAAGAAAGAACAATTAAAAATCGTTCTTTTAAAGATAGAACCACCTATTTGATTTCTAACCGTTTTTATTCAATCTTATGCATGTTCGTTAAGTCCAAAATTGTCACAGAAAATGTGAGAAGCCCGGAAAAGTACAAAAACTTTAGGTTTATAACCTATCGGCCTTATTCGAAAAAATAAAATAGGTTTGAAGAGCTTTATAAAGTGACATTTTTATAAAAATTTTCGATTTATTAAGCAATTAAAGTCTTCTTGATTTTATATTAAATTGGGTATAAATCTAAGGTGACGAGTTTAGAACTGATTCGGAACTATAGAAAAAGGGATACAAATATTTTGATAGATAGATATTTGCTTGGCATTTTTTTCGTGTGAAAATGCTTTCACTGTGGACTTCCCTGATGCTTTTTAATAGTTTGGAAACAAAATTTATGTTAACATTTTAATATTTTAATATCTTGCCGTTGTAGGCACATCTATACAATCAGCTACAGTCAAAAGTGTGTAAACGTGTTTTGCAAATACTCAATTTGAATTACATTTTTTATAATCATTCAAATAAATTTATTTTAAAAAAATCGCTACCATGGGAAAGCCAGAATGAGTTTGTTTGAAAAAATCAGGTTACTCGCCTCTTAGAACTACTGTATATATATGTAGAATAATAATTTCCACCAGCTGCCATTCGAATCGGGGTGCTCAGCTTTGCTAAATGCCAACGCCGCACATGAAATTTCGTTGACTAGGTGCGCATATATCATTAAATCGTTAATTACGCCCGTTAGAAATTAGTCGGGGAACTAATTGTTGTCCAATAATAACCGTAAGGGATGAGTCGAGACTAATTAATCTCCATTAATACCCGTATGAGACTAAATAGTTGCAACTAATTAATGCCCAATTGTAACCGATTGAGACTAATCCTGGAATAATCTATTTAGAGAATAGTGGCCAATTTATTTTGCTGGGTAGCAATAAGTGGCCACAAGCATGACAGCATGGCAGCATTGACAGTGTCCACGCTAGCAACATTAGCAAATGTGGCATGAAAATGACACCTCTGGTGCGTTTCTTAGCGATCGTGTGATAAAAACTTGTTATTAGTAATTGCATTTGCTGCTCCTATTACAGCTGTTGGAGCTGCATAACTAAATACAAGCACGTGAATAACGGGTGTGCTTTTTAGTCATATGCAGGCGGCTCGCATCAATGGCAAGAAACGACGAAAGGAAAATCAATACCTCAATTAGCATATTGGTTACCAAACCTAATTTTAATTTTTCGCTTCAGGCAATTAAAAACCTCTTTTAACTGCGTTAAAACATGCATAATAGAAGAAAGAATTGATGCTAACGCAGCGTTTTCGCTGCATTTAAAATGCAACATTTAGGTTGCTTTTAGCATTTAGATTCTTAATGCAAAAATGGAGTTGCATTTAGGTAACGAGTTTTGTATGGATAAATGTACATTTAGAGTAGCATTTAGAGCTAAAGGCGCTAATGTTCGCATGAAATTCGCAATCCATTTCTTAAGATAGCGTTTTAAACTTTCCTCTGAAGATGTGACTGGGATCAAACCAAAACTCTAATGTTTTTTTTAGAAGCGATTTCGAGTACCTTACACTTTTGCAATTTCATTAAAAATGTCGGAGCCCTATCAGATTAGTCAGTCATCCTTATTAGGCTGGGTCGATTTTGTATGGGGGAAAATAAAAGGCATTTGACCGTATTGTATTAGTAATATTTTGATGTTTTAGGTCTAAGCCAGTTGTTATTGGCCACGAAAGATTAATTTAAAACTTATCCTTAGCCCGTGCAATCGAGTCAAAGTGTATGAATTTTGGAAATGAAACTTTGGGTTGTAATATTTATGGAATGCGTGAATTGTTATAAGCAGGACGATATATCAAATTAAACGCTATTAAATTAAGTACCTCACGTTCATTTATCATTTTTCAATACGGCTACACGTTTTTAGGATATTAAGATAAAACTTACAAAAACTATAATTTTCCCTCATGAATTTTCAATTCTTCATTACTTCAGCAACCAAGTTAAAAATACAAAAAGGTAAGACGAGATTTATTTCAAACATTTTAATGTTTTCGGATGTTTATATAATATTAAAATGACCATGGACTTGGTAACAAGTCAAACAAGTATTGTCAAAGATAAGGAATCGGTTGATAAGTTAATAGTAGTTTCAAGCATATAAGTATTTGCATACCTTAACATAATACAATTAGGGCAAGAAACGCCCATTTGAAGTCCATTTATGCAGTTTTGAAAATTGGTTCGGAATGGTTTCATTAGTCACAGAAGAAGCACATATTTCGTGGTTGTGCAATAAGTGTTTAGATATACATAAATATTTTAGTTAATTCATATTTTGAGGACTCTCCGATTGGACGATATTGCTTTGAATTCAGCTTGAACGAAAAATGTCACTCTCCCGGGCACACTTTTCTGTAATACGGTTCTTTCATTTAAAGAATATTTATACAATTGAATAGAAATTTTTTTAAAGAAAAAAACTGGAGATCCACTTAAGTTTTTCGATATAACTTCGGTAAATGTTACTCGATCGGTACGTAATAATTACCAAATTTAAGTCGAAACCCACTGTTACTGATTTATGATAATAATATGATGAAAATCGTTCAGATTATAAATAAATTATTTTAACAACAACAAGGCGAACTTAGCCCAGTGCGTAGGCAACTGGCTGAGTCAGTGGGATCGTCGGTTCGAATCCTACTGAAAGAAGTCTGATGAGGAAACGTGGTGATTTCCAAAATAGCTATCACTTATACCATTTTTTCAAATTATTGTTGCTTTTCCACAATAAGTTTTCATTAAAAAACGGCCTCATGCTCAATAAACATTGTTGAATACAAATTATTAAAAAAAAAAAAATGTTGAACAAAATTTTTTGTTATCTCACTATATTTGCAGTTTTTATATTGTATGCATAAACATAAGTACACTAATTATTATTTCTGGAAGATTTTCCATACTCATTTGCATAAACACAATTTTTCCAGGATGATTGAAAATTATGGCTTTTCTATTAGAGTTACCGAAATTGTTCCCAAATTTGCAAAAATTCGCAAACTATAGCTAATTTAAAAAAAAAAAAGATTAGAATATTTGGAACCAGCGACCTAAATGCACGCCAGAAATATTAATTCTGTTCTTTACATCTTTTGACTATAGGCCAGTGCAATTATCAAGAGAACAATTAAAATTTTATTGAAAATAGATAACTTTGAGATTAACGATAAGCTAAAGAGCTGCGAGAAATGATATTTGACATTATCTTTTGCGTTACCGGATTCATTATCTAATAATATGCATCAAACCTTTTTGCTGAACCCAGATCTTTTAACAAAAATTGGTATTATTCGACTAGTCTGCTGTGGGTCTTACAACTAAAATAAAATACTAATATTTTGCAGGCTTGTTGTTGACTTCATGACACAATATATTTTCACTATTACCAAGGGATTTGAGAAAAATTATATTTTCGACTCGCCCTAATGCTTATGTACGTGACTACCCGATTTGCCACAGAGCAAGGACGAGTTCAAATCGGCGTCGGTCTGGTGACCTCGAAACGAAGTCGAAACGAAGTGGTTTTTTGCATAAAAAATTGGCGCTTTTTTACACTAAAATTAATGAGCTATAAAATTGCTTTTTACTTTTTCTTTTAATTCGGATTTAAAAGTTAAACATTTTTAGTAAAGCTTTTACTTTTTCTTTTAATTCGGATTTAAAAGTTAAACATTTTTAGTAAAGCTTGCTCGAAATTGGATTTATATGGGTTTGTTAAAGATTTTGAGCATCGTTTTGCAATTCGCTAGTAAATCGTTTTTGCGTTTCACCGGCGAACTCGATACGAAAAAAAATTGTTCACTAGAACGAGTTGATACGAAGTCGTTGGGCAAATCGGCTATAAACATACAGAAAGCAATACATATAAATAGGTTGCACTCGCTCCATTTTTGGAAGTTATTTGTTATGTGATAAACAAAAATATTTAGTTTAACTCGAGCTGTCGAAAATTGCACAACACTCTCAAATGCAAGGTCAGAAGAATTCGGAATTCTCTATAATTAGAACTTTGCTTTGAGAAACACCATTCGCTTTCATGTAAATGCGAAAGCCTTCGCGAAATAGCCTACTTACATACATGAGTATGTACATATGTATATGCCTATAACAGTGTTGCCACTTGAAAATATTTTTAGGTATCAAAACGCCTACCAAATCAGTTTCCAAACTACCAAAATTCGTTCATCATTAAAACGAGATTTCTCGAGTTTGCGGGGTTTTTAGCTACACAAGTTAGCAGTAAAAATTAAAACTACACATAATATTGTTCACATTATTGGTTAATTATTCACACCAATCTTTAAGATTAAACAAAAGAAATTCGGGCCTTTAAATACAATAATTAAGTTACTGTATAAAAAAACGTTTGCAAAATATGTAAATATCTTTGAGATTGATTCAATTCATATCAAAATTTTTTTTTTTTTGTGTGCGAAAAAACAAAAGCAGACATTTTATGCATTTTAATACAAAAAATTCCAAATTTGATTTGCATACACTCACCCTTTTTTACCAATGCACTCACACTTTGCAAATTGCCTATCACCAATTTTTCTTTCAAGACAATAGGTAATTTCTCGTTAATTTCAACAGCTAATCGGTCATAGCTTTGGGAAGTGAGTTTTTATTTGCAGAAAATTGTCCGCTTATTAAAATATAGAAAAAAATAAAGAAATCTTATACGTGAATCTTATACGCAAAGTGAAAGCAGTGTTTGAACGTGTAAACTTAAATTAAACAAACAAATTTTAATGTTCAATTTGGTTGTATTTTCAAAACAATTTTGCCTACCAAAAACTTCATCAAACCAACCAAGCTACCAACGGAGAATGAAGCTACCAATTTTGGTCCAATTGGACCAAAACGGCAACGCTGGCCTATAAATGTTCGTATGTTTTTTCGGGTTAAAGTGAAAGGTTTTTTGCATGTTTGCTATGTACTTGCAAAATTTATCGTCGCAGCGATGCGTAGTTTATTGATGCTTGCCGCCATTTAGACGGAAGGCAAACGTAAATAAATATGCACTTTGTAAATTCGCACACAAACAATAAGGCATGGCATCAATAGCAGAATCACTCCCCTTGAGTCTCACGCGACTTTCGTTGTCAGCTTTGAATTGCCTAATCATTCACGCTCGCGTGGCTTTATTTCTTTGCCTGTATATTATCCGCAGCGCTGAATATTATCGAGCGCACAGTAATACAAGTGAATATGCAAGCATATATACACACATACATACGCATACTAACAAATTAGTGCATTTGGCTTGCGATTGCTTGACCCGGTGCACTTAAGTCCTTGATTACAATTCTGACGCTTTTGGCGACGCACAGTGGGAAATGGTGACACAAATATATACCAAATAAGTAAAGAAAGTACTGTCTTCGGCTATGTCGAAAGCTTTATATCCTTCATGAACATCAGGAAATCTAGCTTCAATCTATTGTGGAACTCTTTGAGTGGAGGAGTTATATAACAAAAACTCTTATCTGTAACATCAGTGATATGGGACAGGAGGGGTAATCCATCTGGACCTTTGTTTTTTTAATTATAAATTAACAATTAGGAAAGGACTGGATGTCGGAATCTTAATTATTAGCCGAAAGAACATGTCTGACATTTACTTTTTATACCCTTGTGCACAAAGGTATTATATCTTTGTTCGCATAATGGTTGTTTGTAACGGCCAAAACGAATCGAGATAGATACAGATAAATGTCTATATGTCTGTCCGTCTGTCTGTCCGTGTACACGACAACTCGAGAAACAATTGAGATATGTATATGTATGGTAGGTAAGTTTCCCTTTATCCAAGGTAGGTTGGGATTGAAAAGGGGCGACATCGGACATAAATCATTCCCACCTCCCATATAACGGTAACGGAAATACGAAAACTGCGATAAATTACTCAAAATCGATATATTTTCTTATTTATTTAATTTAATTATTTAATGTCCTCTCAGCAGAAAATTCTACTTATGTAAATTTTGGGAAAATGGGCGTGGCACTGCCCACTTACGCCTACATATGTGTATCTCGGTAACCGCTTTATCAGTTTCTACCAAACTCGGTAGATTTATCAACCTTGTCTCAAATTTTGAAATCGGACTAAAATTACCGTCACCTGCCATATAACTGTAAATTTCAGAAGTACGAAAATTCCGATATTTCAATAACTACACTGGTCTTACTATAAACGTCAACGAAAGTACTGTATATTCAATTCATATTAAAATGACCGCGCTCGTTCTGAAAAAGCATTCGAGAAGTGAATAATCAAGACAAAAGTTAAAAAAAAAAATATTTGATTTGCATGCTGCCTGCAGTGGGATTCGAACCCTCTCTGGGTATCAACAAATTGTGTCAAACATCTTTGCGCGCTCAGCTACAGGCAGACATATAAATGTGCTTTCAAATGTTGAATTTCCATCAACACCACACCTCGCGATTTGTACGGATAAACACTCTGCAGTGAAAATCTGTACTAGTATGCACAAATTCCAGTTCATGAACTATTATTAAAGGATAAATGTCATACCAGTTCGTTATGATCTATAATTATACCAGTTCCTCGTAGAACACAGTGAACAAGTTGGTAGAAATCCTAGTTCGTTGACTAGTACTCAATGGAGAAGTCATACCAGTTCGTCATGGACTATAATTATACCATATCCCCGCAGTTGAAAACTACCTAGTTAGTAAAAATTCTAGTTCGTTAACTGGTATTTAAAAGGAGAGTCATACCAGTTCGTTATGGACTATAATTATACCAGTTACCCGCAGTTAAAAAGCAAACTAATGGGTAAAAATTCCAGTTTATGAACCAGTATTTAATAGCAATTTCGTACTAGCTCCCAAGGAAGAGCCTAGAATTATCCCAATTGCGAAATCTTCAATACAATGGATAGAAGAATATATCAACATCAATATACATATAAGACCATTTCCTTGAAATGCACTTGCATACCGAAATTAAAGCCGTTTCAATAAAATTCGATATTCATGTTTTTGCATATCCTGTAAGAGTTGAAATAGGCATTCACATCATTTATAAGCATAGGTCCGACTTACATTCAACTGACAAATATGTATGTACCTTCAAAAATCAGAAGTTATCGTTGAATTTATCTACTTTTCAACGATTTGGTTTTAAAGACGCATTGTAATTATACACCTAACCTTTCAATGTATGACCTTTCCTTTTAATTATTTAAATCGTCATCACATATTTCGTCTTAATTTTTAAATAAACAAAAAAAATACTGTTAAAAAGTATTTCCCATACTTTTGCTATATGTATATCGAAACAAATAGCTTTATTTTCATACCACAACAAAGATCTAACTAACTCTTGAAGTGAAAATAAAGTTAATTATTATTATTTTAAAGAAATTTTTCAAAGTTCAACCAGAAGTTAATGCCTTATTAAAAAAAAAAAAATCATGTGGTTTAATATTTTTAAGTTTAATAGCCTTTGACATTGCAATAAGTTCGAATGAATACCAAATCAACACAACTGAATGAATTTTTCATTTTAAGTATTAATTTATTTTTAATAAGAGTTGTTGCTTTAGCTTTCTGAAGCAATGTGTGAAAGAATATTTAATCTTTTGTATTTTATATCATAAAACTTAGATTTTACTCGCAGTAGGAATTATTTAGTTTAGGAATTATTTTTTAATATACATATGAAAAAGGAATAGCAGTCTATTTTTTGTATAATAAAAAATAATAAAAATTTGAAAGAGTTAATTTTTCTAAGTTCTTGCTTTCATAACGATTTACATAAATGTTTTATAATAAAATTTATAGCAGTTATGGTTCGTGCCAAATATTTAACTTTTGAGAGCATTTGCTTGTTTTAGCTACTAATTTAAAAAAAAAAATTTAAAAAATTTCAAATAAAAGCTGAAAACGATGAAATAAATTAATCTGACAAATTCATTTTCCCTTTTTTATTTATTTTTTTAGGTTAATCCAATCGTCTAAAAGTGGTGATTTCAGACTAAAAATGGACTAGCATTTTTTTAATCCCAGCGAACTGGTATGGAGCTGACGCAGATTTGTATGGTCCAAATACAGTGATTTTGGAGTATTATCCGACTACAATTTTTTTTTTTTAATCCCAGCGAACTGGTATTTAAATGGTATGGAACTGATGCAGGAGCGGACAATTGACATCTCCTATAACTTTGCTATGTTAAAATTACCAGTCGCTAACACTGAAAAAGTATGCAACGTGAACTAGTTGGGCTGAAAAGCAAAGTGGTAGCATTCTAGTTTACAACTGGTAGCTTTCCCTGCAGGGCATGTACTATGTATGCATGTGTTTGTTGTCACCGCTCTGCATGCTTGGTACGTATGTATATGTACGGTGACCATATTTATGGTAGCCGAATACGGGACAAAAATTATTTTGTCTTTTTTCCACAAAAGCTAGAGGATTTTACAACATTTTTCAATGATCCTAGATTTATAAGCTCTGAAGCAGCACCTTTATTTGGCATACAGTAAAACCCACTTAAGTACCCCCCGTTTAAGTATCTAACTCGCTTAAGTAACCAACATTTTTGGGCACCGTGAATATTTTAATGTAATCTGAAGAAAATCCCTCTCTTAAGTACCTCCCCGCTTATTTACCCAACTCGCCTAAGTACCTAAATTTTTCTTTCCCCATTTACCATTTATAATTTTCCCCTTTTAAATGCTCCCGCAACACGTTCGGCAAAAAAAATTCTAAAAAATCAACGGTAATTTTTAGCCACTTGAAAATTGAACATTATTACACTAAAATTTAATGGACTATTAACACTTCTGAGAAAAAAGTTTGATATTTTGATGAAAATTTTATGAACTTTTTTTTCAGTGTTCCAAAAAATTTTGAACTTGTGGCAAGCAACATCATTTTGAATTTTGTCCGAAATGATAGATATGTCCAACACTATGTATGTATAAATATGTATAATCAATGACCTTAAGGAATAGAGTTCTTGTAAAAATTACATAACATTACTTTATCGATTTTTTTTATAAAGTTTAAGTTTTAAGTACCCAACCCGACTAAGTACCTCAAAAAGCTAACAGTTTTCGTGAGGTACTTAAGCGGGTTTTACTGTACATGAAAGTTTACCTTTGAAGTGTTCCACTTCCCTTTAATCTTTCAGAATTTCTTTTCTTTTACAATTAATTATCAACGTCTAATTTCGATTCATATGCACACCAATACCAAGTTTTTCTACGCAAAATTAGAACCTTCGAAATCATTTACATATGTATGTGCTCATCGAATCGAATCACAAGCGTCCAGGTTTTAAAATAAAAACTGGTTCATAGGCATGCCATTTTTATGAGCTGCTAAGGCGCCAGAATACCAAATACGGAACAAAAACGGGACATTAAAAGAAATACCGAAAATTTGGCGTCCCGTATGAATTAAATAAATTACCAGGACGATAGATGAAAAAAGTGGACGTCTCATATAATACAGGACGGATGCAAGAATGATAGAATACAAGATTGCGCCGATTGCAGCAGAATTCGTGAGAGTAATTTTGGCGTGACGTCACCGTAGAGTTGACAACTGAGGGCGGCAAATAAAACTGCTGTCTAGTGATGTGCTGAATTGTCGGTACCCAATACTTAAAAAAGGTTTCGGTACCCAATAATTCCTTATCGGTACCCGATACTGATTCTTTACATTAAACCTTCGCCATTATACGCATTTCAAGTTTAGAAAAAACTTTCATTTTTGTTCCAGCTGAATCGGACGATATCATTTTTGTAGGCAGACTCTGTAACCAGTTAGCGACATATTCTGTAACCAGTTAGCGACAAGTTTCGAAGCGATATCGCACTTGTTGACTTAAAAATATTTCCTATCATACGTAAACAAAACCGATACCGATTGGAAAATTGTCGCTAACTGGTTACAGAATATGTCGCTAACTGGTTACAGAGTCTGCCTACAAAAATGATATCGTCCGATTCAGCTGGAACAAAATTGCTTCAAACAAGTAAGAGTTTCTCTGTATTATGGCCTCGAACCGACATATATACATCTTTCATTTGAATCAGTATTAGAAGCTCTATCGGCTCCTACATTCGGGTTTTGATAGGCGAGTCTGAGTCCCTGAACCGCTTTTTCCATATTTTTGGCCTATGTGCGCTTTTATTCGAAACCTAAATGTTTCGGTACCGAGTATCGAGAGTATTGGATACTTGAAAAGTATTGACTCAGCACATCACTACTGCTGTCATCTCGACTGTGACGTCAGCAAAACAGCTGATTCTGTCAAATTCACTGAGAGCCGATTAGCGGTATCGCCATCGGCGCCACCTTCTGTATTCTCTCCACCGTGGGACGGATGGTCACCGTACGTATATGTTTACTTACATAAACATACTCAGATGTCAACAATCAAATACGCGCGTAATAAATTTTTGTATGAAAATATTATTTTTAAATAGGAACATTTTTAAACGATAATCAAATTTAAAGTACTCATTTTTACTACTCAGTGTATACACGCCAACTTACAAACATTTCTTAACAAGACACAATATTATTGATTTTTGTAAAATGGGCGTGGCACCACCCACTTATGGCTGCATACATAAGTGTATATTGATAGCCCCCATAGATTTCCACAAAACTTGCTCCAATTATTTCAATATCTCATAGCATATTATCGACTCTGTTTGACGTAGGGAAAAATACTCTTGCTTATCATGCAGTTGACTGAAAGGTGAAAAAACGATATTTAATACGTGCGCCGGGTATATAAAGTTCGGTTTCGCACGAACTTATACTTCTTTACTTGTTTAAAACAACTTCATTGAAATGTTGTCCATAAGTAAGGCCAAATGTTGGCTTCCAAGCTTTGAATCATAGCTGGCTTATCGACGAAGACTTTTGACTTCACATAAAACCAATTCAATTCAATTTCAGTCAACAAAAAGTCCGATATCATGGTGCGGTGCGCTCGCTATTGACGGTTGAACGTCTGCGAACACACTTTAATGAAATTATTTTGAAAAAGTAAGTATCAGGGATTATTCCTTCGGGCAATAATAAGGATTCAGATATCCAGCCATGTTTTAAAATTAAATTTTACTATAAATGCAAATCTAATAAGTTTTTGTTTCAGAACGTTTCGATTAATATGCCGGTGTCGGCGTGCCTGGAGCCTAAAAGTCGGGTAAAAGCAATTTTTAAACATGCCAGTGAGGCCGCACCAGTCGTTCAATACCATTCATATGGATCAGTATAAAGGTCTTATAAAACGGTGTCTTTTGCGCTTATAATATATAAACATGACATCGGGTAATCGCCTGAAAACTAAAAATTGGGATGCTGGAAATATATTTCAGGCATTTTGTGGAGAATAAGTCAGTCGATTTTTTCTTAGTTCTCTCAAGTCTAGCCAAAGGCCCTTGCTTTTGTTTGGCATTTACATAGCTTACATTTGGGAAAACTCTTGTGAAAAATTACCACATTCGTCTAATTTGGTAATTTTGATTTATAAACATAACAACCAAATTCCCCGCAAAAAATGTCCATTCAATGTCCTGTCTAAAAAGGCAAGTACAAAGTTGATAAGTTTTTATAATTGTTCATATTTTTTTTTTAAGTTTTAATATATTTTTTCGGATACAAAGGATTTGATCATTTTATGTCGCTTTATTCCGTATTCAATTTATTTGAGAAAAAGAAAACGCGCTGTGGACGGGCTGTTGATGGTACAACGACATAACTCCATAGCTCCAATTTTAAAATTTAGAGTTATGTCAGTCCTTATGCAGTGACAGAAAGCCAATTCTTTTACTTGGGGTTATGTCACTTCTTATAAGGTGTCATAACCCAAATAGGATAATACCACTTTTGAACCTAACGCATATTTTCCAGCTCTCAAGAAAAACTAAAAAAGGATATAAAAACACGCTCAACAAATGAAAAAGAAATTTTATATTAAATTTTCTTCTGCGCAAAAATACTTCCGCCACTCTTTTCCGGCACTTTTTACGTGACAGAGAAAATCCGAGGTGTTTTTGAGGTTAGGAAAAAATCTAGACGTGATGGAGCAAAACGGACTTCAGATTCGTGTTCGGCGACCCCAAAAACATGTAACAGTCTAGGTTTGGTCAAAGAAACATTTCATCGATTTTTTTGTGGACCCGTGTTATCAATTACACAGATTTAGATTTCCCTTTAGAATAACACCTTTACAGCACAACGTATCGTTAGTTAAATATAAAAATCAGAAGTAAAAAAAAAAATTAATTTCCCGTGTTATTCTTATGGAAAATCGAAAAGAGCTTTTTTACTTTTGATTTTTATATTTAACGATATGTCAACTCGGTCAAAAGTTACTTATCGAAAAATTACTTCAGACCGTTTTTGTAGCACGTTCAATTCTCTACAAAATTAATCCAAGACCTTTGCATTAAAACGTATCGTTCGTTAAATATAAAAATCAGAAGTGAAAAAAAAAAATATTCTTATGGAAAATCGAAAAGTGCGATGCGAACATTGTTAATATTAATATTAAGGACTCATATTTTCTGAGACTTCTTTTGGCGTCTAAACGAAACTTTTGAGCATGGTTCCGAGGGGAAGAAATTTTTTTTTTCTGAATCACCCTAGTATACATGCGCATCAAGTTGAAGCATTTTAGTTTCGAAAATATTGCAATTTAAACAATTTTTTAAATACCTATTTTAAGTATTTTGGGTGAGCGTACTTGTTAACGGATTATATACATATTAACCCATTTTACTTACATATATACATAACAAAGCCCTAGCTCTACTGTTAGTAATTGTGGCCAATTTGTTGATACGTTGTTCCCACTGTGCGACGTGTGGACTGTTGAAATTCAAAGTTTTTGCTGCGCGAGTGATGGGCCAAGTGTTACTCACAAATCGTGCCACTTGACTGAAGTTTACTTGTAAGTTTGTCATTTTGAGAAATGCCTAAGTTTATTGGACTTTGGCACGCAAATTTTGGGCCAATGTCGTTGGCGTTTGCCGATGTCAGCCGGCCTTGGTCAAGATTTAAACTCTAATAGGCTTGGTGTAAATTGTTGTTGTGTGAGAATGGGCAAGTTTGAATATTTGCAACCAAAATACAATTACTTTCAGTGCTCTTGCGGGTCTGCAATATTACGAGGGTGGAAATTCACTGCGTCTGAATAGCTAGAGGCAATCACCAATCCTTGACTTGTCATTCTGCTACTTTATTACCTCCATTACTGTACATTTGATAATTTCACCTACAATATATGCACTATTTCCGGAAAAAAACAACATAGTAGGTATAAAACTACATACGTATGTAAGTATGTACATGCATATGCGTAGGAAGTAGAGGGAAAACTGAAGTTGAAATGGTAAAAAGCTAAGAAAAGTTGTATCTTGCGAATCATAATAATGCTCAGGAAATGATATTACTTAAAACGAAGTCGCTGTGGTATATAGAATGATTGCGAAATGATTGTTTAAAGTGATTTCATCACAGCAGTAACGTCACATTATACTTCTTAACCAAACAACCATTTAAAACACATACACTTAGGTTTATTTTTATGCGGATTTGAATTTATGCGGTTTTTCAAACCATTTTATCGCTGTAGCGATTTTTCTTTTTTGAGAGTTTTTGTTACTTTTTTTCAGAGTGTAAGAGACAGGGCTTCAGATAAATAATTTGTCTTTGTATTCTTACATAATTCATATATTTTTTGTGGTATCTTTTTTTGTTTTTGTTTAAAATACAGATACAATTTTATTTATTTCATTAATGTTCAGTTTTACATGGAATAATAGTGTTGAAGTGAGAAGTAAATTTTTTTTCGCTTAATATTGCCTCACTGGATGTTTTTATGCGGTTTTTTTTAAATTTTTTACATGGAGTAACTGAATTTATGCGGATTGGAACGCATGCCCTGTTTTTGTATGGAAGTACAGAACTTTTTTATGCGAATTTTTTTATGCGGCTTTCTGAGGAACGCATGTACCGCATAAAAAAATACCTAAGTGTAGGTATGTAAGTGTAGAAAAGCAAATAAAGCGTTCCTTCTTTGACATAATCCATTGAAATTGGGCTGACATAATAGTGGCGAACGAGATTTGGTTGAGGACTATTAAAAATTATATAATTTTGAATATTTTAATAACGAGACGGACTCATATCGTAAGTTACATTAGTTGGGAATGGCTGGTGAGTAAATCCTTCCCACTCATAGATTAATACAGGGCCTTTTTGCTGCTCTGCATTGTTGAAAAGCCTTCTCGGGTTTTAACCCGCTTTTGTACGCTTTGTATTTTGCCAAACTAGTTATTTCCACCTTGAAAGGATGGGTTGACAAGCATGCGCAATAGGGTGGTCCAAAAGTTCATGTGAAAAAGTAAAGTCGGAATTTTTATGCTCTCACCCCCCAGGATTATTCTATACCGAAAAAATATACCTTTATTTTTTTATTTTGAAATCAAAAAAAAAATTACAGGTCGCTCCAAGCGTCCAAAGGTTTCCATGTATTTTATATGGGGAAAAAGCAACTTTTCGTAGAAATGGTATAGAATAGTTAAAAATCAATATTTTCTACCAGAAAACTCTGTTTATCTGCAGGAGACTCTCGATAATAATTCCCAATTGTTTATTTAACCATTTTTTTATCGCAACTATAATTTATAGGTCCGCCCAAAACCCACAAAAACACCGACAAATGCAATGGGGCGACCAATAAACAAGCGTTAGTATTAAAAAATGGTTACATAAACAATTGGGTATTATTACTGGAAGTATCCTGCAGAGAACCAGAGTTTTCCGATCGAAAAATATTGATTTTCAAGAATTCTATGCCATTTCTACGAAAAATTTTATTTTTCCCATACAAAAAGAATGGAAAATTTTGAGCGCTTTGAGCGACCTGTAATTTTTTTTTTTGATTTCAAAATAAAAAAAGGGGTACACTTTTTTCGGCCGCTGTGGTGTAGTGGTAAGCAGTGCGCGTTTCGATTCCGCAGCGCCTGGGTTCCAGCCCTGGTCAAAGCAACATGGCAAAAAATATTTTAGAAAAAAAGGGTTTTTCTTAACAGCGGTCGCCCCTCGGCAGGCAATGGCAAACCTCCGAGTGTAAACCTGAAGGTTTCACTGAGCGAAAAGGGTTTTCAGTGTTGATTGACTGCTATAGTAGTAGCATCTCTAAGAAACGGTTTAAGGCTAGTCATTGGTTAGAGTAGATATTTTCAATGACAAAAAATTTAAGATTTTTAGGTCACATTGTCTGGCAATATATACTGGAAGGCCACGACTGTGACCAAAAATGATTTGATCGGAAAATAAAATAAAAATGTATTATATTTAGGGATGCTAATTTTGAGGAGTAACATCGATGTTTCGATCTTGATTCTCGACCAAATAAAGAATAAAATTTATTTGCGATTTGATTTGTAGAGCAAATCAATTTGATTCGTGATTTTTCAACTAAATAATACAGTTCGAAAACGTCCTATCTCAAAAAACTTTTCAAGAACGCCCTATTTCACAGTTCGGTTGAAGAATGCGAAGCACGAAGCAAATTAATTCGCTTTACGAATGAAATCCTTAATCCTTAATAATATTATAAACAATGTTGCCACTTGAGCTTAGTTTTAGGTACCAAAACGCCTACCAAATCAGTTTCCAAACTACCAAATTTTTTTTCATTATTAAAACAAGATTTCTTGGATTTACAGGGTTTTTAGCTACACGAATTGGCAGTATAATATTGTTTACAGTATTGGTTAACCATTCATGCCAATCTTTAAGATTAATTAAAACAAATTCGGACTTTTAAACAAAAGAATTAACGTATTGCGTAAAAAAACTTTTGTAAAAATGTGATTACCTTTGAGTTTAATTCAATTCATATCAAACATTTTTAATGTTTAAAAAAACAAAATCAGACATTTTATGCATGTCAATAAAACAAAATTCCAAATCTTGTTTCAATTTGCATATTGCACGATAGGCAATTTTTCGTTCAATTTCAACAGATGATCGATCATAGCTTTGGGAAGTGAGTTTTTGTTTGTAGAAAATTTTGTGCTTAGTAAAATTTAGAAAGAAAACTTATACGTGTGTATAATGTTTTCAACATATAAATGCAAAGTAAGTGAACAAATCTTAATGCTAAGTTCGATTGAATTTTCAAAACATTTTTGCCTACCAAAAGCTTCATCAAACCAACCAAATTAACAAAGGTGAATGAAGGTACCAATTTTGGTCCAATCGGACCAAAACGGCAACGCTGATTATAAATCCGAAAGTGAGTTTGTTTGTTTGTAACCCTTTCACGCTTTAACTCATCATGAAATTTTATACACTGATGTCATTTAGCCCAGCTTAAATTATGACATTAAATCTATTATTGTACAAGGGGGCGTGGCACCTCCCATACATTGAATTTTTTTCGTACTGCATATCGCAGGAAATATTTATGATAGAATACTGGAACTTGATATCTAGATATATAAAACCAATTCCTTACTCATGGAGGAGGGTTGCCACCTGTTTAAAACATCAAACTCAACTTGAATTAAGGGAATTATTTATTTGAAAATTATTTTCAAAAATGGATGTAATGAGGCTTAAAAAGTTTCAGTTTAAAAATATTTTGAAAATGGTTACCACCTGTTTTAAAGGTCCAATTTAAATTAATTATTCGCAAGCTATCTAAAAAATTAAAATATGGGTGTCAAATCAAAGACTGTTAAGAAACCTTCAGGTTGAACATTTGGAATATTATTGAGGTGTTTTACTAGGGTTATCACCCGAATAAAAATTTGATTCAATTTAAATGAGTTACTGTAATACGGGTGTCAATCGAAATGTTTTTGAAAGGGGTTTAAGTTCTAAACTACATGAAGGATGGTTGCCACCTATTTGAAAAATCAAATTCTACTTGAATTAAGGGAATTAGATAATTGGAATATGCATCACATATTGGTGTCAGACCAAAGGGTTTAATAAGGTTTTAGTTGGAAAATATTTTGGAGAGGGCTGTCACCTGTTTTAAAACTCGAACTTAAATTAATTATGCTCAAACTAAAGTGTCAAACGTAAGAGTGTTTAGAAATGTTCAGCTTGAACATGTAGAATATTCTGAGGTATTTGAAGAGGATTACAACCTGGTAAAAAAAATCCAAGTAAATACAATTGAGTAGTCCACTTGCAAACAGCGTTATGTGATTTGATAATAGAAAGCCATAGATTTGGAAAAAACGACTACGACAACAAGTAACATTTAAACTGATCAGGTAACTAATTTCATCGATATAGGCGTAACCATGGACCCTAAGCTTGAATTCAAATCCCATATAAACTCTTGTGTTAATAGAGCCAAGGGCGTCTTGGCTTTCATCAAACGTTGGGCTAAAGAATTCAGAGATCCTTATGTCACGAAAGCTCTCTTCACCTCCCTTGTCAGGCCGAATACGGGTCCGTCGTATGGAACCCTAGATATCAAACGCATTCTGACAGACTCGAGTCGGTACAGAAACAATTCTTATTATTCGCATTAAACAATTTGCCTTGGGATTCGACATTAAAGCTCCCACCGTACAAAAGCCGCGTGAAGCTCATAAATTTGCCAACGCTTCACAGCCGTAGAGAGATGCTCGGGGTTTCGTTCATGATTAAGATCTTGAGCGGGTTGGCCAATAGTCCCTTTCTACTGAACCAGATCACGTTTTGTATTCCTTCTAGACTTTCTAGACATTACAAGCCCATTCAGCTAACTATTTGTAGAACATATTTTGAAATGCATGATGCTTTTCGTTGCCTATACCAGGACTTCAATAAGCATTACAACTATTTTGACACCTCCGATTCACTTTTTACCATTAAGAAAACCTTACTTGAGATTTTGAATAAATAACAAGTAAACCCTTACATTGCACCTGATCGTTCAGCTGGTGAACTGTATTTCTGTTCAGTTTATAGGTAAACGTGGTCGACTCGCTTACTTTCCCGACTGCGCCACGGTTGTGTTGAGCATTTGTAAATTAAACTTTAAAATGCATGATGCTTTACGATGGTTATGCCAAGATTTAACAAACATTATAATTGCTTCGACATATCTGAATCGCTTTTTTGTAACTAAATAAATTAATATCTTTAATCGGGAACGATAAATTACACAATATTTAGGACTGCTTGGTACAATACAACAAGACAATACGAGCTTGGATCGGAAACTCGGCCTTTCCGACCATGATCAACAGCAGCGCGGAGCGGAAACTAGAGCCTTCCGGCTGCCACACATTCAAAGTAACGACTTCGGGAACATGGATAGGAAACTAAATTAAATAAAAAGGAAAAGTTAGCTAAAGTTCAGACAAGACAACAGCAGCGCGGAGCGGAAACTAGAGCCTTCCGCCTGCCACACATTCAAAGTAACGACTTCGGGAACATGGATGGAAACTAAATTAAATAAAAAGGAAAAGTTAGATAAAGTTCAGACAAGACAAGAATACATCTCTTAGTGTTTTTTTTTAATTAACTAGAGTTCACTGTAAAAAAACATCGTTGCTTGGCCATTGACGTGCTGATAATTTGCTCATGCAATTGTCAATCGATTTTCAATTATTATGTCTCTTGACCTTAAAAAGCTGGAGTGAAAAGGAGACATCGCCTTGTACGGTGGATTTATTTTTCAAGTTGTTTCATATTCATATGGGGAATTTGATAAAGCGAATGGCCATGGCATATATTATAAAAATACTAATTACTGGGCCAATTAGGCCATGCCCATACAACCCAAATTGCAGGTCGCAAATCTTAGATGCAAACTTTTCATTTCTCTCTACGAATCAAGTAAATTATGTATGTATTTAGGGTTTATTTGTTTAGGATATACTGGTGTTCATTGACATAAGAGTTCTTTTGTTCAAACCAGTGATCTATGTAAAGTATTAAATACAACACTGTTGTGTATACTATCATATATGTTGTGTCAAATAAAATGCATTCCTTCCTTCCTTCTTCCGGTTTGTATTACCATTGAAAGTGTCGTGTTTTATTTTACTGCCTGAAATATTATAACTTTACAATAGGTTATGGGCCTTTATTACGCGAAAATAGCACCGATATCTAGAGGAACAAAGTTTGTAATATACGGTTTAGTAAGTGTTACATGCGGATCGACTGTCTTAAAAAAAATAAGCATAGATTGAGCTCGCGAAAATGGCGACAAACGCTGTAACCTTTCCTTTCGAAAAGCTGAAGGGTCGTGAAAATTTCGACACATGGAAGCGACACGCAAAATCGTATCTCATCATGTATTCAAGCTGCAAGGTGGCCCGATCTCTTGGTGCACCCGAAGGCAGCGAACTATCGCTCTTTCTTCTACTGAGGCCGAATTTATGGCCATGACGTCGGCAATTCAAGAGGCAACGTGGTTAATGCGCTTACAGAAGGAGTTAACACCAGACACTGCAGAAACTCTAGTACTCCATTGCGACAACAAGAGTGCAATACAAGTGGCTTTGAATAACTCTTATTCACCTCGCACAAAGCATGTTGATATAAAAGACAAATTTATCCGTCAACATTTGGAAAGTGGCAAAATCAAGCTGGTCTACATACCAACCAAGGAGATGTTAGCTGATATCCTGACAAAAGGTGTATCTAAAGTTATTCATATTAATCTTTGTAAGTCACTTGGACTTAATTCAAATTAACTTAACATTGTGTATTATGCCTTAGCTTCATTTGCAAATACCGTATTTAAATGATTTAATGAATTCTTTCTTTTTGTTTATTTAATTAATGAAGTATCTTTCAGGAAAGGTGTTGAAATATAAAATTGAATGATACCTCATACTATTAAATACAACACTGTTGTGTATACTATCATATATGTTGTGTCAAATAAAATGCATTCCTTCCTTCCTTCTTCCGGTTTGTATTACCATTGAAAGTGTCGTGTTTTATTTTACTGCCTGAAATATTATAACTTTACAATAAATACCTATATAAGCAACTATAAATACTTAATACAAAAATTAAATATTGAAGTGAGAGCACTGAGTAGTTCAGGTAAGCGAATCTTCGGCCGGCTTAGGGAACCCCCCGCGCCTCCCTCCTGTTCAACTATAACCTTAATAACACTCCTCTGGCCCCTTTTACTTCTGGGCATCTTCCAGCGACAGTAGCCGAGGTGATGGACTCGTTGCCGGAAATCATCCTCGCATCTGCCTACTTCTCAGGTAACGTCGCAATCGCTCGTCGAATTCTGTTAATTCGTCAGTTTCTAATTGGCTGCGATGCGAAAGCCCACTATACAAATCCAAAAAAAATGGTGTAACCCAATACTTTATATACATTTCGAGTGTCATGTAGTCTATCTGAAATATTTACTCGATCTCATGCTGCAGCTGCTGAAGGAGATTTGAATATATTTTTCGCCACTTAAAAATATTCGTCGCTTTCGCATGATTGTGTTGAAGGTGTTTAGGCGCGACTGCTAACACCAGGCACCTAAATGCATTCTATGTACTGCTGCATGTGCAATCATTTCCCTCATTAAATTAATGAAAACTGCCATGTAATAAAACTTTCTTAAGCTATAATTTGATTTTAGTTCAAAGTATGCTAGGCCTAGTCCGATGCATCCTCCGAATACTGTTCCGGAGTGTTTTGCGGACTCTGCTTCACTTACAATCATACAGAGGTGGTACTCACTATGGATGTTAATTTTTCGGCTTTTTCCGATCCCGAGATTTTTGGGATGGCGTTGTCACAATCCCGTGATCAAAGGATTAGTCCCGGGATTTAGATATTCATTACTTTTCAACAACTTGAATCGAAAAAATTGCTTCTATATTGTTTAAGCTCTCCTACCATGAAATAAATAATAAAAAATGGGTTTGAAACCTACACCCTGAATAAAAATATAGGTAACAAATGCAATAGGAAATTAGATATTTAGAATTAAAAAAATTAAAATTTTTTGAATTTACAAGGACGATTAGGTAATTTTTAAGCTGACAAAGTTTAAAGAACGTATAAAATTAAAAAAAAAAACAAATATTGCGAAATTTCAAGGATATAATTTTAAAATAAAATAAATAATAAATAAATAAATATTTACCAGCCCTTCTTTACCAGAAACCAGTGATCGGATTTAAGAAAAAATTCTGTATGGTAGAATCTGGAAAAAAATGTGGTAGATTTAAAAAAAAGTGGTAGATCTCAGGTTTTGAATCAAACTTTGTAAAAAAATTCAAGAAATTCTGTAAGGTTTCACCTAAATTGCAAAATTTTTAATTAGACTCTAAAAAAATTAAATTTAGTATAACAAAGTGTTAGATTGAAGTTTCTAAAACTTGCACTGAGTTTTGCAATTTTTTCCTTGACAGTGTAAAGTGTAATTTTTTTGCAACATTGCGGAATGCTGTCAGCGTTTCATTCTATCACATCACGATGTAGCGAACAAATGTGGCACGTTACAGAAACCGCTACCTGTGATTTGCCGATTTCGACAGTTCTCAAGTAAATGTAAACAACGCCTCAGAATCTTTAGATGCACTGAAGTTTGCTAACACTTTCACAAAAATCGCTTTTGTTTTTTTAATTTTCGCTATTAATTTTTTTTTATAAATCATATATTTTAAAATTTAACGCAAATAAACCACGTTTCCTGTCGAACAATTTTTTATTGAGAAAATTTACTATTTCACAGTTCATTTTATCCACCCATTCGGCTTTGTTTACTTTTACTTGAGAAATTTCATCGCCACCGGGAATGCGGAATAGTGTATTATATCATTCTTGTTACCATATAGTGTTTAGTGTTGGACAATTTTTGCTCCTAAAATTAAGAAAATTATATCGAGCAAAAATAAAACAAGCTACTCAAAAACGCGAATATGTGGTAGTTTTCAGACCATGTGTGGTAGATGCTCAAAAAAGTGGCAGATCTACCACAATGTGGTATAAGTCCGAACACTGCTAGAAACTTGAATCTGTTTAAGTTCTACAGGATTTCCTGATTAATTTTATACCCATACTTCTTCTCTAAGCGCATTCATTTCTAATTACTGACGTCAGAGTGAACAACTAAAAAGCAATTATTTATACTATATTTGGCCCATGGTTTCGCGAATATATTGCTATTTGTGTTTAAAATTTACTATCATGCGGTGTTATATATATCTATGTATAATGAGCTAGACATTTATATAAAAATATTAATTATTAAATAAAAAAAGAAAATAGCCAATTCTGGCCAAGAAAAGGAGTTTCTATTATTGCCATCAGTGCAAATTACAAATCCCGAAAATCCCGGGATTACTTGCCAAGAATCCCCGGATTTTCGAGATCTTAAAAATTCCGGGATCCCAGGACCCCGGGATTAACATTCCTGGTACCCACCTATAGCTGCTATTGGCCACAGTGCCTACCTACCATTTTTGAACCAATAAATATTTTTTACTATAAATACATACATGCAAACATACTGGTCTCCCCTCACACTAAGTTATGCAGAAGGTGAGCGAGAAATATTTAATTTTTCTGTGGTTAGTGCCGTTTTCTCAAGTAGGTTTTAAAATTTATCTGCCCTTGAAGTAATTTTTTTCAGAACAAAATTTGTATTTAAAAGACAGATAAATTATAAAACCTGCTTGAGAATACCTTTTTCATCCGCCTTTTTAACCGACTTCCAAAAAAGGAGGAGGTTATCAGTTCGTCGGATTATTTATTTTTTATTTTTATGTATGTTACCGCATAACTTTGGACCACGTCAACCGATTTCGATAATTCTTTTTGCATCGGAAAGGTAGTGTCTCAGAGGTAGTCCCATACTAATCTGGTTAAGATCCGATCAGTGGATCATGAGATATATATATATATTTTTTTTTTTTTATATGAGAGGTGAAGTCGGTTTTTTTTTTGCTAAAAATTACTTGTTATATTGAAGTTTCGCCTTCTGCTCCCACCCTTTTTTTTCTTGCCTTCCCCGGGCCTTATTTGCTGTATTCAAATCAACTACCTCCATACTGTTAGGGAAAATATCTGCCCTTTGCTCCTGCATAACTTACTGTCCTGTAATTCGAGCACGTTGCGAAATAGCATCAATTGCCTGGAAAGTCAAGTTGCAATACTTTATAAGTTATGTTGTTCACCTAGATTGTTGAAATATCATACTGTGTAGCGGTCGCCTCCCTGCAGGTAAAAGCAAACCTCCGAGCATATTTCTGCCATGGAAAAAGTTCTCGTATAATTCATTTGCTGTTCGGAGCAAGGATAAAACTATAGGTCCCTCCATCTGTATAAAGGGCTATTAACAGCTCTCAAGAAAAATCAGCAGAAATATTTTTAATTTTTTCTGTTGGTTGAAAAAGTACTTTGATTTTTCTGTGCATTTCTTGAAGAAATTAATATTCCAACATTATTTTATTGAGAGCTTCAAACTGATTTAAGAAATTTTGATAGAAGCATATATGTAATACTTCTATATTGGCAGTAAGCTAACTTCTCAATGTGTAAGCATTCCGAAATCAAAGCGAGACAGTCTAGTACCGTTTTTATCAATGTATTGTATACTTGAGTGCCGTTTTTGTATATGTGTTGTGTACATGTTTATTTATAAACGTATGTGTTCCTTTCCTTTCGCACGTATTTATTGATATATCTGTACTGTAGTGTTTTCGGACGGTACTAGCTCTTACTGCCAATATAGGAGTATTACATATGTATATGGATAGAAGAGAATTTCTTTTCCATTTCTTGTGCGTCATTTTGTATGAATTTTTCGTTTTTATTAGGAGCTGCCAACAGCCCTTAAGATTGTAAGTGCCAATATATTATTTTTACTAGTTATTTTTATGTTCTAATATCAGATTACTGATTTACCGACTTTCGTACCAAACTGGAATTAGAACAAAAGTGAGTTAGGGCTTTTCTATATTATGGTTAGGATATAAATATTTCATCCGTTTGCGATCGCCATCTGGCGACCCGATTTTATTCAAGTTTATTTTTTATCATAAAGGTAATGTGCGTACTAAGTTTGAACTAAATCGGACCTTTTTTTTAAGTAACGACCCCGGCGCCACATATTGAGTTATTTGGTAAGCTATGCTGAGACCAGATGCCTAAAAAAACACCCGAAACTTTTATTTAAACCCATTAAGAACTTTGCAAGATTAACGTGTTTAAAAACATTGACTTCATTTAATACTATGTATATGTAGATAGCAATGCTACACCTCTCTATACATACTACATACATAAATGCTCGTTAAGTTTAGTTATATTAGATAGTGACAGAATTGTGGCAACGAAAACAATGAACAGTAACATACCAATTAGGCCACATGACAACCCGCCAGTGAATTTCTAAAACTTGTCAATCACTTTTGCCATCTGCTTTTTTCTCTTCATCTTCAACATGTGGCGAATGTGACAAATATGTACAGCACCGTTGTAAGTCAGAAAAATACCTACATACATACGTACGTATAATGTACATTAGCGTGGACCGAAAACACGCTTTTTTAGAAATTTGATTGGTAATAGCAAAAATATGGTTCATTATGCTCTAAAAAATATCTGCGTGAAATGCGAAAGTTTTTGGTCAATATCCTAGGCTCGCCCTAGTCCATCAAAGTTCAAGTACTAAAAAAACTTTGTCTTAGCTAACTTCGATTCTCTACAAAAAGGTCCATATACCTAATTATGTAGGACTAATACTTTAGAAGATTATTGTAATTTTAGTAAAAAAATGTATTACTTAATTTATTTATAAATTTTTATTTTTTGGCCATATTGAACGTTGATGGACTTGGGCGAGCCTAAGATATTGACCAAAAATTGTCATATTTCACACAGAGTGTTTTTAAATCCTAATGCTATTACCAATCAAAATTCTAAAAAAGCGGATTATCGGCCCACGCTAATGTACATATCGATGGTCTTCTGCCATAATGACTCAGCTCAAAATTAAAAAAAAGTAAGTGCGCCTAGGCCACACTGGAGAAGTGAAACTTACGTTACATACATATCTATTTTGTCTCATAACCAATATACATATATGTATTTGTACATATGCACATACATCTGCTTTTACTTAAGGTTATATTTTTGGTCCTTTTTTCTATCTAGATCCCTACCTCTACCCCTGTTCGTTCTAATTACATTTATGTTATTTTGTTTTCCTATATCTTCATTTTTATCTTTATACTCTATCGATAACAAAATCGATAGTAACATCCAATAAAATATCGATAACAAAACCGGCAGAAATATCGATATCAAGATCGATGAAAAAATCGATTATAATTTCGATAGCAAAATCGATAATAATATTGGTAGCAAAATCTATTAGAAACCCAATAAAAATTTCCATAAAAAAATCGATAACAAAATCGCTCAATATCGATAGCAAAATCGATAAATATCGATAACCAAATCGATAAAAATATCTGACTAAATCCGTCAAAATATCGATACCAAAATCGATAAAAATATCCATACCAAAATCGATAAATACCGATAATAAAATCAATAAATATCGATAACAAAATCGATAACTATCGGTAACAAAATCGATAAATATCGATAACAAAATCGAAAAATATCGACAACAAAGTTGATAAATATCGATAACAAAATCGATAAAAATGTCGATAACAAAATCGCTAAATATCGATAACAAAGTCGATAAAAATGTCAATAAAAAATCGATAAAAATATTAGTAACAAAATCGAAAAAATATATCGCTAACAAAATAGCTAAAAACATCGATTACAAAATCGATAATAAATCGATAAAAATATCGATAACAAAATCGATAAAAATATCGATTATAATATCAATAATTTCCGGAAATATCGCTGGCAAAATTGGTAAAAATATCGATAAAAAAGTGATAACAAAACCAATAACAAATATCGATTATTTTATCGACAAGTCTCGAGAATTCCGAAAATTTCTATAATCCCAAAATAGTTTCCAGATTGAGTCTCTGTGTCTCCCTCTACACCCTTTCCGCTTTAATTACCTTTATTTTAATCTTTCTTTCCCTATATTCATCTTTACTTTATCGCTATCCTCATCATCATCTTTGTTTTTACTTTTATGTTTATCATTTTCTTTATCCTCATATTCCCCTTCCCCTTTGCCCTTTTATATATAAGTAAAGTGTTTAAATTTACCTTGGTCTTCATTTTTGTCTATATCTTTACGCATCTTTGTTTTTCTTTTTATTTTTACCTTTGCCTTTATCCTTTTCTTTATCTATGTACGTACTCACCTTTACTATCATTCTTGTATTGGCCTTTTTCTAAGTGTTATTCTGTAACCTTTTATTAGCAAATTTTTGTAAAATTAATATCATATGCATACAAAAAAGAAGCACTTGTTTGAGATCCAACCATTTCCGTTGCATCATTTCCATTGCACCATTTTCGTGTGCAACTTCCGATGAATTTGCCAATTTACTCCCTACCAATCAACCGCCGCTAAAGAAGTTTCACTTCAAAAAAATACCATTATTATCGTAAATTAAATGATAGCATTTTTTGGTTGCATATTTCCCTCCAAAAGGTGGGGTCTAAATCCCCAAAACCCCTTGCGACCGGGCCTGCGTGGAAGTTTTACGTGCACTTTTTATAGTGTCCATATCGATGGTCCTCTGCAATAACGACACAATTCCAAATTCGAAAAATTAAATATCTTACCACTTTTAAGTGGCTCATGTCTCTAATCCTCGTCTACTACAGTAAGTAATAAGGATTAGACAAGGATTAGAGACTTGAGCCCATTAGCGCACACAAGGGGTGGGTTTTGGGGTTCAAACCCCCCCTAAAGCTAATAACCTCAAATACAATATGTATCTTAAAGCTAAGAATCCAGCTCTCAAGGAAATTATAAGAAATATTTATTACAATTTCTGTTGCTTGAAAAAGCGCGAAAATATACGAGCTTTTTTTTCTTGAGAGCTGCAAATTGATTTAAGAAATTTTGGTAGAAGAATATTTCTTTTCCATTTCTCGTCCGTCGTTTTATATGAATTTTTCGTTTTTCTTGAGAGTTCAGTTAATTTTTTCGGTATTTGAAATATTAAAAAAATTTAGCAATTGTGAAAAATCACCAACTCTATCGAAAACCAGAAATCAAAAAATGAACATAGAAGTGCAAAAATTCATGGAATCAATAAATTTATTTTTACTGACTCTTTTTTAAAATTTTTGATTAGGTACTTTTGAAAGTTGAGCGCATCTTGAGTTTATAGAACTTTTTATTAAACAAGTAGTTTTTAAGGAAAGAACACAACCGACTTCAATTCTCATATTCAAATTTAGGGGTACCATTAATTTCTTCATGACCATCATCGGATCTCTAAAACAAATTACGGGACGAACCTTGAGGTACTATCTTTCTAATAAAAAAAGGATTATTGAAAACGGTTCACGTGGTGCAAAGTTATGTATTCCGGCGAGATGATAACCTCCCTTTTTTTGAAGTCGGTTAAAAGCGTTTGAGTTCTGTTTATCCGTAAATAAAGTGCAGTTTATGAATTTTAAAACGTTTATTTATTTATTACATACTGTACATAAAACTTGCCAAATGTATTTTAAAGGGGGTATTATCTGAAGCAAATTTTCAGTATTTTCCGGTGATATATCTTCAGAAATATAAAACCCCCCTAAAATATATTCCTGGGTGCGCCCCTGCTTGAGCCAATTAGCAGTAGTAGGATATTTAATTTTTTGAATTTGGAATTGTGTCGTTATTGCACAGACCATCGATATGGACACTTTAAAAAGTGCACATAAAACATCCACGCAGGCTCGGCGCAAGGGGGGCTTTGGGGATCGTGCTTCATTCAAAACTCTGTTTACTATCCCGGGACTGGATTCTGTAACTGTGAGCTTTCAAGTGTACACTGAAAATTGTGTACACTCTTCATTTTGCGATTCAGGAAGTGTGAGAATGAGTTTGAGCTGTCAAAATTGTGTACACTTCTCTTCCGAAAAACTCACATTTTATAGAACAAATCTATAGTTTTTATTAAAATAACTAAAAACAAGTTATTTGTAGACATCTTTCAGATTTGCTAGATTTTTTTCAAGCGAATGGTAAGTATTTTTTTCGTCAGTGGCAACCCTGATCACGAGTACAGTGCTGCACTCGCTCAATGGCAATTTATACATATGTATGTAATTAGTAGCGGCACATAAAGTGAACTAAATGCATTCATGCATATGTATTATGGATGTTTCGAATGTCATATTATTGAAATTCGCGAATGCGAATGCGAATGTTAGGAATAACAGTCATCGTTTTTATTACTTAAAAAGTTTGTAAATTATTAGAACATTGAACGAGTGCTTAACCTGTACAGTATTTTAATCTAGTAGTCAAAGTTCAAAAGGGGAATATTATATTTCAAAAAAAGTAATTTTGCTGCCTTTGCTCACTTGGAACGCTGGCGGGTGGAGAGCTCAAATATAAGACATTAACGACTTTTTCTAAATACTTACATGCCAGCTGAATATTTCCTGTAAGTAAAAAAGAAAAAATTTGAATTAGTTGAGTTTTTCAAATTAAAAATATACCAAAGAGAAAGAATCATGACGCATATGAAAAAAAGACGGAAGATTTTGTATTTTTGAAAGCCACAAAATACATTTTTTTGTTGGCTGCATTTCTTTATTCATTCTGAATGTTTGGAATAAACTTTTTTATTTATTTATTCTTTAGAACGTTCCTGATGATATGTTGACGTATATTTCAAACGCATTCTGTTTATTCCGGCTGTGAAATGGGATTATCCGGAATGTATAAAGAAACGCAGCCGTTATGTTTTCTATCAAAAGCATTTATCCTTTCAGTTTATAAACGTGCTTTATGGACAAAAAAAAACTATGAGAAAAGAGTTTATTTACATCACCAATGGGCGGCTGATCAATGTCTGGTTACCACTTATCTCCTATTAAACGTCGTTATTGACGTTACTGACACTCTGTTGTATGTATGGAGCAGGATTGTTACGAATATTCGCATTCGCATTCGCAACCTCGGAGCTTCCGCATTAATTTTAACATTCGAATTCGCTTTCGCATTCGCAATAATCAATGCGGAGCTTTTGCGAATGCGAATATTGTGCAAGTGCACTAATAAAACGTATATCTGGAAAACAAAATGACAAATAGTAGCCAATATTTTTTGCCTGTGGAGATACTACGTTAAAACTGTCCCCTACGTCCCCTTCTTTTGTAATTTAAAGTCAAAGAGTAAAATCCTTCAAAAGGTATTTCCAGGAAATGTTCAGCGCCTAGCTATTTATAAAGTGAATCGGCCATTTGCTCGTAAAAAAAACCTTAATTATGGAAGAATTATGTAACTATCGAATAATATTTGCCAAAGGTCTCTTGAAAAACTCGATGCATCGCGAGCGGTGAGTAATTAATTGTGAGTGCCTGCAACTAGGAAAAGTCAAGGTCAGCTAATTAAAAACGAATTACAAGCTATTCATTACAGGTGAACCCTTCCAAGAAGTCACCCGGGAACTAAGCAGATCTGAGACTTTATCGTCCATGATTGACTGGTAGCCACGACTTTGAAAACAGAATTTTCTTACTAATTTTCATTCCTAGTGTTTAAGCTACTTATGCATTTCCCCCATAAGGTAAGTGCAGTGAACACACACACGCAATTGTATTGCACTCCCGCCTAAAACCAATTGCAGCGAATAAACACTAGCACTTGCGTTTAAAAGTACTTCGCTCGTTCTTAATTGGGTATGCATTTTTTATGCAATTCTCAAATATCTCTTCGCCGAACTTAGTGAAGTGATAAGTCGCTGGTATTTTCAGCTATGGTCAACGCTAAACCTGCTTGGCTGTCACACGGCGCACCCACTCCACTCCCGGAGTAATTTTTGGCATGGTAGTAAGCTACGGCTTAAAAACCACGCTGGGGCCCTGCACGAATGCAACCCTGAATGAATCCCAGCTCATTGCACAGCAGCCTACGGCAGCTAGAGCATGACTCCTCCAATGGAGTCCCTCAATGAATACACGGTGAAAGGGTCACATCTTGCGCTACCGCTTCATCAGCCTGCCCGCATATATAAACACTCGCACCAAAGATTATCCCTATCTCCTCTACTCCTCTAACTGGTCTCCCGTCTCCCTCAGCTAAACACCTAGAAAATAACAATTTATTTTGTCGCGGATGTCTAAAATTCCACATTCGCAACATCCCTAGTATGGAGTCGAAAAAGTCGATAATGATGTTTAACCGTAGATTAGTGTTAAACAGCCATTGATAACCGGCCATGAATATGTACCTTACCACATCTTGCTGACTCAGTGTACTATTTTTTTCTTCTCGGCACTCAGAGCCGCGAAAAATGGATTGGGGGTAATAAAATAGCAGTCGAATTCGTAAAAAAGAATTACGCTTACATCACTATTATACACTATTTTATTATGAGCTTGTTGTAAATGACTGCCCTTGCAATTTTCTAGGCTGAATCCCAATCTGGGCTAAAAATTTCTCTAACACGTTAGGCTTTTGAGATATTCCAACCTAAAAGTGCAAACTACATCGTTTTTGGCATCGCAAATAATTTTTTCACAGAAAACTATTCACCGCATCTTAAAATACCAATCTGTCTCTTTCGAATGCCGTCATTATGCCACTTTTTTTTTTCTTCGCTGATGTGTCGCAGCTTGTTTAACCAAGATATTTTCATTTTAAGTTTGTATTATGAATGAAAAAAAAGATCAAATTTTAAAATGGAAAATGTTACTCATACGCCATGTATGAGTATGACCGCATATTTCACCCAAAAAAATCATTACACATTAGGATTGGACCATTCACAACTTACATATTTCTTTATCCATCGATTTTCCAGCCAGCATGATTTTTTTTCTGAATAACAGGCTTTAATTCAAATGACAAAAATTTACAAAAAATCGGTTAGTTTTTAAATTTTTCCCTTTTAAAGCTGATGTTTTCATAAAAATGAAAATATTTCGAGAAATTGCCTAATCTAGAAAATTAGAATTCAGATTCGTAATCTACGACTCAAAAGTAAGTTCACGTATTTCGACGTTTTATTTTGTTATTTCAAAACTTGAGATTTTCCTTATAGTGTTATTAGATTCCATAAAGCATAATTTAGCGGCCGCTGTGGTGTTGTGGTTAGCAGTGCGCACTGCCATTCCGCAGGACCTGGGTTCAAGCCTGGTTTCCGACCAACATCAAAAAATATAAAAAAAGAAGTCTGATGAGGAGATGTGGTGACCTCCGAAATAGCTGCTATAACTCCTACCGCTTAAGCATTGTTTTTTTTTCATTTTTCCTAACAAACAAAGTGCATATATAGGCATATTTGATCAAAAAGGCATATTTAGTTGCATTTTTTATTAAAAGCCGTTTGTCTAGAACGGACGAATCACTCCACAATTGAAAAGTATTTGATGATTCTATGCAACTATTGGGTACTGATTTCGTCGAAAATTATTTTAATGCCACTGACGCAGTGCCATATATCGAGCCCTAACCGCCAAAAAACGTGAATTTTTTTTAATATTTTTGATGCAGAATTGCATCTAGATGCTCAAGGTACATTTCTACAACAAAAAGAAAAGTTTTGAAATATATGGCCTGGTTAGAAGCGGCAAAATATTTTTGCCTACATTTTAAGGAATTTCAAACCTTCCTTAAAGATCCAAATTATAGTGACGCTTCTTCAATATTGAGGGCGAAAAAAGTAATATCTTCAAATTCGATTAAAGCACGGTTAGCCTATATCAATGCAAACTACAGCTTCTTGTCGGAAATAATGGGTTGGATATCCTTTATGGCCGTTCGTTAAAAGGGCGGTGGGCGAAAGGTAAGTGGGCGTGGCATCTCTAACGCACCTTTTTGGAGAGGGAATGAACCGCCATTGACAAAAATGCAACCCCCGACCACCTAGGTCCCCTATGGTTCCCTAGGGACCCCTTAGAAAAATTGTCAAAAATCACAATTTTCATTTGCGTTTATTCGCTTGAAAAATGTTAAATATTCATTTGCACAATACATTTTTATATACTCATTTTTATATACAAGACATTTTTATAAAACACCCAGTAACGAAAATGGACATCACTGGGGCGGCAGCCCCAGGTTTACCACACAGAAAGGGAATTTTAGTTACCTCATCCTTTCCCAAGGTTACATCACTGGGGAGCGGTACAGAGAAGTAAATAACTTAGAACACGATCTAAAATTAGAAGTGTATGGGGAGTGTATGTGATATTATATGCGCTACCGTTATATCGGGTGTATTGAAAAGGATTGCAGAGTCATGATATTCGGTTAACTTACAATCCCCATACACTTCGTTTAGAGAAAACAGATACATACCCGAATAAAAAAAAGTAAGTGCGCCTGGGCCACACTGGAGAAGCGAAACTTACGTAACATATCTATTTTGTCTCATAACCAATATACATATGTACATACGTATGTACATACTATATAATGCATACATCCGCTTTTGCTTAAGGTTATATTTTTTGTCTTTTTTTCTATCTAGATCCCTACCTCTATCCCTGTTCATTCTTATTATATTTATGTTATTTTGTAGTCGATATTAATAATAGATAACAAAACGGATACAAATAGCGATAAAAAATTTCGATAGCAAAATTCATAAGCAAAATCGAATAGACGATCGATAAAAATACCGATAACAAAATCGATAAAAACGATAACAAAATCGATAACCAACATCGATTAGAAAATCTATAAATATATCGATAGCAAAATCGATAAAAATATCGATAACAAAATCAATAAATAATCGATAACAAAATCACTAAATAATCGATAAATAACCGATGACAAATTCGATAAAAATTTCGATAGAAAATCGATAGAAATATCGATAACAAAATCGATAAATAATCGATAGAAAAATCGATAAATAATCGATAAACAAATCGATAACAAAACCGATAAAAAAATATCGATTAATATATCGATAAGTCCCGAGAATCCCGAAAATCTCTAAAAACCTAAACAAGTTCCCAGACTGAGTTTCTGTGACTCTATGTATATCCTTGTCTCTATAATTATTTGAATCTTTCTTCCTCTATCTTCCTCTTTACTTTTATCGGTATCCTCATCCTCATCTTTTTCTTTATATTTATCTTTGTTTTTACTTTTATGTTTATCATTTTCTTCATCTACATATTCCCCATGATGCAATAATACAAGGTGGTATCAGTTGTGACAGCTCGATTTGACACTACCTTAGCTCAGTAGAATGAGAAGAAAAACGGGAAGAAATGAATCCCCATATGGGGGAAAAATATAAAATTTCACATTTTCTCCTTAACAAAATTTGCTTTTTTATAGTATATTCGTTATGAAATGAAATAAAATAAGATAAAATACCTTTTTAAGAAAACAAAGGTATACTGAGAAAAAATAAAAAGCATTCAACTATATTAATGGGCAAAGAATAGTGAAAGAAGTAACACTGTTGCACGTAAGGTAGTCAATATGGCGCAATTAGAGCGAGAAGTTGCCAACTGATAACACCTTGTATTATTGCGTCATGCATATTCCCCTTCTCCTTTGCCCTTAAGTGTTGAATTTACCTTGGTCTTCATTTTTGCCTTTATCTTTACGCGTCTTTGTTTTTGTTTTCATTTTTATTTTTACCTTTGCCTTTATCCTTTTCTTTACTTATGCACGTACTCACCATTACTTTCATTCCTGTATTGGTCTTTCTCTAAGTGTTATTCTTTAACCTTTTATTAGCAAGTTTTTGTTAAATTAATATCACATGTACATTCAAGAAGCACTTGCGTCTGTGCCAACCATTTCCGTTGCACCATTTCCGTGTGCAATTTCCGTTGAATTTGCCAATATACTCCGAACCAACCAACCGCCGCTAAAGAAGTTTCACTTCGAAAATGCATTCCTTCGTTTCTGTATACGTCTTCTATATACAATGTGGCTGGAAACGAATACATACAACTTATTTTCGTTATTTTTTTGCCCATACACGCACTTAATACATTTACGAGGACGTCGGAAAAAGTACGGCTGGGTAGTGCATATATTTTTGGTTTTCTGAGAGTTAAACATACCTTTTTTGGTTTTTGAGAGTTGCGCATAAAAAAATCCACAAAAAAGGTGGATGTAATTGTATGCCTTTGTAAGGTAGATAAAAACTGTGTACTCTGAGAAGTAGGAGCTTTAGTAGTTATATCAGTTCAGTAGCTGTATATTCTTCACCGAACAAGATTCTTAATTTAAGAAATGTGGTTATCAGAACATAAATATTTACTACACAATGAGAATATTGTTAGCAGAGGGACAGGCTAACTCTTTATGCAGCAACTAAAAGAAGTGTCAATTACAGCACATATTCTACACTGCATTTTATGTCCTGTGTAGTTCGGAAAAACCTTTTTAACTTATTATAGTTTTAATCGTTCAAGTGAATAGCAAACTAAAAATAAACCACATTTATCATACATATGTACATAATATGTAAACATACATATGTAGAAATTTATAACAGACTAGCAAAGCGAACAATCGCTTGTGGGCATAAAATAACTTCTTTGCCCAAGCGATTTTGTTCAAGAACGCTAAAGCGCGGCATAACATGCCGCCTATTCTTATTCGGTATATTCATACTTATGTGATTGCATGTCCAACACTTATTACCATACGATCTAATCGCAAAAACTTGGGAGTCGACGTCAGCAGCAGCTCAACGAAAGATTGGCAGCTGTATTCCTATATCAACTAACGGGTGATTTTTTAAGAGCTTGATAACTTTTTTTTTAAAAAAAA
>NW_023458564.1:16489649-16550844 GCF_013731165.1 Rhagoletis pomonella | reverse complement strand
AACTCGACAAGTCGCGTTGTTAAAAGTTAGTGAATCCCACTACTGATTCTTTTAGTGCTGGTATGAGGTAATGCACCAGTGGATAAGGTCGTCAGGCGCTAATTCAAGCGGCATCTTACCGCGCTGTTAGGTACCTAATACGAAGCAGTGCCCAAATTATTGTACATTTAAAAGTTCAGCTTAAATTATGTTTTACTGACATAGAATATTTGCTTCCAAAAAAGCATGCATCCTCTCGGAAATGGTACAAAAGTCATCAAATAAAAGCTGTGGAGTCAACAGCTGTGGAGTTTATGGTGGTTGGCTACCGTCCACAAATATAAATATGCACTCTGCATGGCTTTTTAAAATGGCAAGTCCAAAAATTCACTTTGCTGCACACTTTGCAAACACTGTTAATAAATCCATTTTTTTCATGTGCTAAAAATCGTCATTATCTAAAGGGCTACATATCCAAAATTATTGCTACGTGTTCCTAATTAATCAATCTTTGTATATTTATTGATTCCTGTAAAATTGGGCCATGTAATATTAAAATTAACACATTTTTCTGCATTGTTTACAAATTTTTATATGCGTTTTGGCATTTCTCTCTCGCAATTGCACAAAGATGACGTCACGCAAAAATTACGCTCAAAAATCCTCTCTCATTGGCGCAATCTTGTATTCTATCATTCTTGATTTGCATGGAGCCGAAAACGTCGATAACGATGTTAATCGGTGATTAGTGTCAATCAGGCTTTGAGCAACCGGCCCTAAATCTGACTACTTCGGACTGATGAGAGTCACTCTCACTGACTGTTGCTCTCTCATTTTTGCTGTCATTTCCGAGTTAAGGAACGCTTTTTGGACTAAATCTGACTACTTCGGACTTTTTCTGACTATTTCTGGGAGATAAGGAACGCTCCTACAATCATACAATTTTCAAACCGTTTTTGATGTCGCTCCAGCAGCTGGTACAATCACACCACAAGAACATACACGGTCAATTGGCTGGCACTAAACACTTGATGGCGCCAGCATGCTGGTATCTTCTATGGGCTCTTTAACAAATTAAGCATATTTAGGGCTGTAAATTTATCTATTTTAAAGTATAATAAAGCTGGAAAACAATCGATGGAACTATCGATAGCACCGATGTTTTAAAATTTTGCCCCACCATCGATGTTTTTCCTGCCACTATCGATAGTTTTTCTCTCATACACAGAATATTATACATTTTCGGCTACACTACTGAATCCATCATAGGTTGGATTTACTAATAAAGCCGAAGTTGCAAATGACTAAAAATTACTGTTGATTGTTTCGATTTTATTGCAACGGTTTTATTCCATATAAAAATAAATTGTGTTTATTTGTTGTATGGAAGCAAATGAAACAAGAAAAAATTTAAAAAAAGCAAATTTTTAGCCAATTGAACCTTGCACTTGAATGGGCAAAAAACTGCGTACTCAAAATCTTTCTAAGAAAACTAATTGAAAAGATCGAAATTTTTACGAAAGTTTTTGAATTTTTTATTGCACTAAGTTCGAAACTGGGACTCATATGTTTTTTTTTTTAAAGAATGATAAAAAAAAAACAAAAATTAAAAGAAAACAAAAATTGTTAAAACTTGCCATTATATGGTGCTGAACAAATTTTTTCGATACTGTATTTAAAACAGACCTTGGAGGTCTCTTTTCTAAAAATTTAGCTTTTAGTACTAACCATGCATTTCATCAACTGTGATAACAGCCACTTTGTAATATATTTCGTTAATAGATAAGTTAACGGTCCTAACACTTTTATAGCTTGTATACAATACATATACACATACTTAGAGTCTCTCTTAGATTAAAAATTCATCTCTTACATAAATGAAAGAAAGGAGATCAAAGTACACTTTTCTGTGTGAACTAATAAAACAAAGAACTACGAATGCAAACAAAGCAAAACCTACAACAAAAATTATTGCTTTATTTAAAAAAAAAAATCCGGGATTCTTTTGTCACGGGTGGGACAACGTTTGTCACGGGTGGGACACTTACGAATTTGTATATGGATAGAAGCTTTCAGTGCGGTCCATATCAAAGATTATTTATAAAAAAGTATAAGAACCCAAGTAGAGGTTCAATTCACTCACTTTTTATCTTAGGATAGTGTATTTTATGTGGAAGAAAATGCCTAGCACCGTCAGACAAAAAAATTATTAAAGATCAACGCGATTTACTAGCGTCTTGAAATTTTCACTTTTCGTACTTAAATTTAATGAGCAATACAACTGCATACCTAGAATTTTTGTAAAAGTGCTGAACAAAATGTTTAAAATTTTTGAGTGTAATTGTTAAGGTTTGTTGAATTTTTATAATTTTTTGTACTAAGTGTGAAATGTGGATCTATGTAGTTCTGGTTATGCAATGTGCTAGACTTTTGTAAAAAAAAACTATCAACATTAAATAAACAAAAGAAGAAACCAATACTGGTCAAAAGGTCACTTAACTTAATCAGCTTACCACAAGGATATATAGGTATCGGGCGAGTCCGCGCTTCCCCCTCTTCCTCCGTGTCCACCTCAACAAATAAATAAAGCTTATTAGCCCTGTAAACCTTTCTCTGATAACTGTCCCACCCGTAGCTGTCACGGGTGGGTCATGCGTCACTGTTGAATTATTCTTATCTAACCATGTGGAAACGAAAATGCAATTGTGGTAAACGGAAATAGCGTCAGTGACTTTATTTCCAAATTTTTGTTGACTTTATTTCGGTATTGAAAAGGTAATAATGTCAATTGACTTTATTTCGCAAAAGGGTGGGAAATAAAGCCAATCGACCTTATTTCCGTTGATCTTGTTACCTGTCACCAAAAAATCTTGCTTAAACAAGGAAAAAATTAAATGTTAATAAATCTTTTTATTTTTATTTTTTTCATTTCTATCAAAGTGTGTTCTTTTACCAAAATATCAAGCTACAAACTACTGGTACATGGCGTATGAGTAACGTTTTCCATGTTAAAATTTTAATATTTTTACATTCGCAATGCCAGCTTTAAAGGAAAATATATCGGGAAAATTTTTTGATTACAGATCCGTAATCTACGATCCAAAATTAAGTTTAAGACTCTCGTTTTTTTTTTTGTGTCATTTTAGCGTCCCTTCGGTGTTATTGATCGACACAGAAAAAGATGTGTGAATTATGCAATTATTTTTTTTTATTTTGCAATAAAAACTTACGTTTTCAATTACTTTTTTTCAGTTGAGTTCCGCGCGAACATGTAGATGTTTTTCGAGTGAGGTTATATTTAAAGGTCACCTCAACATAGGCTTACCAAACACATATGTTCCGTTATTTGTCAATGAAATTTTTTAGTTTGAAACGTTTTAATAACATTCATTAGCTGGGAATAAAATTGGAAAAGTAGTGATACCATATTTGGGTTCATATGCGGTAGAGAGTTAAGCCACTTTCAGAATAAAGGGATCATATTTAACATCAGTAAATATAGTAGGTATATTACGTATGTATACGCCACGCAATTCTGACGATAAAGTCCAAGATCCTAGATTTATTAATCCTTATAGTAACATCACAAATGTGTGGGATATTTTTCTCGAGATTTTCACCCCGCGAAATTTTGTTTAAAAATTCGTTAAATTTTAGTATTATAAAGTGTCAAATTGATATCGCTAAGACTTTTTTGGCAATTTTTTTGTTGACGGTGTAACGCAGTTTTTTATAAAAAGTAAGTATCTATTTCGACCATTTTTTTTAAAGGAGAAGCAAATGAGCATCACTTTCCACTTTCATTCTATTATTTATACTCGACTTTAATGAGCTACAAAACTGCAAACCAAATCTTTTTTCTAAAGATTCTAATTAAAAAGTTTGAAATTTTGGTGAAACATTGCAAAATGAATTTTTACAGTTTTTTGCACAAAGTGGGAAATTCGGATATATATAGTTTTTGTTAGGAAAAGAACCTTACTTTCATAAAAAAATAATAAACATTAAATAAACTAAAGAAAAATAGCCAAACCTTGTTAAAAAGACGGGTCCTCATTTACATTTTGATAATCCTCGATTCGAATCACAGGCATTAAGATTAGAAAATAATAACTGTTTAAGGAGAAATTTCGATCATATACCAACGTCACTTAAAACTGATTCATAATAATAATAATAATAAATTGGCGCTTACACATATGTTAGTGTTTGGCCGAGCTTCTCCTCTGATTCATAAGCATGCCATTTTAATGAGCTGTTAAGGCGTCAAGATACCTAATACCGAATACGGGACATATACAGGACATTAAAAAAAATACAAAACATTTTGCGTCCCGTATAAAATAAATAAATTACCAGGACAGTGGGTCAAAAAAGAGGACTGTCCCGTATAATACGGGATGGATGGTCACCATAATTATATATTATGCAAACTTGCCGTGAGCCTTCTTATAATAATAGATTGGCGCTTACACATATGTTAGTGTTTGGCCGAGCATCTCCACCGATTTGTGGCGTGCGCCTTGATGTTGTCACACAAATGGGAGGGACCTACAGTTTTAAGCCGACTCCGAACGGCGATTGTATTTTTATGAGAAGCTGTTTTTCATCACATAAATACACTCGGAGGTTTGCCATTTCCTGCCGAGGGACACCGCTAGGAAAAAAATTAGTTAGTTTTTTATATTTTGAGGATGGGTTTAACCGGGATTGAACCAGGCTCTGCGGATTGGTAGCGCACACTGCTAACCACTCCACCACAGCGGCCGCCTCGGCATCAATAAATATCGAGTTTCTTTACCAGTGTTGCCAGTTTAGCCTTTTTGAGGCTAGATCTAGCTTTTTTCTATGTCGTTTAGCTTCGAAATTTAGGATTTATCTTCGTGGCTTTTTTCTAGCCTTTTCCTATTTTTAAGGACAATCTTCCACAATATTTGTAGTAGCACTAAATTATTGTTCCGGTTCAGGTTTACTTGACGAAATTTTAAGCGAATTTACTCAGCGAACTCGTTCAGTTTATACTTTAACAGTTTTTCAGGGGCTCTCAAGTGTCCCTAGAAAACCAGGTAGTTAGTCGCCGCTGCTATGCCGTAGCCGTTCAGGGGCCCTTAGCCCCTTCATCGCCTCTGCTATTACGTCACATGCTGCCGACCATTTTTCGCTACTTTGTATCATAGCCTCCACGAGTGACTCAGGCGTGAAACTTTCGTCAGATATGTTGCGAATTTTGCGAGTTAAACAGTTTGTCAAATAGAAATCGACTTCGCCGTTTTCTCTGCTTCATTTGCGTGTATATACGGTTTGCTCTTCACTATGTAATTGAAACATTCACGATTGTAATCGTATTGTAATGTATGAAGATATTTGGTGGTACAAACATACCACTACTTTGTCTTTAAGGACTATGGGTTTTCAGACCATAAAAAAGTCCGCTTTATTATTAAAATGGTTTTGTTAACAACATTCATGAAATTCCATGATCGTAAGTACTTTGATTGTCGAGATACTTACATTTTTGTTGCTCGGTGGTGCATTTGTACCACTTCTTCCTACATAAGAGTTAATGAAATGTTGAAAAGGGTGGCCTTTTTTTAACCTTTTATTTTGGGCCATTTGGCTTTTCTTAGTTTTATTTGGCCGATCTAGTTTTTTTATTTTTGAAGTCCTGGCAACACTGTTCTCTACCTTTGCGTGATCACCTAGTTTAGAGCAACCAAGTGCTATTGTATTTAATTAATACAAAATTTTAACACCCTTGTTTAACAAGTCCGCTCGGGCATAAAAAGAAAAACATTTCAAGTGCTAGCAAACTTAATAAAAAAGTAATTGTTTTAATGGCATATCATCAACTAGGAAATCAATTGACATAATTTTACTCAATGTAAATTACGAATGAACATCTAACATATGGATGATTACGACACTTTCGAAGCTGTCCTTTTGACATCATTAAAAATTAACCTAAATACTTAACTAATTAGAAAACAGCTTCCATTTGTATATGGCCTCCAGAAAGGTGGAACAACACCGATGGGCGCTGCTTAAAAAAATTTGGCAACGTTCAAGTTCGAAAATCGTATAATCACATTTAACGATAGCTAAACGATGATTTTAAAGTGTGCTGTTTAGCTGTCAGTTGATTGTCACGGCAAAACATTGCAAATAAATGCCAAACGCCAACGCAAATCTATAAATATGCATACACATTTCCAAATACATACATACATTCATCTCCACATGTTTTTCTCCATACACACTATTTTTCTATATACAAATGTGTATGCATATAGATTTTAGAAGAACTTGGGCTATTTTGGCGCTGTTGTGTTAATATTTTCTTTATTATAAACAAGTTTTGTCGCTGCTGGCATTGAGCCCAAATGACTTTGACATATGCGGAACTCCTTAATGTAAAAATGGTATCAGTTAAGTAGAAAAAAAACTAAAGTACTTACAGCAAGGAATTTTTAAAAGGTATAGTGGGGAGCTGAAATGAGTATACGGTGCTTTTCGTTAAATATTTGCAAGGTTTTCAAAGCTAAAATTTTTTGTAATTTTTTCATAAATATATGATTCATGCTGTAACCAAAACCTTATAAATCAAACTTTCAAACTTTATACAGAGCATAGAAACATTAAACAAATTGACATTCAAATTTTGAGTTTTTAATTCTGATTTTTAAGAATTTTTTGAGTATATAGTTTTTAAGCCCATTAAATTTTAGTATGTATAATAAAAATCAAGTTCTAAGCGGCTGCAAATTCTCAAATGATTTTTAATATTTTTTATTTTATTTTTTTAATTTTCGTTGCAAACGGTCTTGCGCATTTTTTATACTATAAGTGACCACAAGGTCAAGGGCAGGGATGGTGCTCTTAGAGATAGTAATTGAAAGTTCTAGCTTTAATTTAAGTGTAAGTAGAAAGTTCTATCTGCTTTTGTTTCTATGCTAGAGTTTCCCAAGTATTGTAAAAAACGCGATTTTTTTACTCTTTGACCTCGTTTTTCTCAAAACCAGGAGCTGGTGGAAACCTTACACTTACGGACTCGTGATTAGCATAAAAACTCTTTAACATTTGCCGCACCAAAATCAGTGGTGCTCTGCGTAATCTTTGAAAATCAATAAGTTTAAATCTGTAAGCCCTGCTTCTCCACAGGAGACTTTAAAAAATAATGTGGGTATATATCTTCGATAAAGAACACTCCTAGGGGAAATAGCATTAGAACTTAGACTTTACTTTTTTGGCATTCATTTTTGGACCACCTTAATGTATATACCTGGAATGAAGTTTGGAATTTTGGAACTATTAAGCGGAGTTTAGTCGAAAATGCTGTCGAAAGTTCGTAAATTAAAAAAAAAATTTAAAATTTCTTATCTAAAAAACGACAAATTTTCGCTTTCTACATAGCTTTTTAAGATACGTACAAGTGTACATATATCTAGTTTGAATAATAATAAAATGGTGATGAGCCACTCGTGTTACCAGATTATATAAAAAATACTATTTGAAAATTTAGTTTCTTAAAGTTGTGAAAACAACATTTTTAAGATAATGGTCTCTGACACTGTTGTAATAACTGGTTAACTGGATAAAAGCAATGGCACATACATACATAAGTGAATGCAAAGCACCAAATTTCGTTCGAAATAGCTCACAGTGAAAGTGGCCAACTAATTACCAGGGGAAAAATTAAAAAATAACAGATTCTGTGTAAATTTTTATACCCGAGCGCACTTGTGCACAAGGGTATTATAACTTTGTTCACATAACGGTTGTTTGTAACAGGCAAAACAAATCGAGATAGATATAGACAAATGTATACATAAATGATCAGAATGAAAAGAGAAATCGATTAAGCGGTGACTGTCTGTCCGTCCGCCTGTGCACACGATAACTCGAGTAAAAATTTAGATATCTTGACGAAACTTTGTGCCTGCACTTCTTTCGGGCGCAGGACGGATGGTATTGAGAATGGGGAAAATCTGACAATAACCACGGAGTCAGTGGTCAAATAAAAATGCGCATGGACTTTTTTGTATGAAATATCTATGAATGTTACGCATACGCCATGTATTCTTTCCTGTTATAGTTTAGATTTCATGTGCCATATTTCGTATTAAGATTATTCAATTGTTTCGTAAGATATACGTGGTTAAGTGAAACCACTTTTCTTTAACTGTGTAACGATTAATTGTAACTCGACTTTCGGAATCAGCGAGCAATTCTACATAGGAATTGAGGTGCATCCACTGTGCATTTTTGCATTAAACCAGTTTATACAACCGACATGTTTTGAGATGTTTTTGAAACATCTGTTAGAACGTTGAAAAAATTTAATTTCCTCTACATGTACAGTTGCATTTAAATGCACATTTATCGTTCAGCATAAATGGCATATTAGGATATAGTTAAAACAATTTTTAGAAAATTTTCGACTCATAATGCAATAAATTCATCATATATATAACTCTCGATTAATGTATTGTTTTATACATATGAGATAAGTGAATATCAGTAATAACAGAGGCTAAGGCATAATTTGGGATGGACTTTTGATTCATGATAGTTGATTAACTTCAAAAATTCATTTTCAGATCATACACCTAATCTGCACTTAAATTGCCAACATTAGATCTGTTCGATGAACGCACTAGACTCTAGGAACTAGAGTACTATAGTGCTGGAAAAAAAGCGCATGTATTCTCTTGTGCTAAGTGTCAGTTGTTGTTCCGAACTGCACTGTTCTACTCTTTTAGTGCACTTACCGAATAGATTTATTGGCTATTTAAATAAATATTAGATATGCAACTCTATGTTTGTACCAACCAACCAAAATTGATAGATAGATAATATTTTATCGCATTAACATTTAACTGTCGAGGAGTTGAATGCCCTGAAGGCGAGTCCTTAAACGAATCGGGATGTATATGTATGACATCGGCAGCCCATGCCCACAGTTTCCCAATTTTTTTTTTCAGTTAATCGAGCAATTAGCCAAGCTTTCTCGATTAAGATCAGTGTTGCCAAACATGGGCTTTTCCGACCAAAACTGGTTGGTTTTTTTCTATTTGGTAGGTTAGATTGGATTTTGGTAGGTTCCGCGACAATAAAAGTTATTTGCAATAATTTTTAGAAACCTTTCTTGTTTACACGAATATTTCTCAGGTGCCTTCGTATAAGGGCGAGCGTAAAGATGTAAATATACATATCTGATTTGTAAGTAAAATATTGCCAATATACAATACATATCTGGGGACTTTTGACAAACAACCTTTGTGCTTTCTGTAGGTTGGAATTTAGGGTAAATTATAAAGACCTTCCATTTAAAAACTTTGCATTTTTATTAAACTTTCATTAAGATAGCATCTTGAACTACTCCTATAAATGACTAAAAATAAAAATATCATTCGGAAACTCAATGAATTACAGCTTTGAAGGGAAAATGACCTCACTCGAGAGAAGTTATTTTGTAAAAAGTCTACAGATATGTACATCCAAGGTATATATGTACTTTATGTGCCTACAACTTAGTTTCACTACTGGGGCAGACGTATTGGGACCAAAATTCAAAGTCTGCCAGTGTGCACATACCCAACTATATTCCAGACACTAGTCTTCGCAATAGAGATCTATGTAGAAGAACAAATGGGGCCAAAATAAATATGTCAGATAGTCGGGCATGTTAAAGGACTTAGACTCCTATAAATCGGCATCCGGCTTGTGGACAGCTGCACCGAAAAAAAAAAATCGTAAAAGTGCTACGACAAACTTTCGTAGTCTTGGTTTTTGTACAATGTGCGAAACTTTCGTTCATAATACGGACACATTTTTCACAACGAAACAAGATTTTACGAACCATTCGTAAATATAACAAAATGACTTTCGTAAAGCCTTTTTTCAGTACAATTTAAGAAACATTCATAAATTACTGAACAAATCTCTGTACGAATAATTTTGTATATTGTACGAAGGCATTCGTAATATTTACGTATGGTTTTAAAATTTACGAAATCTACAATTCTGTATTCGTACAATTTACTTAATACTTTCGTACATAGAACAAATGCAGAAACATTTTTTTTTAATTCGTACAACAGACGAATATTTTCGTACAATAAACTAACTAAACCGTCAGTTTCATTTCATCATATTTTTATGTACCGCGTGTCATTATCATCAGACGTATAATATAATTTTAAAATTTTAAGAAGCTTTTGCTGGATAAAAATACAGTAAAATTAATTTACTGAATGTTGTGTTATCTACATTATTAAATAAACTTGGCATTGGATAAACAATTTAAAAACATCAAAAAGTTTTGGTAGGTTTTGGTTGGTCTCGGTAGGAAAAAAAATTTGTTGGTGGCAACACTGATTAAGATACTTATTTAGATCGATTTACCATACAAAATTTCTTTTCGTAATTGCTCGATTAGTGCTTAATCTAGTGCCAATTGAATGCATTTCTTCATGCAAGTAAATGAGTATTTTTACATGTACATATATATCAAAAATTAAGCGGATTACCTCTCTCATACTATAATTTTTTGGACTCACATTAAACAAATGTTGCTAAATGTTTTAGAAAAGGTCAATCACTTTCCTAAAAGTTCTTCGATCTGACATTTTAAAAATAAATATTCCCCCTGTATTTGGCGCAATAAACAACAATTATGTTTCTTTGCCCGCTATTTTGTACATATATTTAGGGTATTTAAATTTTGTATGACTAGTGAACCCGCATGGCGGTAAAATTCCCAAAATTTTATTTCAAAAACCTAAAACCTTTTCCAAATGTTAGTCATCTAAATCCGCGTAGCAGTTTCTGAGTAAAGAGCGGTCCTCGCATAGTGTCGGTTTTTAATTTCATCACATTTCAGGTTACCCTATATCGATAGAAAAGTTCTAACTTCAAAAAATAAACCATTATTGCATATTTGCAGGCAAAGGTATTTAATTTGACCTCTAATTTTTTAAATTCGAAAGAACGGTGACCTTTACAAAAACTCTCTTATCGTATAATATATATGTATACTTCATTACACAGACATTTTAATATTTTATAAACTAGTGTATAAGTTAATTAAATTCAGCTTTTCAAAGAGATAGAAATCCTTTTAAAAGTTCTTAAACCTTTTTCGTCCAACATTGTGATACACATTTTAGTTAACTGATGAATTAAATCGAATTTGATTTTTTGAACATGTGGCCACTCTCCTAAATATTTTTCAGAAAGAAAAATTTTCAAACCCATTTCTATTAATATCTAGATATATTTTAATAGCTCATTTAAGTTCTTAAATAAATTGAGTCTAACTTTCTAAACAGGTGGCAACCCTCTTCAAACACCTAAAAAAGTTCTTAGCATCTTCCGTTTGACACCCAAATTGTGGTACATATTTCAATTACCTAACTGTCCTAATTTTAAGTTGAGTTTGACTTTTTAAACAGGGTTAACCCTCCTAAATATGTTTCAGAAATAAAGCCTTTTCAAACCCATTTCGATTGGTACCCATCTTTTAATTATTCATTCAACTCATTAAATACTTTGAATATAATTTTTTAACACTTGGCAACCCTCTTCAAATATTCTAAATGTTCAAAGCTAAGATTTCTTAACATTCTTTAGTTTGAGTTCCGTATTTTCATATTTCATCTAACTTGAGTAAAAGTTAATTAAATCCGACTTCTCAAACAGATTGCAACCCTCTTCAATTTGTATGATCAAGCTAAAATGTTTGTTAATATCTTTCATATGACATTGTAATACAAATTTGAAGTAAATAATGAATAAAGTTGAATTAGATTTTTTAAACATTAGCTTATTGTGCATCTACAGATCAATCCCTTTAATTTTACACTTAAATTTTTAAAAGCGACCAAAGCGTGCGAATGTGAATGTACTGTTTATTAACTAATTTGAATTTAACTTTTTAAAAGGTGGCAACGTTTTTCGAAAAAATAAAACCTTCTTGCACATCTACAGGCGAAGACCTTCAATTTGACACCTCTTATTTGAAAATCGAGCGAGCGGCGCAGATCTGATGACCTGGACAAAAAATTCCTTCGCGTATTATATATGTATTCATAAAAGACTCAATTTTTGGAGGTATTTTTAAATCAGTCCAGCTCACGTAAATCTTAATATATTTCTGAATTATTTTGGTGGACGTCTTAAAATATAATACACCTTGTGATTCCGGCGGAAAAACCGCAATTTTTTTGGTGTGGCAGTCTAATGTATGTATATAGATTATAAGGTCTTTTGTTAGAAGATTGAATAGAGGAAAGCGCATGTATTTATTTATTAAGAATAGCAATGCCTGTTAATACATTGAATGTACGCAGAGATCAAATCTGAAGGGCTGCTAAACTTTAAAATCATAAATTTTCTATTTGAAAGAATAAATATATATATCTAAAGTTGAAGTTGAGTTAACAACTGAAAGGCGTTCAGAACAGATAGAGAAACAGAGCAACCATATGGTATAAAAAATAGATCTAAAAAATTTAATGAGTCTTTTAATTATTAGCATTCACTAGTTTAAACAACTCTCCTTTAAATCATCAAATAAGTTTAATGCTTTATAGGAAACTAAAAAAAAAACTCAGTCTATTTCAGCTAAAATTGCTTGCATGCACTATAATAAATATTTAAAACGAATTCATGGTAAAAGCTGACGTGACTGCAATTTGTTATACATGTGCCAGCAACATTATACATACATACATACAAGCACTATGCATACAATTTACATGCATACTAATAGTAATGGGTTTAGGCCGTTGGGAGACCTGTAAAATGCAATTTTCCACGCAGCTGCTTCCTAACGCATATTGCCATGCAGAAATTGTTAGTGGCAAGTCTAAAGCCCATTTGCCTTGCACAACTTTTGTGTGCATAAAAACATAAATAAATATGTCAATATGTATGTCATATGCGAGCATTTGTTTTTGCAAGAGTGTGTGTGCACATCGCACCTAACCTAGCTCCTACACGAAAGCATTAGGGCTATTCGCGATTCGGTGCATAAGAGCTGACAAATTTATGCAATTGCAGAAATATGCCATGGATTGTGAGCGACCTTTATTAAACTGTCATGGTAAAGCTTTTGCAAAACAATTTTTGTGCATCAGCTTTGGTTTTGTTTATGAATGCAATGCATAGCATTTTTATGCTATGGATTTTCGGTATTGCAAATTTGCCAAGCCATGACAAATGCAAATGCGTGTATTTTGTTTGTGTATTGCAAATACTTTGCAATACAAATTTGCAATGCAATGATGCTAGGCCATTTGCACCCGATCGCGAATAGCCCTATTGTGTCTCTTCAGGGATGTTGACGACTGCTGCCGCGCAATTCCTTATTTGAGAAAGTGTCAAAGCGCTGCAGCGTGGCAAATGCATGGCCCCACGCTTTGCAACAACTTGCACACGCCACAGCACAATGCGTCTAATTTGGCATGGTAAACGAGTCAGTCAGCCTGCCAGACTACCAGTCTGCCAGCCTTGTATGTAATATATGTATGCAGTGCTGCCGTTGAGAATTTTCAGAAAGTCACAAAAAAGGGGTAGTTGACGAAAAAAAGGGTCAGCATTTGCTTTTATTTACTAGTAAAATAATAATTCTGAGAGGCAAGTCAAAATAAAATTTACATGTAGTATGTATTATAAAGTCTTTTAGCTGCTAGAACGTTCCGCTGCAAGGATATAAAATAAAATTATGGTTTAAAAAACTAAAACCTCCCTATTATAATTGCCATTCGTACTGTCATAAGGTATGTAACTTGAGAATAGAAATAGCTGCATCTTTTAGGCGCATAAATTAATTATTTAAATTAAGTTTATTCTTTAACAAAAACTATATAAATCCAATTTAAAATTGTGTGCAATATCTAAAAAAAAAAAATCAGTAAGCTTTCCTAAAAACATCGGTAAAAACATCAAAGTTTGCATTCGGTACATCGAACTACCATCGATGTAAATTTTCGAAACATCGATTCTTCAAACTTCGATAGCCTTATTGTGATTTGCAACCCTATTCCGCTGTTGAATTTAAAACGAAAATATCGGGACAAACATATACATGCATAAGAAAGGGTTGGAAACATAAATAGAAATCGGGTTGTTGCAAAGAGAAGAGTTACATTTCCTTTAAAAGTTTTAAGTATGCCTTTTTTCGTACTGGGGGCCGCTATGGTATAGTGGTAAGCAGTGCGCGCTTCCACTCCGCAGGGCCTGGGTTCAAGCCGGCGGGAAGAAAGATTAAAATAAAGGTAATTAAAGAGGAAAGGATATCGAGGGACACAGAGACTCAATCTGAGAACTATTTTGGGACTTTAGAGATTTTCGGGATTCTCGGGACTTACCGATAAAATAATCGATATTTTTATCGGTTTTCTTATCGATGTTTTTATAGATTTTTTAATCGAAATTTTTATCGATATTGTTATCAATTTTGCTATCGATAGTTTCGGAACATATCGATATAATATGGATTTTGTTATCGATATTTATCGATTTTGTTATCGATGTTTTTATCGCTTTTGTAATCGATATTTTTATCGATTTTGTTATCGTTAGTTATCGATTTTGTTGTCGATATTTTTATCGATTTTGTTATGGATATAGATAGCTGGTTTTTTTATTGTTATTTATCGACTTCGTTATCGATATTTATCGGTTTTGTTATCGATATTTATCGATTTCGGTATCGATATTTATCGATTTTGTTATCGATATTTATCTATTTTGTTATCCATATTTATCGATTTTGTTGTCGGTGTTTACCAATTTTGTTATAGATATTTTTGTCGATTGTATTATCGATATTTTTATCGATTTTGTTATGGATATTTTTGTCGATATTTTTATCTAGTTTCTAATAGATTTTGCTACCAATATTATTATCGAGTTTGCTATCGAAATTTGTATTGAATTTTTCTCGATTTTGTTGTCGATGTTTTATTGGATGTTACTATCGATTTTGTTATCTAAAGAGTATAAAGATAAAAATGAAGATAAAGGAAAACAGAATAACATAAATGTAATTAGAACGAACAGGGGTAGAGGTAGGGATCTAGATAGAAAAACAAAACAAAAAATATAATGTATTATGGAACGAATTTCCGTCATCCCTTGTCTAATTTGGTTTGTCTCCAAACAAACAAAAACAAAAAATATAACCCTAACCAAAAGCAGATGTATGTATGTATGTACATATGTATGTGTGTATATCGGTTATGAGACAAAATAGATACATATGTATATATGTAACGTAAATTTCACTTCTCCGGTGTGGACCAGGCGCACTTACTTTTTTCATAACAGCGGTCGCCCCTCGGCAGGCAATGGCAAACCTCCGAGTGTATTTCTGCCATGAAAACCAGCTTCTTACAAAAATACTATCGCCGTTCGGAGTCGGCGTAATACTGTAGGTCCCTCCCCTTTGTGTGAAAACATCAAGGCGCACGCCACAAATAGAAGGAGAAGCTCGGCCAAACACTAACATATGTATTAGTAAGCGCCAATCTTTATTAATAGCGTGGTTCTCTTAACATTTCCTAAAAAAATCTCTGAAAAGAGCAAAAGTAACACTTATTTTTGAAAAAGGGTCAAAAATTTAAAATTTTCAAAAAGTAGGGCCAAAGAGCATCGGCGCTTAAAAAGGGTCAAATTGCACCTTTAGTCGCACAACGGCAACACTGTATGTATGTACTATGCATTTGTGTGTGTATGAAAGAAGTGTTGAAGCGTACCGTGTTCAACGGTGTCATTTTTTAAAGCTAATAATATTAAGAAAATAATACTACTCAGCTATCGTTTTTTGATAACGAGATCTATCACCAGTAATTTAGAATTGAAAGCGTAAAATACTCAGTATTTTAATTTTCTTGCTCCCAAGATGGAATATTCATTCAAACGGAGTGAAAAGAATATAATATTTGGTCCAGCGTACATCAAATTTACACTACTTTCTCACAAAACCTCAGTGAGATAATCCCGATACTCCGAACACCCCGAAAGAGTGAACAATAAAATTTTTACAAGTAATTACTCTGAACTGCTGTGAGTCTGTTTAGAGAGAAGAAATTTTGAAGCATTTATTTCCTAATTTACTGGTCTTTATTTTGCAAATCAACTTCAAAAAGTTCAACTGTTAATATCTTAGTTAGCTTTAAGACAATCGTGACCCTCTTATATATAGGAGTTTTAAGCCCGTTTCTTTAGCTTTAAGACGACGTTAAGAGGAAGCCTATACGATGAGCAGAACACGAGATATAACGATTTGAATAAGTACATGATTAGTTGGAATCACAAAAAAATCCAAACTTTGACAGATCATATCTCCGAAGAAAAAAATGAAAAAAAAATCCTCGAATACGTGTAAGCTTATTTCATGTGTGGAACCCATAAAAAAATTTGAAGTGAATCCTCAAGGTGAGACCAAATTTGGTGTCAGATATGAAAAAGAATGCCTCATATGTGGGTAGTTAGGTGTAAGGTTACGTTCACACAGTAAATAAGCGGGGCCAAACCGAGCGAAGCCGTTCCGAGCTTTCAAATTAATGTAGCTATATGAAAGTGTTCAAACAACAAGATTTTCGAGAAGTGTTTTGGAGCTGAAAGAAAAGCATTTTTAAATTTCCAATTTCCTTTTGATTTTCCAGCTTCATGACTCTGATGCGAACAAAATCAAAATAAGTACAAGAAAATCGATTTTTCGAGAAATCAATTGAAACGAATTGTACAAATACTTAAGCCGTTTTTCATTGAGGTCAGTTTTCTGATATCTTTAAGACCAATTCCATGGTAAAAGCTCCGCTTCGCTCCACCTTATTTGGCTCGGCGCCGCTCGGATTTCTGAGTGAACGCACCCTTAATCTATTAGCGAAACACTGTTCTCATATTCGAAATATGCACACCGAACTGTCAGTTTCCTCTGTTAATGTAAGCAAATTTGCACACCGTGCTAATTAAATTCAATACTCTTTGTTTACTTTTACTTGCCATATTGCAAACTTAGATCTAAAGTGAGCTAACTCAAAATTCAGAGAGGGAAATTTAACTGCTTGTGGATCGTACAGATTCAACGCAATTAATACAAGAACAGGTACAACACTAGTTTTTTTAGTTAATGCATGTATACAATCATGAAAAAAAATATCTCCATTAATTGGATGTAAGTACTATCAATTTATTTAGGCAAAAAAATTGCGCAATTTTTTTTTTAGTTGATCGCACTTTAGATCTAGGTGTGCTATATGTGTGGCATAAAACAAACTTCAAATTTGTTTGTTTAGTTCCATGGTGCAATGAAAAGTAGGTGTAGTAATAAAGCAGCTTTCTCGCTTTATTTTCTGTATTTTGTTGACATTCGGCTATCTTTTAGAATATTTCAACCCAAATTTTCAAATACATAAGATAGTGTCAAATATTTCTTCTGCACCTGGTATAATTTCACCATAGTTGTGTTCCAAACACTTATTGCTCACAATTACACAGTTTACACATGTTACAATGTTTATAATTTGCTCTAAACATTTTGTTTTAAGTTACGCATATAAAGTTTCCTGACCTAATTTGTGAAAATTTACATACCGTGTTAATAAAATTAACACTTCCTCCTGTTTACTCGTATATACCAAATTTGTCGCGTAGAGCAAAATTGCACAAACAATTTTTGGAATTGATTAGAAAATGCATTTTTACGTTCAAAATGTTTCCAATTATGAACATTTTATGTGTATGTATATTTATGTGCGTATTTTATTGGACAAACGTAGAACCGTCTGCAAGAAATATTAATAATCAACGCGAATCCTTAGCCACTTCAAATTTGCATATTAAAACTGAATGGGCTATGATACTGCATACCAGAAGTTTTTCAAAAGTTCTGTTTTAAAAGTTTAAAGTTTTGATGAAAATTCCTTCAACAACAGATGTACCCAGGCAAGTGTATGTATATAACACAAATGGCCAACGTTTGTACTTTGACACTTCGGAAAACCCAAAAAAAAATCCACGATTTGGCTCATTTCACTCCGCTCGAAAATTATAAAACGGCAACGCTGCTGGTAAAAACTTGCAAGTTATGCAATTTGACACTTTCTGATGGTTAAGTTTTGCTGCGCAATTTTCCGTTTGATTGATAATATTCCCCATGGTCACAAAAATCGAAACCTATACATTATACTTAAATTGTTCACTCGTATTTTCATTTCCCTAATTTTGTTTCTTCAAATCATTTTCTTAAACACTTTGTTTAAATTTGATTTTAAAACATAAATGGCTCATATTTTCGTAGTATGTACGAAAACGGTTCAAATACTTAGAAATAAAAATCGATGATAAACTGAATTTTAATGAGCACATTGATTTTACGGTCGGAAATATAGCCAAAAAATTATACTTTATGCAACGAAACTGCAGATATTTAGGTAGAAGATACAGGACTATGGTTTATAGATCTATAATCGAACCACATTTCATCTATTGTCCAACAATATTTTTTATAATGAGAGATAGTCAAATTTACAAATTACAAAAACAACCAAACCGAGCGATGAGATTCATCCTTACTAAGTGCTATGGCTACGGTGACCATATTAACCAACGTAAAATAACGGAGATTTTTTTTAATGATTTAGAAATACGTACATACAACTTGGCTGATAAAACTACCTTACCCATATCGTAATTTAAATCAAATATTTACCAGCTAATTATATTAATTAACTGTACAAGTTCCCCTGCTTTAGCGAAAAATTAAGCCAAATCCTTTTCAAGGACTTCGCCATCCTTTGCTACCAAAATGCGTTTACCATAGTTCATACTGCACGATGAAGCCAGCACAGGTGGTTCAAAATTGGAATTTAATGTTCATAATGCACCGCAGCCTTAATTTTTCAACCAATTTTTACTAAAAACAAAAAAAATATTTATTTTGGTGAACATTTTTTTATAACATTTCAAAATTTTTTTTGTGTATTTTTTTGTTTTTTGTTTTGGGAGAACTATACAATCGCTTTCAACTAGTTTTTTTTATGTAACATTTATTAACTGTAATACGAGAATACATTTTCTTCAAAATTGCTACTTTATCTGCGTTTTGCACTAAAAATATAATATAATCAAATACAAGTTCAGAAATCAGGCTCAACTGGTCTCTTGCAAATATCGTAAGCTTTCATAAAAAAAAAACTTAAAATTAATCATATTAGGTGAAAAATGAAGGCTCCAGTGCATTACGAACACTAAATGCCAGTTTCGAACCACTGTCCAGCAGGGAGTTTATTGTTCTCTTTCAGTGGAACTGGAAACTCAGAGTGCAACACGACCTGGGCACAACTTTCCCTGTGCTTTATAGATTGTACAAAGATTACCGATTAAATAGAAACGCTCAAGTGGGGTGCGAAACAAACTGGCGAAGGTTTTCATTATATTTTATAGGGACATTTTTATTTTTCATATTCTGCGTTTAAAAATTTATCAACTCTGGAATTATTAACTCTGAAAAATGCAGAGCCGATTTAAAGGACAGTTTAAGAAATAAAGGACAAAAGGCGTCCTTTATTTTGAAAAAAATTATAAAGGACAGGGGGTTAAAATAAAGGATTGTCCTTTGAAATAAAGGACGGATGGTCACTGTAGCTATGACACACCTATCAGAGATATGTTGGCTACTCTAAATTGGTTGAGCATTTAACAACAGCTGTTTTACTATACAATGAAGTTTATTAAAAATATTATTGATGGAAACTTGCCTGATTATTTGAATAGTAACATAAAGAATGTCAATAATGTACACTCCAAGAATACTCGAAGCAAAAATGATTTCAATCTACCTGCCTATAAAACTGAAGCTGATAAATGCAACTTGTATTAAAAAGGGTTAAAATATTATAATGAATTGCCAAAGGATATTAAATGTAGCAATATAAATGAGTTTAAACAAAAATTGTACCATTATTGCAGGACGCTTCCAATTTAGTGCTGCATTGAAAGGCTTCTGGACTATCCATCGCAATGCATACGTACAACGTATAATGTTGTTCACCACGCCAACATAAGTATACTGTTCCCATAAGCATCTGAAAAGTAGCCGCAGCTCATCCCAAAGCGCATCACTAGATCGAATCAGTGCATTGCCGTTTGGATACTTGTTGCGCACTTTATCTACATGCATAATCGGTCATTACACCGCAGCCGAATCGTACAATCATTAGGGCTATTCGCGATTCGGTGCATAAGAGCTGACAAATTCATGCAATTGCAGAAATATGCCATGGATTGTGAGCGACCTTTATTAAACTGTCATGGCAAAGCTTTTGCAAAGCAATTTTTGTGCATCAGCTTTGGTTTTGTTTATGAATGCAATGCATAGCATTTTTATGCTATGGATTTTCGGTATTGCAAATTTGCCAAGCCATGACAAATGCAAATGCGTGTATTTTGTTTGTGTATTGCAAATAATTTGCAATACAAATTTGCAATGCAATGATGCTAGGCCATTTGCACCGGATCGCGAATAGCCCTATTGCTTTGACATGATTTGGAAGTCAGGAACATTGTCAGTCACTAATATTGGGCGATCCATATACGTAGCTTTTACTTTGTGTTTTAGTTTAGGCTATAACAGGCTAACCTAATATTCGCGGCTTGCGTTTTGGTACGCACGCCGTCGAATTTGTTTTTTTGCGTCACCCGAAATTGGCTTGCGTGCGTTTGCATTTGATTTCATTGAGCGAAACGTCAAATCAAAATGTCACGCAGAACAAAAATTGGAAATTGAGTTAGCTTCATACGCACGCCGTTCAATTTCGGTTGGTCCCATACAAGTTGTATGTGCATGAGAAATTTTTGACAGTAAATTGGCGGCGTGCGTGAATATTAGGTTAGCCTGTAAGTCATACAAAGATTTTAAGGAATATGTATAAGCTAAGCTTAATAAAGCTGTAAGAAATAAATAAATAAATAAATAAATAAATAAAGCTGCCTCTCTCTGTATGATGTACTAAAATTCATTAAAGCCGCCAAATGGATATAGGTTGCACGAGCTGTGGAATCAAAATGGCAAACTTTCTGAACTGTTTATTTACACAAGATTGTATCTAACTGCTTGATTATAAACTAATTTTATCCATAAATATGTATTGTATTTGAAGTGAATTGTTTTCGTTATTTTCTTGTTAAAATACATGTGTTATTTATTTTTGTACCGGCAATAAAATATTAGGAAAAAATTTTTAATTGCATATTTTACTTGTTTATGGCGCATATTTCTGACTTTTGAGTGCATGAGATTCCGAGCCCTAGTTATTACTCTGCTTGAAAAATGTTTACAAAGCCAGAATGTATGTATTTTGTGTGTTTCTCTCACTGCAGAGACGTCGAGGTCGATAGTGCTTTCCCATTGCTTTACGGCATTGTTACATACCATTTATCTAACCCTTATGTGGTGGCACGTTTCAGTCAGAAGAGTTCTTACTCATCCTCCCAATAGAGTTACATTTTAGCTTTCATCACGACAGTGTATGTACATAAGGAGGTCCCAGATATATGTACAATATACATAAATAAAAAGGTTTGTTTCAGTCATCAAACCAGATACTGGATGATGCTAAATGTAGGCCAAGCAGTTGTGATGCGTAATTGTAATAAAACAACCATCTCCCGATGGAGTGAGCCGTACCCAAGCTTTCGCCATAGGTTGCGAGAGGATGTCCGGGACGTAACCCTTTATAGACTATGGCAATTTTCTCTCTCGCCCAGTGAATGCCCTCTTGGACATTAACGACTTAACGCTTTTATACTTCCTGATGCGGGCAATAAAGGGTTATGCTCTGGACCCTACCTATTAGAACTTGCTGGAAAGAGTAGTTCCCCGTTGCATTTCAAGGTTGACAGTTGCAATTTTTCGAACTTATAACTGTCAACAGTGAGGTGAGAGCCGCAACACGGATGCTCTGACCAGTGATCGGACTTGGAAAAAAATTTGTGTGGTAGAATCTGGAAAAATATATTGCAAAAAAATTTAGTTCATCTCAGGTTTTGGATCAAACTTTGTACAAAAATTAAAAATATTGTGCAGGGTTTCACCTAAATTGCAAACATTTTAATTAGAATCTAAAAAAAACTTAATTTTATTACAATAAAGTGCAAGATTGAAGTTGCTAAAAATTCCGTTGAGTTTTGGCAATTTTTTTCCTTGACCGTGTAAAGCAGTTCCTTCCATATCAAGATATTTTTCGAACATATTTTGCGGAGTGCTGCCAGCTTTTCTTTTTATCACATCACGATGTAGCGGACAAATGTAGCACGTTCCAGAAACCGCTACTTGGGATTTGCCGATTTTGACAATTCTCAAGTAAAAGTAAACAACGCTTTAGAAACTTTAGATGCACTGAAATTTTCTAATACTTTCACAAAAATCGCCGTTTTTAAACATTTTCGCTTTTAATTCTTTTTTATAAATCATATATTTTGCAATTTAGCACAATAAAACCATGTTTCCTGTCGAAAAATGGAATATTAAGAAAATTTACTATTTTACGGTTTATTTTATCTTCTCATTCTGCCTGGTGTTAGTGTTTAGTTTGGGACAATTTATGCTCTTAAAATTAAGAAAATTATGTCGAGCAAAAATAAAACTACTCAATAACGCGAATATGTGGTAGATTTCAGACCATGTGTGGTAGATGTGGTAGATGCTCAAAAAAGTGGCAGATCTACCCCAATGTGGTAGAAGTCCGACCACTGGCTCTGACTATTTGTCTGATGACAGGAGATAATTCGGTTTGTCCTCTTTCACGAGCTTCATATTTACGAGTACTTTGTGCTAACTTCTACGCAAGTTTTCGAAACTGGGCCTTCGAATTAGTTGACTTTTTGGTCCCTTACATTGTAAACAGGAAACTCGTTTTATTGAATCATCGCACTGGGCAAGAATAATAAATGAAGAAGAAAGTTTGCTCTTTTAGCACCTGTGAGGTAAAAGAACACTTAAAAAACGAATCATGAAAAAGTGAAAATGTAATTGTCAAGACTAAATAATATTTATCATTCACCAAAGCAAAAGTTGTCGAAACCTTTTCGAATCCCTTTTATGTCCAGTTAGAGTAAGAGGTACCCATCCAATTTAGTTCAGCACTTCCTTAATATAACTTTTTTGCATTCAGCTGTCTAATAAATAGTTTGTAGTCCATGACTGAAGGATACCCACAGGAGGCTCAATAACTTGTATCCTTATCCGCCAGCAATTGCATAATAAATTTAAGCGTGTTTACCGGCGCACCTTTACATACACTCTTGAATTTCCGTGCTGCAGCTAGCGAGCACATAAATCACTTGACCTCCACCAGCCACAACTCATGATTTATGTTGTGCCGTGAAGGGACATTACCTTTATTTATGAAAGACTTCTCAGCAGACGAGTTTTTTTCACCAAAAAAAAAAAAACAACAATGCTTTACTCAGTTTCACTTCGCTTTCGAGCTGTTCTTCGCGCTCCAATGAGCATAGTCCTTGCATGTGGCATGGTTGCATGCGCTTCTGTAGCAGTGAAGGATTGTCAGAAAAACAAAAATTTTCATGTTTTCTCGCCTTCAAAAATGCATTGGACAGTTTTTGAGCATTACGTTTTTACAAGCTTATTTTTCATTATACTTTCGACAATTCTTGTTATTTTCCACTCTCTACTAATGCAGCAATTAGTTTCTGAAATATTTATTGCATTGCATAGCGAGCATGCCTGAATTGTCAAGACTAATGAGATTATTCCAGAAAATTTATTTAACACGCACAGCTCGGTAATTTAGTACATTGCAAATATTTGGGTTTTTCTTCTCTTTTTCTATACGCCTAATATTTTTGCCTATTGCTCGCACTGGAAAAGCTCGCTTCACCCACACTATTTTTCTCAGTTCTCTATCAATAATATTTTGCCAACTGTTTACTCATCGCAAGGTGACATAATAAACGGAAATAAAATTTGAATCAAATAGCTTTGTAAACGCAATGCTTAACAAATGTAAAAAGCAACGCACCATCTGCGTGCAAATGCAAGTGAGCAAACTTAATTTTTATTCACCAGCCGTCGCCGCCGAATTGCAACCACCCACGCATTATGAGTGCGCGTAGACGAAAATAAAATTTTCGAAAATACATACAATGACCTTCTTAATGCAATGCTTGTGCCGCCAGAGCACTTCTACAGCAATCAAATGTATAAATAAATTCGTAGTCCCGCCTAGTCCCTGAACCTCTGAAGTATGTTCATACATATTTATGCAAAGAAAAATTTATTTATGTCCATTCGTATGTTTCTTAAAAACGAAAAGCTAAGTAAAGTAATAATTACTGTAATTAAAACTATCAGCATTGCTCAGACTATTTCTATAAAGAGCCCTGTATGAAAATTTCGAAAAACTGTCAGTTATGCTAATAGCGACATCTGTCTTCGAATCGAAGCCAAACCGAAAACGCAATTAAATGGTCTTCTTATGAATGTTGGTCATGACGTTTCGTATAATAAGCTATTGAGAAATGTATCAACTTAAAAATATAAATTAAAATAAACTCAACCCATTTGGAAATGATTAAATTCAATTAAAGAAATATATTTTTTCATAAACCCATTAATTACTCAACTTGAACAAATTAGCTAGTTAAAAAAACTACAATAAAAAATGAAATTAAATTCAAAATGCGCACTTTGAGAGTATTAGAACTGCGGATCTTCAACATGTCAGCTTGACTGTTGTAACAGCGCCGCACAGTGGGGCAAAAAAGGTTGCTGTGGACAAATCAATTTTGAGCGCCCAAATATGAACCGATTTCAAGTTTATTTTTATTTTTTAAATAAGAGCTAATTAAATTTCGCGTCGATCTTTCCGTCGCGATTTTTTAAAAAGGCTCTAGTTTTTTATTTATTTATAATGAAAAATGAAAGAAAAAATTTTGCGTTTGAATCCTTCCAATTTTTTGGAAAATACTTGAAATCATTTTCAAATGCCTGCAATTATTTAAAAAACTATTCATTAACATTTTTCCATAGGAAATATTTCATTAAAAAATATTTTTAATTTGCCATCTGAAAGCCGTTTTTTCTAATCGAAAAACTCAAGAACAGCTGTACCGATAGCTTTGAATTTTGGACATCGACTCTAGACCCTCAAAGGATGATAATAGAAGAAAAATAATTTCGATATATCAAGAGGGCGTGGCACCTTCCATGCAAACTAAAGTTTTCACACAACATATCTCTGGAAGTATTCATCGTAGAGTGCTGCAATTTAGTACAGAGATATATAATAGCAACGCCAAACTCATGGAAAAAATGGGAGTTATTGAAAAAGGGAGCGTGGCACCTCCCATACAAACGAAATTTCTCACATTCGAATGTGTATGTGGTGTGAGAAATTCAGTTGTACATTTTTTAATTAGATCTATTCTATGGAAAAATGTTTATGAATAATTTCTTAAATAATTGCAGACATTTGAAATTAATCTCAAGTATTTTCCAAAAAAGTGGACGGAAAATTGGTCAAACGTAAATTTTTTTCTTTTCTTTCATTTTTGAACATAAATAAATAAAAAACCAGCGCTTTTTTAAAAAATCGCCGTGGATAGATCGACGCGAAATTTGACTATCTCTTATTTAAAAACAAGAAACTTGAAATCGGTTCATATTTGGGCTCTCAAACTTAGTTTGTCCACAGCAACCTTTTTTGCCCCACTGTGCGCCGCACAGTGATTCAGCCCCATACACTTTTTGGAGAAAATTAAAAGAAGTAGGCGCAGGGCTTAACTTTGTTTTATGGTACCTCTAAGTACATAAATCAAGAAAAGTGAAATATGAGTGTGATCGGTTTATTTTAAAGCATACCTCCCATACAAACGTAACCTCAAAAACACATTAAAAATGCCATTCAAAGCGCACCGACGAATGTAGGACTCAGAAATTTCGTCCATATATTCACAATTATAAAGTTAGTAAACATACGAAAAATTACTAAACTCGATTTACTTTAATACACACCTCCATACAAACCTAAGCTCAAAAACGTTTACAAATTTCATTATAAGCGCAGCGCTGAACGCACGATTCCTAAGGTGACCAGAATTTTTTAACATTCCAGGAGGACAAGTTCTCCACATTGAAAACACAAACATTTTTTTTATATTTATTTTAACAAATAAATAACGAATAAATTAACAATTCAAAGTTTCTCTAAACACAAGTCAAACAAGTTAATAATACACGGTGTTGCATAATTATAAGACCGCCACAACTAACAAGTTTTGACTATTTATTTTTAACCGACTTCAAGAAAAAGGAGAAGGTTATCAAATCGTCAGAATATATTTTTTTTGTATGTTACCGCTTAAGGTGGTCCCATACTGATTTGGTTTAGCTCCGATCATAGGATCATGAAAAAATTAACGGTAGTCCTAAATTTGTATATGAGAATCGAAGTCGGTTGTGTTTTTTGCTTAAAAATTACTTGTTAAATCATTTAATGCTAATTGAATTACTTGCAAAAGAAATTGCTTTCGTTCTTCGTCTTTCGTCAAAGTGCGATTATAATTTTGTACCAATGCTATACCTCGTTCAGCAATATCATTAACATATTTAATACTTTTAATCGTCCTTAAGACAACCAATTGCAGGGTAATTTTTTAGAGAATTTAATGCCCAATAAGAATATGCATAGAAAAAACGTTTCACTCTTTTTTATAACTTTTTTAACGGGTCAAATGTTATAACATTTTAAACGAAAACAAATTATTTTAGAAGTTTTTTTACATAGAAAATTTCAAATGCCCACTGGCACCTTTTAAAAGTGAAATAAAAATTTGTCCAAATGGGAGAAGTTCCTTTTCAGTAAGTAGGTCATTTTAAAGCCATAAATTCGCCAGGTTAGTTATTTTGGATCACCCTTATATATATATACAACAATAACCCGTTTACAGTAATAAGACTAAATGGCAAATTTCCCGGAAAACATCCCCCCAAATAAGTCTGGATCCGCCGCTGTACCCGTGTTATTTTTGATTATGTACTTGGATGTTAAATAACACATTTTCTATTTTTTAAGCATATTTGAGTTCCAATGCCATGAACATACTTGTTTTAAGCCATCTAACAAATGCTTTTATCAAGATAAAAAATCCGCACACACAAATATTGCCACTGATAAAACTTATACATATCTTGCAAACAAAATGATATATGGTGGGCAATAATTTTTGCCTGTGACGACGCGTCGTTAGATAGTCCTTCAGTGTTGTAAAAGGTAGAGCGGCTTTCCTACGGCACCATAAATTACTTTGTTCGATCCTCAAATTACGATCGCGAATTATACTAAGTTCGCACAGCACGTAATTCGCTCTACCATTCGTAATTGGCTCTATCATTCGTAATTGGCGCCCCAATAACCCTTCGAATTACGTGATTCGCCATAAAAGAAAACATTGAGAGCGAATTACCTCATTTGTAGGTAATTCAGATCCATGCGAATTACGAACAAATCGCTGCCGTCTCTAATTTGAATCGGAAATTTATCGAACTCAGCTGTCAAAGCCAGAGATAATAGGAAAAAATCAAAACAAATAAAGGGGAAATGAAGGAAAAACACAATGAATTGTCAAATCGAATTAGGAATGAGTCAAGTAAACGGGGTAATTCACCAAAGTAATTCAGAAGCGAACTACGTAATTGGCAGTGCTCGTGAGAACACAGTATTACCCCTTTCCCACGTTCACATTCTTAATTCGAGTTGACAGTTCCCTATCTTTGTGTTTTGTTTTATATAAACTTTACTTTTCGTACTCAGAAAAAGTGCCAGTTTTGATTTGTGAACTGGTGTCGATAAATTTCCGATAAAAATTAGAGACGGCAGCGATTTGTTCGTAAATCTCAGGGTAATTGGATCTGAAATACCAACAAATGATGTAATTCGCTCTCAAAATTTAGTATGGCTAATTATGTAATTCGTGCGGGTTATGAATGAGAGAGCGAACTTCGTAATTGGGGTGCCGTGAGATAGTCGTGTTAAATAAGGCTAAAAGGCATATATACTGTTCAACTCTCACAGGCGGTTAGTTGAATCAAAAGTTGACATAATTTAACTGAAAATGTAAACTCCTTTTAAATACATGATTGTGTATGATTTGGCCATAACAATATTCTGAATGAAATTTTTGAAAATATCATCACTGCTATAAAACTTGAAAAGGAGGACAGGAGGACATTTTTGCTCAAAAAGAGGACAGAGAAGGACAATAATTTTGAGGAAGACAAATCACGTTTGAGGAGGGCAATCATCCTCAAAGGAGGACGGTTGGTCAGCTTAACGATTCCGAAATTTTGTGCATACGTTTATAATAACTAGAGTGCCAGTTACTGTCGAAATTCGACAGTTTTTCTAGTTTTAGAAGCCATGGAGAGGTTTTCTAACTTAACACGTAGCAAAACTTATACGGTACAAATTAACTAACCGGAAAATCTTCTGCTTTGGAACTAAAACGTAATTAAAATTTTTTTATCTGAGAAAGTCTTTGGAGAACTTCGGCAGGACTTGGAATTGACCCGATACATTCAAGTTTATCGATAAATTTCAATGATTTGATACATATAGATAGTTCGATGAATTTCAAGAACACTGAAATCCGATAACTCAACAAAATTCGCTAACTCGACCAATTTCGATAACTGTGAAATTCTAGGGCTCGATAAATTTCGATAACTCAAAAATGTAAATTCTTTTGGTACCTTTATAAATTTTTACTTTTGACAGCTCCACATTTTTCGAAAACTATCTAAACATTTTGGTAACTCGTTACACTCTGTTAACACGATAAAATTCGATAAGCAGTGATAAATCGATAAGCTTATATAACCTTGAAATTTCGATAAATCGATATATTTTGAAAATTCCATAAACTTCGATTCGTTGAACCAACCAATTTCAGTAGATCAATAATTATCGATAACTCTGTAAGTTGAAAGAACTCCATGCATTACGACACCTCGATAAATTTCGTTAAGTCTATAAATAATTATAATTCAATAAATATCGATAACTTGATACATTTCTTTAACTTGACAAATTTCGTTAATCCCACACGTTTTTATAGCTCGATAATATCCGTAAATTTGGACAACTAAGTTTCTGTGTCTATAAATTTCGACAACTCAATAAACATTGATCAGTTTGAATAATTCGATACGTTGCGATAACTTAGTAAGCATGGATAAATTTCTATAATTATAAACTTCGATGATTCGACAAATTTCAGTAACCTTTATGACTGATTTGATTTCGATTCCTATCGGAAAATTTCAACTCTGTTACCCTAATTCTTATGTATTTCTCATTGTCTCCATTTTCGCCTTTATCTCCATTTTCGTCTATATCTTCACTTTTGCCTTTTTTTGTCTTCATCGTTATCACTTATCATCTTCACTTATCATCTTCATATGTATCTTTATTTCAAAGTTTAATTTCAAATACGAAGTAAAACAAAATGCGAAACAGCTTAAATTGAACAGGTTGCAAAAACAACCATACACAAATATGGAAATTTTTAAATTACGATTTTCAACCAATTTCGAAACTATAAAAACTTTCCTCATCTACAGAAAATTACCTTTCCAACGGTGTTTTTGGTTTGGAAATCGGTAAATTTACCTTGGTCTTCATCTTTGTTTTTATCTTTCACATCTTTGCTTATATCCTTTTCTTTTTCTATTCACGTAGGATGTCATGTCATGTGTTGTCATATTCTCTGATGTCATGTCATATGATGTCATACCATATGATGTCATATCATGTGATGCCACGTAATGTAATGCCATGTCATGTCATATGATGTCATATCATGTGATGTCAAGTCATGTGATGTCATGCCATATAATGTGCTGTTATATCATATGATGTCATGTCACGTGATATCATGTGATGTGATATCATATTATGTGATGTAATATCATGTGATGTCTCTTCATATCATGTGATATAATGTGATGTGATGTCATGTAATGTGATCACATTCCATGTTCCGATTATTATATCGATAACCCTGTTGATAACTGTGTCGATAAAAATACCGATAACAATATCCATAAACATATAGTAAAATACAACCATTGCAAAATCGATTAATTCATCGATAAATATAACAATCATCAGTATCGATTATTGTACATATCGGTAACAATATGAATTACTAAATCGATAACAAAATCAATTATTTAATCGATTATTATATCGATAAAAATATCGAGTTTTATATTGACAACAATATCGATCTTCATCCTCATTCTTTTCTTCATATTTATCTTTATTTTTGCATATTCCTCTTCATCTTTACCTTAAAGTGTTTAAATTTACCTTGATCTTCGTTTTTGCCTTTATCTCTAGGCATCTTTGTTTTTGTTTTTATTCTTAAACCGCTAAACCGCTAAGAACCATTTCCGTGTGCATTATTACCCTTGAATTTGACAATTCACTCCCAACCAACGAACAGCCGCTAAAGAAGTTTGACTTCATAAATTCAAGAAATGTTCTCACCCTTTCAGTTACCCTAATTTTTATGTATCTGTCATTGCCTCCATTTTCGTCTTTATCTTCACTTTTGCCTTCTTTTTTTTTGACTTCATCTTCATTCATTTCTTCATCTTCATATTTATCTTTATTTCAAAGCTTAATTTCAAATGTGTAGTGAAACAACATGCGAAACATGTCAAATTGAACATGTTGCAGCAACATCTATACACAAATACGGAAATGTTTAAACGACGGTTTAGGCCGTAAATTTCAACCAATTGTGAAACCATAAAAACTCTGCTCATCTACGGAAAAGTGCCTTTCCAACGGGGTTCTTGGTTTTGAAATCGGTTCGGTAGAATCGCCAAACGAACGGAGACAAAATGTATGTTAGCGTATTAATATATAGATAATATAACGAAACACCATTGAAATGGCTGCAATCGGTTTATTTTTACGCACACCTCCTATACAAGTTTAACCTCAAAAAGCTTGAAAAGCTATAAATAGGAAAATAAAGGTCCTCGTATTGTACAAACTGCATACTGATGCAAGCTGAGTTATTTAAAAAGGGAAAACAGAAACTCTATATATGGGGCGTTCCATACCAAAACAGAAGGGGTTCACATGTGTTTGATTTGTTTCAAATTTTTAGGGTTGATGCGTAAACATGAATAATAAATAAATATGAAATTTGAGCTTGATTAATACATTTTTAAAAACTTGTAAAACAAATCGATTTAATACTTTTCCAAATATCTCGAGAACAGGGCGAGGGAAAAATTAAAAAAAAATCACACATACACACTTCAAAATGCTCTATGAAAAGAAAAAAAAAAAATAATTTCTTGAAAAATTGTTCACATATAAATTTTTTGATAAAAAAAAATTAATTTTTGAAAATACGCCATCTCAAAAAAAAATTTAGAAAAATAACGATGGTAGGTCTGAGTATTTCGCAATGTTTAAGTATAGTATTATGGAGTGCACTCTACAATAATTTGAGTTATGCATTTTTTTACACCGGAGTTGAGTAAAATGAGTACATTAAAAAATTTACAAATTTTTTTTGAGTATGCAGTTTTGTAGCCCTTTAGATTTTAGTATAATAAAGTGCAAGTTTTAACCGTTTGCAAAACCGGCGTTAATTTTTTTTAATTTTCTTTGAAAACGGTTTTGAGCATTTTCTTCCATAAGAAAAAAGTGCAAAAACCCGTCAGCACAAAAATATAAAAACCAAAGCGATTTTGCAGTAGCTTAAAACTTGCACTTTATTATACTAAAATTTAACGGGCTACTAATCTGCATACTCAAAAAAATTAAACAAATTTGTAAATTTGTAATGTACTCATTTTACTCAAAAAGAAATTCATAACTCAAATTATTGTAGAGTGCACCCCATAATACTATACTTAACCCTTAATTAGGCGCATGGGGTCAAGGCCATTTCAATTTGAAAAGAAAAATGTCTTGGAGTGCTTGGAGCGTACTCGCGCTCTTTCGAGCTTCCTAACTCCAGGCGGGGTACGTAAATAAGTCATTGCCAGAACATCGGCGTGACCCCATGCGACCACTTACGTAACATTTTTTGGCGGAGGTAAGTTTTTATTTTTGTATCTAAGTCAAAGTTATGCTTTTCTTTCTATAACTATAATAAAGAGCGTTAACATTTATGACAATACACATTTCGTTTTATTTAGTTAGTCACGGCTGAACATCGTCGCGTACATATGTGTCGCTACTCGCTTGAGTGCTGACCCCATGCGACCACTAACGAAACCTTTTTTGGGGTAGGTAAATTTTTAATTTTTTTTTTGTTAGTTTAAAGTCTAAAATATGTCTTTGTTTATTTAAGTTAAAGATAATAGAGTACTTTGATATTTTTGTTAATACACACTTCGTTTTTTTATTTTGAAAACTCTTTTTTCAACACTTTTATTGGGGTCACCCCATGCGAATAATTGTGTGATTTTCTCTATGCGCCTAATTAAGGGATAAATATTGCGCAATACTCAGAGCTAATATTATGATTTTTTTTAATTTTTTTTGAGATGGCATATTTTCAAAAACTATTTTTTTTTTATCAAAAAATGTGTATGTGAAAAATTTGTCAAGAAAGATTTTTTTGTGTGAATTTATTCCTCGCCCCGTTCTCAAGATATGTTCAAAACTATTAAATCGATTTGTTTTTGTTTTACTGCTGTAAAGTTTTCAAAAATGTTTTAATCTATCTCAAATTTCATATTTATATACTATTTATTATATTATTATGTTTATGCACTAACCCTAAAAATTTGGAACAAATCAAACACATGAAGTGTGAACCCCGTCAGCTTTGGTATGGAACACCCCATATATTTACAAAAATGGTGCCGCACGATGGGTAAAACTGTTAAGCCTTCAAAACCAGTTTTTTTTTTACTCTCGATGCAGCATGCCACGTTTCGGTACAATAACCAAAATTAAAAACTCTTTCTGTAAGGTTTGGGTATTTATTTCTATGGTTTTCGATACACTTATGCACTAACGATTACTTGCAGCTGCAATTTCAGCTAATTCTTAATTAGAAATGTTTAAATTTGCCACAGTTGCTAAATTCCCGGTTTCTTTCTGAAACAGAAAATAAAAGGTGAAGTAAAAAATAATTACTGACCCTTTTATACTTTACCACGTCGTTTAAAGGCTAATTACCTTCATTATTTATGATTTCTAATGCTTGCACTATTTTCAAAGAAAAATAAGTTCGTTAGCTAAATAAATGAGTCTTCACAAAAATCATTGCAGATAATTGCAGCTGTATTAGTTTACATACTATTCCTAACTAGTATAGAAATAATTAGAGCTACACATATCACATCGAAAAGGTCGGAATAAAAGATATAGTTCATTGAATTAAGCAATGCGCGGTAAAAATTACTAATTTCATACGATTAAAAATGTATGTATAATGGACGGAAAATCAAATAATGCAAGGACATTTTTAATAATAAGACATATGCCTCTTATGATAAACATTTAATATTCTGTTAGAATGATGTTCCTTTCAGAGTTCTTTCACTTGAAACAAGTATGTATTTTTTATTTTTTTTATGTAGGTATCCAACCTCTTAACTTTAGTGGCTAAGTTTTCAAACTTAAAATTATATTTGCTGTCAAATCTTGGTAAAACCGGATCACAAAAAGGGTGTGATATTAATAATAAATATAAAAAACGTCAAAATATGACCATAACCAATAAAATTGTTTCCGTCGAAATGCCACCGTGCGCCGCCAAAACAAAATACAGAACACGTAACAATTTATTTAACTGTAGATGCGCAGACAGATTAACCTACAACTGGTGCTGATGCAGAGACTCACACTTGATATCATTTTTCAATTTGATACTGTTATATACATACATACATATATAAAAAGAAAAAAGTTAAATATTCCGGCTCGGCACCGATTTCACATATTTAGGAAAGAATTATTAATATTTTGTTGTCTAGTGTTATTAATTTGCGATGGATGAACAACCGTAGCCCTTTGCGAAAACATCTCAAGTTGTTTAGCAGACTTGATTTTAGTTTGCTAAGTGGTCATCAAGCTAGTATTTAAACTATACATATTTCTAATATGTAACACCTCGCTGACAGCCGGAAATTTCATGACGTAGTTCTTAAATTTGAACTTAATGAAAACACAAATACTACGCACGCAACAGTTTATATCTCAAACATACATATTTACTAATTTGTATTGATGTAAAAGGCCAATGCCATACATATCGCACAACGTCTTCACAAGGGGCACAACTCAAAATTACAAGTTCTTCAGGAAATGTGAAAAAAAATGCCTTAGCACATGGTAATCATATGGGTAAGAGAGACTTAACCTTAGCGTTTTTTTAATAAATACTAACAAAAATTTGCTCCAGCTTTTGGTGAAAGGTGCCAAATTTTGAGTTGTGTCTCTTTTGAAGACGGTGTGCGATATGTATTTCAGCCTTGAATAAATCTTGGAAAGAAAAGTCAAATCACTATCACATATGTGACGTATATATGTATATATGTATGTATGTATGTATGTATGTATGTATGTATGTATGTATGTCTCCATTGGAAATATGTATGAATGTACAATTGTGTGTAATATGAATACCATTCTAAATCTTTTAATTTATTATCTTTATTTGTTTTTAATATTGAAAATATTTACGCATTTAATAGTTTGTTTTCCAAGTGGTTAGAAGATATTTCTACACCTTCTTTTCATTGTAAGCAATAAATTCGTGGTTGGAAATTTTATAGTTCGAAAGCATCAGCCAAGAAACCTAGTTATTGTCTATGAATGAATATCAATTTAATCCAGCCAAAGCAAATAAACTTCCAACAACTATAAATCAACAACTATTGATCAAAATACTACTTACATATGTATGCATGTTTTTGCGTTCATATGCACGTACATAGCTAGGAATTAATTGAACTGATCCAACTGCAGCAATGAGTAAGATCTTATTTTCGGTTTCTTTTTATCCGCGTTCTTTTGTATCCGCGCTCGCTAATATTAACATGTGTAGCTGCGTTGTTATGAAAGCAACTAACGGGTGATTTTTTTGAGGTTAGGATTTTCATGCATTAGTATTTGACAGATCACGTGGGATTTCAGACATGGTGTCAAAGAGAAAGATGCTCAGTATGCTTTGAAATTTCATCATGAATAGACTTACTAACGAGCAACGCTTGCAAATCATTGAATTTTATTACCAAAATCAGTGTTCGGTTCGAAATGTGTTTCGCAAACAAATTTTGTTCAGCGATGAGGCTCATTTCTGGTTGAATGGCTTCGTAAATAAGCAAAATTGCCGCATTTGGAGTGAAGAGCAACCAGAAGCCGTTCAAGAACTGCCCATGCATCCCGAAAAATGCACTGTTTGGTGTGGTTTGTACGCTGGTGGAATCATTGGACCGTATTTTTTCAAAGATGCTGTTGGACGCAACGTTACGGTGAATGGCGATCGCTATCGTTCGATGCTAACAAACTTTTTGTTGCCAAAAATGGAAGAACTGAACTTGGTTGACATGTGGTTTCAACAAGATGGCGCTACATGCCACACAGCTCGCGATTCTATGGCCATTTTGAGGGAAAACTTCGGAGAACAATTCATCTCAAGAAATGGACCGGTAAGTTGGCCACCAAGATCATGCGATTTGACGCCTTTAGACTATTTTTTGTGGGGCTACGTCAAGTCTAAAGTCTACAGAAATAAGCCAGCAACTATTCCAGCTTTGGAAGACAACATTTCCGAAGAAATTCGGGCTATTCCGGCCGAAATGCTCGAAAAAGTTGCCCAAAATTGGACTTTCCGAATGGACCACCTAAGACGCAGCCGCGGTCAACATTTAAATGAAATTATCTTCAAAAAGTAAATGTCATGGACCAATCTAACGTTTCAAATAAAGAACCGATGAGATTTTGCAAATTTTATGCGTTTCAAGCTCTTAAAAAATCACCCGTTACAATGATATCTAAATATGAACATATGTATTAGAGAAGCCAATTCCGGGACCCCGTGGTTGTTCAGTTTTAAGGTCCCGAAAATCCAGGAATTTGCTTGTATTAATCCCGGGTTCCCGAAAAATGTGAAATATCGAGTTGAATGTAAGAACTTGTTTATGATTTTTGAAGTATGATTTTTTAAAATGCCGTTTTGACTACAATTAACAAAAATATTGAAACAATACTTTTAAAATTACAGCCAGTAGTTGTTTGAAGAAGATTCAAATGAATGTGCTCATAGCTTCACTAATGTAAACGAAACATAAAGTTTTAAGGAAAAGTTACATAATTTTTTACATCAATCTACTCAAACTTCCTCAAATCAAAAAACTAATAACTTATCCGACGTGCTGGTAAAAGAAGTTCAAATATTTTTTAATGCACACCGTCTCTAAAGAGTCACAACTCAAAATAATACGCTCGTTAGAAAATGCGAAAAACTATTTCGTAGCGCATGCTAATCATATGGGCAAGGGCGACTTCACTTAAGTTTTTTTTTTTACAAATTATAACAAAAATTTTACCTGAAAATTCTTTTCGACCGTTACTTTCTGTAGAAAATTCCATCGCAGAAAAACAATGTTTTGCTTTGTTTAATTTACTCGAAGTCAGTCAATGGAGTGAAGTACATGACTCAGGAAGTAAAATTTTAAGTTTAATTAACGGCTGTATTCTGTAGCAGTGACAAATTCTTATCATAATTTTTATTACGCAAAAATATATGAAAAAGCTTACATTTGTCAGTAAAAAAACTGTTGTCACCAATACAGAATTGGGCTATAAATATGTGTGTATGCATGTACATACCGATTTTTAAGTAAGATCTAAATACCTCAATACATATATATATACATATGTATATAAACTGATTTATAAAAATTTTAAGTAATTTTAATCTTTTAAAGCAGTCTGTAGTTTCTGTTTTCAATTTAATATACATAAGTAAGTTCTTATCTAGGCATTCTACATTAGTATTAGCATTTTTATTTTGACTGTTATTCAATGGTGGAAAATATATTTACTATCAAAATATTTATTTTTTTTGCTTGTCAGCGGAATCAATCGAAAATCTCATTAAATGCCTCCAGGGCACAAAGAAACCTTTCGCCAATACTGAAAATCTAAATTTTTATAGAGGATGTAATGAAATGGCACACTACGTGAGAACAATCAAAAATCTATTCAGTGAAATTGTAAAACTCTAAAAATGCGACGGACATGTACTTAGTTGTTTAATGAAATCGCTATAGAAACTAAGAAAAAAGGATCGCTATTATCAAATATCCACTGTGAATTATAGCTGATGGAAACATATCCTGGAGAAGTACTGCATGCAACGCACGAACAGTATATGTAGGGTTGCCAGGTGTCCGGTTTTTGACCCAGCAGTCCGATTTTTAGTCTGCTTGTGCGGGTGATTATTAAAACAAAAACCGGGCCAAGGCGAATTTATACAAGGTGGTGTTGATGGCGAATTTAGATTTTCGCCGCGGTACTTCCTAATGTCAAAATGATGTGTTTGTTGTAAACAAGGCGAATTCATTTTACAACAAGCACATCATTTTGACATTAAGAAGTACCGCGGCGAAAATCTATTTTAGCCATCAACACCACCTTGTATAAATTCGCCTAGAACCGGACTATGGAGTGGAGGCGGCGCATATTATTTTGCAACGGATTGGTGGCAAGTGAATCGATTTTCTCAGTCGATACTTTTAAGTATTGATCGAAACCGATTCAAAATGAACATACAATAGCCTAAAGTATGGAATACAAGCAGCTCAAGGGAGTCTCGCCTAAAAAACCAAATGGGGAGAGAATGGAGCTTTTGATGGTGAGAGTGTTAAATGTATGTATGTATATTAGACTGCATCACTCCACATACAAAAAAAATCGGTACTGTTTTTCCATTGGAATTATAAAATCTATTATATTTTAAGACGTCCACCAAAATATTTTGAAAAAATATTAAGATTTAAGTGAGCTGGACCGATTTTAAAATTCCTCCAAAAATGGAGTTTTTTATGAATAAAAATAGTTTCTTAAAGATTTTTTTTTAAAAAATCCTCTCAAATGACAAAATGGTTCAAGCTTAAAAAATTTGCATAAAAATATTTTTAAAAAATTTAAAAAAAATTTTGAACGGAATCGTTATAATGAGATTTTTGATGCTGTTTTTAACTTTTTTCAAAGATTGGTATAAGAAAAACTTGAATAACTGAACCTTAACTCTCCCGATTTAGACTTGTGAGGTATTTTATCACCCTTTTTATTTCTTTGCTAATAAACTCATTCAAAGGATGAAAAAGAAAGGTAGGATGAACGAACGTCATTCAAAGTGGAATTAAGATGTGTTGGTATTTGAAAAAAAAAATATTGGGACACGTATGACCTTTTTTGCTCATAAATAAAAAAAGAGGGAAAATACCTTTCTACCGAGATCCCATAAGTCTAAATCGGAATAGTTTTGGCCCAGTTATTTAAGTTTTTCGTGAATCAATCTTTAAAAAAGTAAAAAAACAGCATCAACAATCTCATTATTACGGTTCCGTTGAAAAGATTTTTAAATATTTTTATGCAGATTTTTTAAGCCTAATCTGTTTTGTCATCTGAGGGGACTTTTTGCAAAAAGTTCTTTAAGAAACTATTTTTATTCATAAAAAACTCCATTTTTGGAGGTATTTTCAAATCGGTCCAGCTCGCTTAAATCTTAATATTTTTCCGAAATATTTTGGTGGATGTCTTAAAATATAATAAATTTTGTAACCCTAGCGGAAAAATAGCAACTTTTTTTGGTGATGCAGTCTAATGTATATACATATATTTCCCGTATCCGTTTTATGACAGTTATGCGATAAAAGTCAGAATGGGGTTTACCTAAAACCCCTTACAGAGTTCAGACATACAGTTCATTTACGTTGTGTTTAAAAAAACAAGTGCTCCAGATTAATTGGATCTAAACGATCTCGTCGCTCGATTAATATGAGCTGCGTGTTGGAAAATACGCGTACGCTTGGAACTGATCTCGCCACAGTGCAAAGAAACTATTTTTTTATCGCAAATTTTTTCGGTGCAGCAATTTTTTCCTTTGGGCCATACTAGTTCTATTAAAAAGGCATCTTGAACCACACATATGGGATGCCATTGAAGTTATAAAATTATGAACACACTGGTCGGGTTGGGTTGAAAATGTTAGTACTTCACTAGACGAGATATCTTGAAATGGGTTGCAAATACAGCCCATTTCAAAACTGAATTTCTTTCATGGTTTAAACCAAGGAGTTTTATCTCTTGTAGGATTGGCACTCTTAAACCAACCACTCTGTGTATGAATTTATTGAAATATATGTAATTTACGTGTTTTAAAATTTCTTCCAGAGAATTGTAAAAGTTTCAATAATTAAAATAAATACGGTGTTTTTAATGTAGTTTTCGTGTTTTGTAAATTTGTTTGCTTTCGAAGGAACTCTTTTGAGGCTGGTTTTCATTAAGTTATATTTTGACACAACTTTATCTCCTTTATCCATACCCTTACCGATGATATTATGGATACACAACTAAAGACCTATACTGTTGAAATCAATCGAGATACCGCTTTTTATTTCCATTGGACAATGTGTTTTCACTTATTTCCCGACAAATGCCATTGAGTTTGAAATAGGAAAACAAGCCTCTATAATAAAATGATCTGTTTAAACACACACATACACACCGCTACCTCTTCTCCATCCCCCCATTCATTCATTCTATCTTCAAACGAAACGTGTCCGGTTTTTCTGAGCTTCTGACCTGGCAACCCTGAGTATATGTATGTTTGCATGTATGCATGTATGTATGCAGATATGTACTAAACATTGCTGTTAAATTAAAACAAAAAATAAAAATAAAAATCCACGCAAAGTGTGGACATAAAAAAAATTGAACAAGATTGCAAAAACGTGGGGGGTGGCCTTGTAATTTGTAAAACATAAAAGTAATTGTTTGCTTTGTTCACGTTAGTGCTGCTGATTACAAGTGTAAAATGTGTACATACATATGTATGTATGCATGTGTGTAACTACAATATGTGCCTAGATTTGCAGATCCCTGCAAACATACCTACATATCGTAACTTTGCTGTAAGAGTGTCATAATCCAAAAACTACTTTTAGCTAAGCATATAAAAATGACTGTTCTATGTTGTGTAAAAATTGCATAGATGTATCGATAACAACTGCTCATCAAAAGAAAATGTGTCTTAATATTTACCATGGCAGCGTATAAATTGTAAATTTCAAAGCCATTTTTCTCGATATTTTGATTTTCGTGATTATGTCACTCCTGCAGCAAAGGTGCGATAGGTACCCACATATCGTTGCTCTGCACCTGCGGAGAAATTCAATTGTTTCCAATGCACTATGGCAAATTTGACCCTATTTTGTGGCCAAAATTCTAAAATTTGAGATATCAATTTAAAACTTGGCCCAGTAGTAGGACTAGAAGTAGTGGCCTTGCCGCGCAAAAACTAAAACGTAATGGTCACACCTCCAAAAAATTGGGTAATGGTCACACGGGGGCCTCCACTGACCTTAAGTTTAGAATTTTCTCTTTGTTATCTGACAAATTTTTTTCCAACTTTTAAATTAAAACACCGTGAATTATTTCATAAAACTCATGATTTTGTACCAAGTAGTTACCTAAGAAAAATTATAGTTTCTTTAATATCGCACAAAATCGCAGTATAAGATTATGGGGAAATAAGAGATCAGGGACTATTCTACCGATTTATGGTGAGTTTTTTTTAAACGTTTTTAAACATTTTTTTAAAACACTAAATAAACTTTTTTTAATTGTACAATTTCACTTTAAAGTCACTTAAATGCGGACGTTTTTTGGCACAACCTTTAAACTATAATACAAGTTTTAATTGGGAAATATTATGCTAACCGTCACTCTTTCTCTCTCGCCCCCTTCCCATTCGTTTCGACAAAAATTACGTACGAAAAGATGTAGTAAACTTTTATTTTGACAGACATACATAAACAAAAACATAAAAACATGAGATCATGAGATCATTACAACGTAGACCAACAAAACAAAACAACCTATCACAACTAAAGCACAGAGAATTTTTCACAATGCGTGCACCTTTTTTTGTTCTTTATAAAAATACAGTTTATAAAAAAGTTTTAAAAAAATTTTGGAAAATGAAGTTTTGCAGCCCATAAAAATTTGGTTGATTTTTGGTATTGTTTTTACTGAGAGTTTCTTCCATTCAAACTATGTTCGACAAGTTTTTTTATATGGTAGACACTGTCAGCAAAAAAAAAAAAATAATTGCAAAAAATCAACCAAATTTTCTAGTAACTTCAGACTTGCACTTTACTAATTGGCTCAAAAGCTACATTTTCAAAATTTTTCTAAAAGATCTGATATAAAATTGTGATATGATGAAAGAGTCTCCGAGCCAATAACTCTAGGTTTTATGAAAGAAAAAAATTGAGTACAAGGTAACATTAAAATATCAGTAATTTTTTTCGTTGCTGTGAACTTGTTTCAAAACTTCTGGCTTTTATTTAATATAATTGTAAATCTCTGTCCATTTCATTTTAATGTATTTAGGTACATACTTATATTATTCATCAACTATTGCTTGTGCAAAACGTGCTAAATTAAAAAAAAAACGCATATGAGAGAGCACCAACCCAATTCGTAATACATTTAAGTATACAAATTTTAGTATTTAGTACAGAAATATTCAATTCAAATACGCCAATATTAAAATGAAGCGCTTTGCACTTAACGGATGCTTTTTCATAATTAAGTTAAAAAAATGGGATTTGAACCCTGACCCTCTGGAATTTAACAAATTGGGGCAAGCATCTTCGCGCACTCGGCTACAGCCAGACATGTAAATGTACATTCAAATGTTCAGTTTGATTCAACACCGCGTGGTATGAAAGTATTATTTTTAAATACGAACACTTTTAAACGTCAATCAAATAGAAAATATTCATGTTTACTGTGCGTCATTTCCCCCAGTAAATTCATAACATTTTTCTTAATATTACAACGCGTTTTTTTCTCTCAGTGTAGTTATTTTTAAAATTTTATTCAAAATTTGTGCAATCAAATAGAAAACCGGGACCCTTAAACGAAACCCGGAACATTTTAAGATTGGACCGGGACACCGGGACAAATAGTCTAAAACCGGGACATGTCCGGAAAAACCGGGACGTCTGGCAGCCCTAATTATCAGGCCTCAAATTTATATAACTCAAATTTATATAACTTATTGATTTCGAATGAAAAATATATGCTATTTCCAAAACTCCATTTTCGTCAATATTTTTTGTAAATGACCAGGGCTCGAATCGTCACATACGATATCGTATTACTCGTCACGTAAAAACACATGTTTCGGATTATGACATACGTGAACGTACTCTTTATCCCTTTAAGCTTATACGACTGACGTATCACGTAATTTTCTTTCGTACTTATTTTGTTTTAATTTTAAAGTTGGTGATCGCAGAACAGTATTTAAAACTACTAGTAATAACCCATGAAAATCGGGGTGCGCCGTGGTCTAAAAAATCTGCATATTTCTTTATTCTAAAACTTTGATAACTTTTACTTTGGTATTTTGGCAAGATCATATTCTACTCAATACGTATACATAGCTGGCCATGCGTAAAGCCATCCTGTTGCTAGGGTCTCTGACCTTGAGACTTATTTATTGAAATATATATGTATATATTTGGCTGATTCTTTTCTCAGTGTAGATAACTATTTTTTCCTACCAAAGCGCCAAATATATGCCCAACTAGTTTGCGTATGCGCCCGCATTTCACTTTGCTGTTTGTTTGTCATTAGTGGTAGTGTTTTTTTGTCCCTGTTTAATTTCCGATGTATTTCACGCTGTTTTTAAGTTATACATATATGTATTTGAATGTGCATACAAATTGTTTGCTGCCTTTGGGCGTGCAGCTTTTAGCCTTTGTCGTGCAATTTTTACAAACAAAAAATGCTTGAATCAGCAGGCAGCAAAAAAGTACATACATAAAATTATATACATACATACACACGGCACGTCGGTTTAAAGCTGTTTTCCCAGCGTGTTTACCATTTCTATGTATTTATACTACGTGCGTACTTAAGCAATTTGTTTTTGTTTTTGTTAGCATTAAATTCTTAAAAAAATTGATATCATAATATTGTTTACCTCATCACTTTCATTCTACAATAGTTTATAAATAAACATGTTGGCAAGCCCCTCCAATAATTATTGGTTCGGCCGGACAACTGTGCATTTGATTTGTTTACTAGAATCAAGTATTTAAATTTTTTATTACTGCGATCCGAAAAACAATAGGCAAATGTTTGTTTTAATGTGAAGTGAATAATCAAGACAAAAACTAAAAAAAAAAATATTTTATTTGCATGTTGCCTGCAGTGGAATTCGAACCCTTATTAACCGACTTCCAAAAAAGAAGGAGGTTATCAGTTCATCGGAATATTTATTTTTTTTTAGGTATGTTACCGCATAACTTTGGACCACGTCAACCGATTTCGAAAATTCTTTTTGCATCGGAAAGGTAGTATCTCCAAGGTGGTCCCATACAAATTTCATTTAGAACCGATTATTTCATCGTGAAGAAATTAACGGTACTCCTAAATTTTTATATGGGAATTGAAGTCGGTTGTGTTTTATGCCTAAAAATTCCTTGTTTTCGTTATGTTCAAAAAAACTCATATTCAAAATCAGCTGTTATAAATTAGTCGAATAACACTTTTTTTTACATTTTAGATGTAGATTTGTACAGACATATCGCACAGAATTATTTCAATATTGTGGGGAAACGCAATCAAAGTTTGATCGATTCATACAGTTGTATACAAATAGACAGATAGAAAGACAAAATTAGACGCAACAAGAACACCATTAATATACATAGTGTTTTACATTTTCTAAATAGATACAAATGCAAAAAATACAAAAGTACATACCAAGTGAAAGACTAAGTGGGTGGTATTAAATGTAATAGAATTTACCTGAAAAGGAAAAAAGGATATTTATTATTTTGCTAAAACTTACATTTCACTTAATTTATGAATCGAATATATGTATATGTAAATAAAAACTAATAATTTTTAGATAGTTACCAAATTCCTTAGAATAAGTTTGAAAACAAGTTATGTGTAGGCAATTGTAAAAGAGTTTTCGCGAATTGATGGAAAGTTCTACTTTCACCAGTAGAACCAGATAACTGACAAATGTGAAAAAAATAATTGGCCACACCCAAAAATATACTTGGATTATTATTTCGACCAAAGACCATATATGTAATACTCCTATATTGGCAGTAAGAGCTAGTACCGTCCGAAAACACTACAGTACAGATATATCAATAAACACGTTCGAAAGAAAAGGAACACATACGTTCATAAATAAACATGTACACAACACACACCCAAAAACGGCACTCACGTACAAAATACATTGTCTCGCTTTGATTTCGAAATGCTTACACATTGAGAAGCTAGCTTACTGCCAATATAGAAGTATTACATATATGCCAAAGACCAACATAAATAAAAATAAAATCATGTCGAGGAGACCCGGTTAAATTGAAATGGAAACAACACGCCATGGACGAGTATGTACGGCGTATGAGTAACATTATTTGACATCCATTTGACCATTCACAACTTGTTTATTTTTCCTATTTTTGCAAAAGAATACAAATTTTAATAATTCAATACAAATGAAAATTGAATTTTGGAATCTGAATTTTTTCATAAAAATTAAAATATCTTGCGAAAATGACCCGATCTGAAAAACGGTATACAGATCCATAATCTACGACCAAATATTAAGTTTAAGTACCTTTAAAGAACCATAAGCTCCTGATAAGCTCAGATACTCGAAAACAACGGAATATTTCATATTGACATTTATACTGAAAATAGTTCGTACTATCATCTCACAGAAAAAGGTTTAAATTAAAAAAAATTTGAATGTAGAAAAAGTTGTACTTGTTCACTTGATCAATTCAGTAGATCAGTACCTGTACCAGAGAACAATTCCCAAGGCTTGAAAATCTCAGAATCCTGAACAAAAATTAAAATTAAAATGTTCAAGGAACGGTAAAATCCACATTAAGTCAGTCTGCGCTATTTGAGTAAGAAACTAAACCAACTGAGAGTCTTTAGCCTTTTACTTCCCTAAAATCACATCACGATAATAATCTTTACTTACATCGCGGTCTTCAAAATACCTATTACGGAGGGGTACAAGAAATAATTTTAAGAGTATACGACTATTCCGAATATAGTCATTTAAAGTACAAAACCGCGTATCGTCATTCTGCAGAACCGAGTAACTGACATTGGCTGCCAAAAATTGGATTTGTTCACACAAGCTCTTGGCTCAATCCTTATCCATTCGTCCTGAAATATACTAGCCAGAAATGCGATTGCTTTATAAAAAAGAGAACCATTTTGAAATATCAGTGTTTTTACGCTCTAGAAAATAATTTCTACAACTTCACATACGCGGTTATGCATTTTGCTGATACGCGGTTTTGCATTTTGTTGATACGCGGTTTTGCACTTTAAACGACGATATACATTATTTTCGTCTTTTTTTATACCCGAGTGCACTTGTGCACGAGTGTATATTAACTTTGTTCGCATAACGGTTGTTTGTCACAGCCAAAACGCATCGAGATAGATATACATAATATAATGTATACATAAATGGCCAGAATGAAAAGAGAAGTCGATTAAGCCATGTCTGTCTGTCCATCCGTCTGTCCGTGTATATAGGTTACCCTTTATCCAAGGTAGGTCGTAGGCTAAATCGGACTGTAACCACGCCCCCTTCTCACATAACGGTATTTTCCAAAAATGCAAAAACTACGATATTTCAGTAAATTCCAGAATTTTGGAAAAAAGAATACTGTTATGAAATTTTTGGAAAATTGGCGTGACCCCGTCCACTTATGATGAAATGCTGTTTCTCTGCTTGCATACGAACCAACTAAGAAATTTGTAGAAAATCTTTTAAATCGGGCAGTAGAGGTGTCAAACTATCGATAGTCACACCATCGATAGTTTTGATAGTTTTCAGAAAAACTATCAATATTCACGATAGTCCCGAAAAAACAAAACTATCGATAGCACTATCGATAGCGCTAAATCAGTTAGGTTGCTTTGTTTTTACAGGATCATAGAGAAATAAATATTACCTTATAAAAAAATTATAATCATTCAAAATTAAGTAACTGCTTAGCAAAAATACTTCTCTTTTTAGAAAGTTAAAAAAAAAACACAAGTTATACAAACAAAACAGGATTTACGAATAACATATGTATGTATTTTGGCCTAAATGTGTGCATATTTGAATATGACGTCGGCATCACACTAAAAAACAAAATTTTTAATTCAAATTAAAAAATTCAGGTATTAAAAACAATAGTTGGTAAAGAGATCAAAGATTAATTAACCATCCAATGGTTTTTATTTACGAAAAGGAGCATGTTCACGTGCTTCTCCTTAAGTCTTGTACGCCTCTCCGATATTACCTGCCCAGCTTTGCTGAACAGGCGTTCAGACTCGGTGGAAGTTGCAGGTATGCACAAATATCTCGCTGCCAGCATTTGAATCGGTTTGTTTTCTTTTGGTTTATTCTGTAATTACCAAAATTATCCATGTACACATGTATATACACATATTAATGCATTATATCTGAATTACTTACTCTCCAGTATTCCAATGGATCTGAGTCCAGCGGCTCATTAGGCTTTTCCATATATTCCCGTATTTCGATGATAGCGTCTGCTCTATTGGATTTTACTTTATTTGAAAGTTTTCCTTTCTTCTTCTTCTTCTTCTTTTTTGGCGCTGCAACCGCCTAAGCGATTTTGGCCGAGTTCAGCAAAGCAGCCAACTGACGCCAATTGGAAACGCCAAGTGAAGCCAAGTCCTTCTCCACCTGATCTTTCCATCGCAGTGGGGGCCTCCCTCTTCCTCTGCTACCACCAGCGGGTTCCGAGTTGAATACTTTCAGAGCAGGAGCGTCGGTGTCCATTCGAACGACATGACCAAGCCAGCGGAGCCGCTGTATTTTAATTCGCTGCACTATGTCCATATCGTTGTAAAGCTCATACAGCTCATCGTTCCATCGTCTGCGGTACTCGCCGTCGCCAACGCGTAAAGGACCGTGAATCTTCCGCAAAATCTTTCTCTCAAACACCCCAAGAGCCGCCTCATCGGATGTTGTCATTGTCCATGCTTCTGCGCCATATACCAGCACGGGCATGATGAGTGACTTATAGAGCGTGGTTTTCGTACGTCGAGAGAGGACTTTACTCCTGAATTGCCTACTCAGTCCAAAGTAGCACTTGTTGGCAAGAGTGATTCTACGTTGGATTTCAATGCTGACATTATTATGGGTGTTAATGCTGGTTCCCAAGTAAACGAAATTCTCTACTTTCTCGAAATTGTAACTGTCAACAGTGACGTGGGTGTCAAGGCGCGAATGTGCTGACTGTTTGTTTGATGACAGGAGATACTTCGTCTTGTCCTCGTTTACCACCAGACCCATGCGCTTTGCTTCCCTATCCAACTTGGAAAAGGCAGAACAGACTTCGCGGTTTTTGTTACCGATGATGTCGATGTCATCGGCATAAGCCAGCAATTGCACGCTCTTGTAGTAAATTGTTCCTGAGCGGTTCAGTTCTGCAGCTCTTATTATCTTCTCCAACATCAGATTAAAGAAGTCACATGAAAGGGAGTCGCCCTGTCTGAAACCCCGTTTTGTGGCGAACGGCTCGGAGAGGTCTTTTCCAATTCTGACGGAGCTGGTGGTATTGCTCAACGTCATTTTACACAGCCGTATGAGTTTTGAGGGGATGCCAAATTCAGACATAGCGGCGTATAGGCAACTCCTTTTAGTGCTGTCAAAAGCGGCTTTAAAGTCGACAAATAGGTGGTGAGTGTCGATCCTTTTCTCGCAGGTCTTTTCCAAGATTTGGCGTATTGTGAATACCTGGTCTATGGTCGATTTGCCAGGTCTAAAGCCACACTGATAAGGCCCAATCAGTTCATTGACGGTGGGCTTCAGTCTTTCACACAATACGCTCGATAAGACCTTGTAACCTATGCTTAGAAGGCTGATCCCGCGGAAGTTGGCGCGAATGGCGGGGTCACCTTTCTTGTGGATTGGGCAGAGCACACTTAAATTCCAGTCGTCGGGCATGCGTTCATCTGACCATATTCTGCACAAGAGTTGATGCATGCACCTTATCAACTCCTCGCCGCCGTACTTGAATAGCTCAGCTGGCAGGCTGTCAGCTCCAGCGGCTTTGTTGTTTTTCAGCCGCGTTTTTCCTTTAGAAACTCATATATTTCGGGAATCGCAGAATTGTGGCTTGTCGACGGTTCCTCCATGTTGTCTTTCGCTTCCGATGCACTAACTCTAATAATCTCAGCCAATTCGTTTTCCAGTAATATACACGCTTGGGATGAATTTTGCCCTGACCGAAAACCTTCTTTTTTAAATTTTGGATCCAACAGGGTACCCAATCTCGGAACACTTCTAGACTCATAAGGAAAGAGTCTCTGCTTAATTTTTTCGGACAAGTATGAGCATGCTTCCAATCCTTCTGCTGTTCGCAGTTTAGATTTAAGTTTCGTCATCGTAGAATATAGCCCCCAGGCAATCGGAACTATATGCGAAATTGTTACGTATTTATTTCCAGATATGATGTTTGTATTTTTATTGAACGGTTCTAACAGCAATAACATAAATCTTGAAGTTGTTCTATCTCGTCTGCTGTAAGAACAGGCGGTGATTTGGGAGTACTTAAAAGCACTGCAAATATCGCTTCTTTGGTAAGTAAAATTCGCTGCATCATCGCAAATGCACTATTCCATCTCGTTGTCACTTCTTGAATCAGACTATATTGGATTTCTTCACCCTGCTCTTTTTTAAATTTTGCGTAAGAAATAGTACTACTTTTGAAATATCCTACTATTCGTTTACACTTTGTTAATAGTGTTTTAACATTTTCAGTCGATAAAACATCTTGTACAACAAGATTTATGGAATGCGCGAAACAGGGAAGATTCTTTTTCTGAAGCATTTCGCAAGCCTTTACCATTGACGCGGCGTTATCTGTTACCACACACGTGACTTTGTGGAAAATTTTCCATTTATTTAAGCAGTCCCGCAGTGTCTCAGAAATGTTTGCAGCTGAGTGATTTAGTTCATTCACAAGCTTGGAAGTAGTCAAAACCGCCGATTGCAGTTTGAAATTGTCATCTATGAAGTGGCACGTGACAGTCAAATAACTTTCGTTTGCTTTTGACGACCAGCAGTCTGTCGTTATCGCACAGCTTTCAATTCGATTTAGAAAACATTGTAATTTGTTTTCCACGCTGTCATAGAGATTTTGCAAAATAACCTTTTGAACAGTGTTCCGAGATGGTAAGACGTATCGTCGATCAAGACAGTGGACAAAGTCGCGAAATCCTTGGTCTTCCACAATGCGAATTGGCTGCACGTCTACAGCAATCATTTTCATCAAAGCTGAGTCCAATTCTAATTTACGCTTCGAGTTTCTATCATAAGCGTCACTTTTGTGAAAATACTGCTTCACCGTGGCCATAGTTTTCTTGGGCTGAACAAGGAAAGCGTGAGAGCGCTTTAAGTGGTCTAAAAGATTGGACGTGTTTCCACTCGTTTTGTACGACTTGTGGCATTTCAAACATTTAGCAAGCTTCCTATTTGGACTTAGCTTAAAATACGTCCAAACTTCTGAGTTTGATTTTCTTAGCCTTTTTATACTTGTAGTTGGCGCTTCTGTGCAACAAAATATTTAATTAATAGCACAAACAAACATAAATCAAGCGCACATACCTGCAGGGTTAGTTTCATCGGTTTCCATTTCACAACAAAGGAGGAACCGTCATTCAATTCGTCATTAATTTACAATAAGCCTATGTATGAAAACATCACTTCATTTAGAATTGAATATAGTTTCTTGTAAAAAACTACTTACCCACGCTTTGATAATTTCAAAATAATTGGTAGAGATGATCGATAGTCCTACTAAACTATCGATATTTTCGATAGTATAAGAAAAAACTATCAATGAGTATTGATAGTCTAAAAAAATTATAACTATCGATACTATCGATAGTGCCATCGATAGTTTGACAACTCTATCGGGCAGTACTTAGTTACGCCCACCTACCATTTAACGGTAATTTACAGAAACAGGAAACTGCGATAAATCAATAACTATAGAAGCTAATTGACTCAAAATCGATTATTGCAATAACCATTTAGCAGAAAATTAGATAACATATTATAAACTTTTGGATAATGGGTATCTCGGTAACAGATTTATCAATTTCGACCAACTCGGTGCTCGTTATAACCTTAGTACGGAAAAGTAATTCGTTGAAAATTATGCAAATCGGACTATAATTACACTCCTTCGCGTACAACGGTAAATTTCAGAAATTCGAAAACTTCGATATTTCCAAAATTGAGGGCACTAATTTACTCCTAGTTAATACTTACAACAATCTTTTAACAATACATAAAAATGTTATCGACTTTTAGGAGTCGGCGTGGCCCACTCTATGACTACAAAGTTGTATCTCGGTAACCACTTTATCGATTTGTACCAGACTTGGTTCAATTATATCATTTAGTCTAATACAGTGGATTATCGAAAACGTTTGAAATCGGTGAAAACGCCAATTCTTATCATGTATATGTAGTTAAGAGAAAGTTTAAACAACGATAATTAATACCTGTGCCGGGTATATAAAGTTAGGTTTCGCCCGAACTTATACTTCTTTACTTGTTTAATTGTTAAATTGGTTTTTGTTTGCGAATTTTGCAAAACTTTTGGTTGCCGAAACTCTGGAAGCTATATTTCTATCATTGTGGGACATTTTTTTTTATTGAAAACGAATATTCAAGCTCTGAAATACAAGCGTAGTATGGTACACTTTTGTCTATACTTATAGTGTTTTCGTTTCTACCAAAAAATGTCGCATTTTGAAGGTCCCTTTTCCCTTTTCGTGTTCGATTCTAAAATAAGGGCAAACGGTGAGAAAATTTTGTGTGCGTTTCTTAAAATTTCACCCTCTAATAAGGCAAAAAAAATCACATTTTCTGCCCATTGAAGCTTTGTCAGGGGAGATGGTTGCCCTGACAATCAGATGGTTGCCTAAAACGATATTATGAAATGCGTGAGCTGGACAAGGACCAGAAGGCAAAAACATGCCTTTTTACAGGGTTGAGTATAATATCAAATACATTTTGCACCATGCAATGGCAACATTTTTTGGTAGAAACGAAATCACCATTAGTGTATAAAAAGCGCATTCCTTAAGAAATTTTTTTGAAAACTCTTTTAAAGTGATTTTATCTAAATCTAACATTTGTCATAAAGTAATCACGCAATAGAGTGTAATCGATAGCTACAAGTTTAATCTATAATATGGAATACATTATTCAAAAATATTATGAAAGAATTCGTTACATCTCATTTCAAAGAATATTTTTTTAGAAATATTTATATATGTACATATGGGTGTTTCCATACAGCCGTACGCGACATTCGTACGCTTATAGAGTAACGTAAATCTATCAAAAATAGAAGTTACAGAAAAAAAAAGATTACGGTTATGTTGCAACCAAAGGGTATTATGTTTGAGAAAAAAATAAGCAGCCTCGAAACTTTGGTGTGGAAAATATCCTTTCAAAACCAGGTGATAACGTACGCGACAAAAAAAGAAGTGGTTTTAAGGCACATATACATATATGCGAAAGTCTGCGAATCATGAGAGTTTTTCTTTTCTTTAGAAATTCCTAAACTAAGCTAAATAATGTACCTTTACAATCCTTCCATTTTTTGATAGAAATTATCTCTGGTTAGTTTTTATTAAAAAAAATTATAATAACGTACGCGACATAACGTACGCGACAGATTTTTCCTTCATACAATATTTTTACTAGTAACACATACTAAATTAAATTTTTTCAGTTCTTGTCTCCACCGTTTCGCGTTTTCAAAACCTTTTTCCGCCATCTGAATACGAAATTTAAAGTTATAAAGCCGTTTGATTTCATTTGCTTGCATTTTTGGTTTACATTTACATGGAAACACGCATATATGCGAAAGACTGCGAATCATGGGAGTTTTTCTTTTCTTTAAAAATTCCTAAACTAAGCTAAATAATGTACCTTTACAATCCTTTCATATTTTAAGATAAATTATCTCTGGCTAGTTTTATATTTAAAAAAAACAATAACGTACGCGACAGTTTTTCTCGTAAGTAATAAATAGTATTTATTGAGAACTCTTCTCGCCACCGTTTCATTGTTTTACAACTATTCTAAATAATTTAAATGGAAAATTTGCAATTAACATTGGTTTTGATGTATTTGATTGAAATTTTCGTACTTACAATAACGTATGCGACAAACTTTAAAGGGTAATAAAATATATTTTTACTTCGGTTGGAAAGAAAATTTTACTGTATATCTTTAACTAGAAGAATTCTCGCTTAAGAATTGTAATCTGCATTACCTGCGACTGCCAATATACAAATGACATAGACAAACAATGTGTTTGCATAACGTACGCGACATTAGAATACTATCAGAAGCAAGTCAAAAAATTACCGTTATTCGAGCTCTAACTTCTCCTTTTTCTCATTTTTATAGTTAGTTGTTATTGCAAATTTGATTTTAAGATGTAATTGTAATGTTTCAAATCTCTTAATTTAGTTAACAGGAAAGAGAAAATAGTTCATTTCATTAGAGAAAACTGAGTCGAAGAGACATTCAGTTTTACTCTTCCATTTTTGAGTTCTAAAATTCCAATAAGCTGAAATACTTCTATAATATAAAAATTCGAGTATTTTTCTCTTATTAATTCGTCTTAAAAACCCTTTTCAGTTGTTTTTATTTTTTCAGTCCTGGTTGACATTTTCATGGAAACGCCCATATGTAATTTGCAATCATAATCGGACAAAAACAGAAAAGTATCCTCGTCCATGTATTTTAAAACGAACTTCCGCCATCCCTTGTTAATTTTGGATTGGAGGCTAACCAGTTTCACCGTTGTGGCATTTTCAGTGCAATTTTTTTTTCTAAATAGTGTCTGTTTGCCGGCCGGTGTTTGTGTTTCTTAGTCAGGAACGCCTTGGTGGATCCTATTTTTTCGAGTCTAACCAAATGCTGTTGTTCTATGGTGTGTATCCTGGGCTAGGTCGAATTCGGTTGCTTAAATTTTTTTGATTATTGTTGCCTGGATTCACAGGTAAGTAAAAGTCTGTTGTTTACTTCCGTAGTTTGAATCTATGTTCTCTTTGTCACATTGTTGATCCAACGACTTTTCGATTAACAGTCAAGGACTGTTAAATTAACTTTACTATATATTTATCTCACAGTACTTGTGAGTATATTTTTTTATAGACATTAATGCGTGGTCTATAAGAGCCATTATTGCGTTGCTGTTCCTAAATGTCATAACATTTGTTAAAATCATGTGCGAGGCAAAATGCTTGCAGCGAAAAGTCAATTAATCGCCAGCCACTCAGTCAATTGATCAGTCTTTGAGGCGCCAAAGCAGATTAAAAAAAATGTAAACGCCATCACAATGATTTTAATTAAGGCACTAATTTAAAAGGATAACAAAGAACTGATTTCGCTCGCATATGTGCATGAGTTGGTTAATTTACCCAGTGGGAAAATGTAATGTATAGTAATCGAAAAAATAATCAGTAAAGCAACCCTTTTTGCCTTGGGCATTCAATTTTGCATTACTTTGTATCGAGAAATGAATGTGTTTTAATATGAAATTTTTGGAACTGTTTGAATACATAAGACTGCTGATTACATAGTTATCAGTAATATAATCGAAAACTCATAAGAAATACATTATATTATTTATCACGCATGTAATGCATTACTACTTTTCCGACTGGGTAGCTTTTTATAGAAAGGCGTGGAAAAGTTTCCAATCAATTGACATTTGCTGTACAATCAAAGTGCCTATACGCACATGCACATGCACATACAACATATGTACTTTCCGCTGTACACACATTTCACGCAGTTAATGAGATGGCACCACTAACTCTTCACATCAAAGTGCAATTACCAACTGCTCGTCAATAGCCTTCGCCGAAACGTTATCAGCGCCATCAACTTAACCAGCACTCCACACCCCCATGCAAACATATCAAAGGTATAGCTAAAAAGACATTAGAGGTATTCTCTGAGTCATGGAAAGCCCTTGCACGGTGCACACATTGCACGGATTGCACGGTAAAAACCGGTTTTCTTATGGGACAGCTTTGCAAACCGTGTATCGTATAAGGGCTTTGCAAGGCTTCGAGAATACTCTTATTGTGGATACTTATGTAGATACACAGATATATACAAACATTCTATGAAGGTTTACCCGTGATTGCACTACTTTTACTGTAACTTATGCGACTACAAAATCAATAAAATGATTTGCTCCTCACAGCGGAGCGTTGGCTGAAGATGGTACAACCTGGGGCGTTTATTTCTTTCCAGCTTCATCATAACTATGTTTAATGAACACACACAGCTACTGCATGATTTCCCCATCTTCCTGCCTCTGAGCTACATTGTAGTCTGTGCGGAGTGAACAAATTAGTCCTAGGCCATTTTATAATACCCAGATTGTTCACAGAATAATGAATTACATTAAGGGTATTCAGACTATGCTTGTTAAGGTCTTAATTCGGTATCGGTAACTCCCACCATTGTTTTGTTTTTGTAAATTACCGAATATATCATTACCAACTTAACAAGGTGACAAGTCTGATAATGTGGTAACACACGCGCTAAAATGTCAGCTGATTTCTTTCTCTCTCTCTTATCTGCTGGAATTTTCTCCCGCGAAAAGTGCATAGATTTTATCAAAAGTTCAATAAACCTTTCTGTCGTGGAATTAATAAATTTTTATAAATAAAATAACTTTACGTCAGCTGACCCGAAAGTAATTTTAACCAGAAAAAGAATAAGGGGCGTTCGAAGTTGCAAACGTGTTACCAGATAACGAATTAATACATTAACGAAGATAGTCTGAATATCCTTATTTATATAGCAGTCAAATACTGAAAAACAATAGATAATTCTGAATTTTTTCCTATTTCTCTTTTTATATGCAAACTATCTACTGAAACCTCTAGTCGATCGAAAGAAGCGATTTCTACAAAATTCGATCAGAAATCGAAACTTATTGTAAGAAAATCATAATAAGGACCGGTTACTCAATCTCTGGTTAATACTCGTACCACGTTAAACATATTTATCGACGTTACCGACTCCCTGTTATGTAGTTAGTGTTAACCAAACATTGAGCAACAGACTCTAAGGGCCGGTTACTCGATGTCTGGTTAGCACTAATCTGCGGTTAAACATCGTTATCGACGTCTTCGACTCCAGGCATACAACAGTCGATAACTATGTTTAACCGGAGATTAGCGTTAATCAGACATTGAGTAACCGGCCCTAAATCGATCAATCCAATCAGTGAATTAAAAAATACCCACGTCTATTGGATACTTCTAGTGTAGAGATGGGGAAAGGGTAAATACCCAAATGGCAAATACGCGGTACAATGAGAAAATTGGGTAAATACCTGGGTATTTATCAAAAAAGTGGGTATAAACCTAAAATGATAGAATACAAGATTGCGCCAATCGAGCTGAGAGCAACCGGGCGTGACGTCAACAAATACCAGAATGAGAGAGCAACTCCGGGGGAAAATGTAATGTATAGTAATCGAGAAAATAATCAGTAAAACAACCCTTTTCACATTCGAAAATGCATTTTTTCCCCAGGGCGATGTCCTAAGAAAAGTGGGGCATTCAATTTTGCATTCGCTAGAAATGAATGTGTTTTAATATGAAATTTTTGGAACTTTTTGGATATATTAGAATGCTGATTACATAGTTTATCAGTAACATAATCGAAAACTCATAAGAAATACATTATATTATTTATCACGTATGTAATGCAATACTACTTTTCCGACTGGGAAGACGAACTCGACAAGAAAAAGAGGAAACATTGGACAAGAGGCAGTATTGCCTAGTCTTAAATTAGAAAAATCACCAAATTTTTATTGGTTTATTGTTAGGATGCCGATTTAAATTAAGAAAAATCAATGTTTCTTGCACGACGGTCGATTTCTTCTGGCATGATTGAAGGTGCTGCCACATATTTTATTGTCGCTTATGATTGTCACTCTGCCATGATTTTGTTTAAATTTTAGTAAAGTTACTTACCACACTTACGATTGGTATAAATTTTGCTTCCAGTTTTATAGATTTTCAAATTTTGTGTCTTCAAACTAAAAACAAAAGCACCAAAAACGCACCAAGCACCAAACTCAAAAGTTTTCGCGTTTTGAATACCCACTAAATTTGGTGCAAAAAGAACGAAGTTAACAACAGTGAAGGTAAACACAAAAGTATTGTATGACGTCAGCGATTGGGTGGATGCTGTCAAATCGACGAAGAGAAGGTTAGCGGTCCGCGAATGGCGCGACCTTTATTTTCTGGATGGTGGGTATAAACTATGTCATAGAAAAGGTTAGAGATAAAACAAATTTTGTCAAATTCCCAATGCTTATTTATAATGCTTTACCGACGGAAGCAAGTATGCTAAAGCAGCTAGAATTGTACCTACTATTCAGAATTCTAAATTTGAACCTACATTCGGAACTCAATAAAATCATACCCGCTATATTTCCCTTTGCGATTGGAAATAAACCCACAATCTCGATATGACCTTAATTCCAACTGGAAGTGTAAATAAATCCATTATTTACAACAACGAAACAAATTAAAATGAAATTATAAAAATAAAAAATAAAAATTAAATGACGCACAACAACAGGTTAAATTTTTTGTTAAAATTGCCCAGATTTTAATAAAAAATAAATTCAAAGGTGAGTAATACCATATACCAAAGATGGAAAAGGAATTTACAAGAAAAACATATTTATATGTGAGACATTTCATGTCACCGCGGCCACCTCTGTGCGCGACCTCTCAGGATTTGGATGAAAGTTGCAGAGATTGAAGGTATGGGTGACATGAATATACGTGCAGCATATTTTGCCGATATGACGTAGGGTTGCCTATTTACACGGGACTTAAATTTTAGGAAAACGGCATACATACATTTCTTTAAAGTGCTGTATCTTGGAAACCTTTTAACGAAACTTAATATAAAAAAATGTATTCTCCCGTCTTATTATGGGCTTTAATTATATATTTTTTACAATAATGCGCAACGTATAGAAAACAAAAAAAAATTAACTAAACATTTTTTTATTATTTTTTTTTTGATTATAGCATTTTTAAATTTTTTTATTTTTACATAAAAACATTGTCTATAATGTCAACTTTAAGTACCCAAGTGGGCGTAATGGGCTACTTTGGCGTATGGATTCTAGATCGTCTAACGCTCCAGCAATATGATAAATATACATGGAAGTTTTATGAAGTTGTATATTTTTGAAAGAGGAGGGACAGTTACATATGGAGAAACTGCGACCGGCTATTTAAGACTAAAATCTAATTAATGTTGCTTGATATTAGAATTTCACATCTTTAAAAACGAGTGTGAATGGCCAAAACAAACGACGAAAATAGTCAGTGATGCCAAATAAATAAATAATGCCGTTAGTTCACTCGGTAAAAATTCCCGTTTACAACTTTTTGTCACTTTTTTGTCACAGTCACGGATGAAAATCACTGTCACACTAACAAACAACGTTGTTCCTCAAAAGTCAGGAAATTGTCCATCTCTAGTCCCCATTAGCAACCAATAACCATAACGCCTAACATTAATTTTCACAAGGGAGATTTGATGAGCACGAGCTTATTTGAGACCTTGTTGCGGAAAAAGCCTTTTCTTTTACATGCTTTCCAAAAAATTCGGAACTATTTTCAATTTACGTATTGCCATGGAATATAATTATTTGTACTCAACACCATGTTCTGACCAACATCGAAAACATGTCTTCATTGGTAAAACTGTTTTTCGACCTAAAACTTTTGTTTTCGTCCATGTAAAATCTGTCAAGCGAAAACTAGTTTTCGCTGAAAACCGCTTGAAAACTCACGCTCCACTCATTCCAATCGCTGTACTAGTTTTTAGATATATTTATCGAAGTACTTAGAAGTCATATTTTATCATCTTTAATACGCCAGTTCAGATTTATTATTAATTGGCTGACCAAATTACTATAAGAATAAAAGAAAAAAGGTTGTTAATGAAACGAAAACGAAAGAAAGCAAAACTGTAAACAAAGGATGTTAGAAATGTCAACGAAAACACTAATAGCCGGCGTGAATAGCCTTCAGCCCACAATCCCAAAACTCGTTTTCGAAGCGTTTTCGTTGTCGGTCAGAACGTGGTATAAGTTTCTAATTGATGCCATTCTAGGAGCGATGATAAATAACTGCCCATACTAAGTAATCGAACTTTGCAGAGAAATTAGTAATGAAAATTTTTATAGGAGGTTAAATTAAATTGAATATTGAACAATTATCCACGAATATAGAATGGGTACGGAAAGTGCCTCTTTGCCTTTGGGGGGATCTAGAAAATACAAACACACCAAATAATTAACAACAAGCATTTGCTCAAAGGCCAGTATATCTTAGTATATACATACATACATACATATGTAAGACCTCTTTTATGTATATAGGTATGTTCATCCAACCGACTTATATACATATGTATATGCAACACGTAAAAGTATACATAAGTATTTACAAACGCCCCTTTTGCCATGTCTATAATGCTCGCTGGGATTCCGGGAATCCATAAAATTTTTTAATACCTTGGTATGTGCGCCATGCTTTCACTAGTGTTTACTTTTGTTTCGCTAAACGTTAATTTTGCTGTACACTTAACTCCTTTGTATCAATTAACTATTTACTCGTATGCCCTACCATGGTCAGCTAAATACAGCAGGCACAGTGTAGCGAAACTAGTTAGACAATGATGGTTACGTTTGGTCTAAAAAGACCGTGTTGCCAGTGTAGAGTATTTCTTCCAAGACTTAGGGTTATTCTGGGCTATTGGCGAGGAAATTAGGGATGAAATATTTTTAAAAAATAAACTTTGGGGATTTTTGATTTAGGGATTTCATAGTACTTTTTGGAATTAGAGTGAGTACTCATTACACCCATTGTTATGGATCATAAATAACTACACCAATCTTATTAGCATATATATTTCGTTTTTTTAGGAAGCAATTAAATTACTTTGGGATGAAGTTATATGGACAATCAGACAACACTGACCGAAAAGATATTTCTAGTTTCAGCGAAGGAGAGAATACTCCTCCTTTCCGTCGAGTTTGGTGACAATATTTTACATGTTCGTAGCGTTTCACATACGGTGGGGCCTGGTATTCCCATCTGTCGAGGTGGTATGGTAATGTTATGGATTTTGGTGAAGGTAATTGATGTTATCCAGTAGTCAGTACTTGCAGATATCGGTATGGGCGCCATCTACCCAAAGATTTTCGAGTAGCCCTGTGCACCATAAGACCAGGAACCTGCATCTCTGAGTCTTAAGGCTGCAATAACGGCTATTTACGTCAAGCGGACGCAGATGTAAAATCACATTCAGAGCTTTAGTAGGTAAAGATCATAGGGTTCTGCTTATCCAAAGATCCGAACTTCTTTGTACCCCTTGGAATTGTTTAAGCACTGTTGACTTACTAAGGGCAAATCGAATTTTTTCAAACTGAAGGCCAAAAATTTTAAAGATTAGATCTAATAATAAAATAATAAGAGTAATAGATTGGCGCTCGAGCCGTATGTTAGTGTATGGCCTAGCTTATTCTCCGTAGCGTGCACCTTGAAGTTGTCACACAAACCTACCTAAAGGGACCTACAGTTTGACGCCGACTCCGAAAATCGATTGTATTTTTATGAGACGCTGTTTTTCATTACAGATATACGCTCAGATATTTGCCCTCGCCTGACGAGTGGCAACCGCCGTTAGAAAAACGTTTTATTTTTTTTTTATTTGCCTCCCTATTCTAACAAAGTCACAAACTCAGCGCATTTCTATTGGGATTTCTACTGCACCTCAAAGTATGCCGCCACTATTTGTCGTACAAAAAAAATTTAATTTGTATGCATTTCCTTAAAATTTAATTTTTGTGGCATACTATCAGGCGTAATAAAAATCACAATAGTGATGTTAGAATAGTGAGGTTAGCAGACGAGACAAACCCAATAATTTCACGTTGTATGAATTTTAAAGTTATTCTATTTAGAGTGCTATTATGTTATTCTAATGATGAATTTTTCCTCGTGCACTCAGTGCTCCATACACGATCAGAAGGTTAAGATGTGAGACAGTGGGGAACCCACGCTGAGTCCGTTGCTCAATCAAGTACATAGACGCATTACTAAAATGTACACGTGTATCAAGAAGGAAATATTTACTTATACAAAGGAAAAATACAATAAGCATTACTAAGCAGAGAATAAATTTCTGCGCTTATGCTTATTGCCGTCACTTTCTCGGACAACTTTGAATCCAACTGTATGATTACTCACGAAGTTTTCTTCCTACATTATGTAGGCTACATATCGTGCGCTCACGACTGCCCATAATCACTCGTTTTCCACTCGCTGCTATTCGCAACGTTTTCCTGTCGCTGCAATGGCAGAGCAGAGCTGCTCGTATTTTATAAATAATTAATTATACTCCTAGTGGTAATAACGGTTTTCAGTGTCGCTTGCCGTCACTGTTGCTCTGTTGATAAGCTGATGTGTCCTTTCCCTTAACGCCAGTCCATACTTCTTCATTTCCGGCACTTGGTAAATTATTATTTCTGTATTTTATTTCTTCACTGGTTTTCCTTTTCTACTCACAATATTAAAAATACGGGTGCGGTCAAATATTTAATACCCAGCACAAGAATGCATATAAAATGTAATCACGTACTATATTCAGTATATCAAAGGTGTATCAGACAGGATTCGCCTGCTATCGACTGGTTGAAAATGTTTTTTTTTTT
>NW_023458564.1:16449453-16484649 GCF_013731165.1 Rhagoletis pomonella | reverse complement strand
TTTTTTTTTTTGTTCGAGACCATTGGTGCCTCTTTGAATATCTTTACAGTAAGAGAATTTAGTTTACTGCTGAATATCAGACCTTAAAAATATTCGCATGGAAAAGCATCAGATTATTGATTACCTCTCCAGTAATAGAAAAGTATTAAGGTGAAAAGCACTCAAGCAGGTGATCGAACGCGATTTTTATCGCAGGTTTTTATTTTTTTTTTTAGACGACGCCAATTAATAAAACCGGAGAATACACTGCGGCTTCTGCAGACACAGAAACCACGACGGGAGATTGGAGGGTGTTAAAAGTCACCAACTCCGGTAGGGAGGATGGCAGCCAAAACTACATCTTTCAAATAAACAAGCCGGCCGAAGACATACTATACGCTAGGTTCGGGAAAATGGCGTGGGGCATAGGTAGCGTATATCTTCGCCTGAAGAAACGAAACCTGGTCGATAATAACGAAAACACGCTGGAGGAGCGAGAGGTTGAGAAGGATCTGGGAGAGATCCTGGAGGCCACCTTGAAGCTTCAGGAGACCGAGAAGGGTGAACTGGAGACTCTAACCGACCCCGAGAAGAATCCTGATCCTTTCAGTGAAGGTTCTTCAGGTAAATCTGAACTTATATTGGCCCTACCTCGAAGAACGTCCTTGACATAACACTCCACAGAAAACTGGGAGGTGCTTAGTACACCCTCGTTCTCTGGCCATAGGTATGAAGGATTTCAGGTAAAATTCTCAGCCCGTACAAAAAGCGAAACTTTCAGAAATCCCAAGAGACCGAACTGGGAATTGTATGAAAGGGTAGTGAGGAAGAATTTAACCAAGTATAGGGTAAGTGACTCCCACTCTGAATTGGAGAAACTGGTAGTCACTCTTACCAACACTCTTAAAGCTTATCGAATCGCATGTCCTCCACTATATGCCAAGCAAGGTTCGAAGCCACCTTGGTGGAACAGGGTGCTCGGTGCACTCGGAAGAAATGTTAGAGAACTCTTCAAACTGGCCAAGGTAGCCGATGACAAGTTCTGCTGGATGGAATACAAAAAGGTACTTAAGGACTACAAGAAAGAGATTCGCAAATGCAAGCGGAAGTCGTGAAAGAGCTTCTGCGGCGAATTAGAAAAAACAACCGAGGGACCCAGGCTAAGGAAATTAAAAAATGTGGAGAGTGGACTGGAAGCAGTGAGGACTCACTGGAAGATCTAGGCAACATACATTTTCCGGGGTGTACAGACAGCATAGATCTGAAACCTTTAGGAGATAGCGTGGAAAATGTCCCCCCGGACATCAAAACGGAAGAAAAAATACGGTGACCAGTCGATAGCTTCGAACCGATTAAGTCCCCAGGCACAGACGGTATCTTTCCAGCCATGATGCGAAAAATGTCCGCAGTGCTGGCACCATACTTGAAAATAATATACGAGGGATGTTTAAGGCTTAACTATGTGCCTGCCCTTTGGAGAGGGGCGAGGGTCGTATTCATACCAAAGGCGGGCAAGGGAAATCCCCTCTATTCGAAAGAACACAGACCAATTAATCTAACCTCATTCCTTCTAAAGACGCTCGAAAAGATTCTGGACGCCTGCATTAGGGATAAGCAGCCGTCGGCCAGCATATCAAAGGCGCAGCATGCCTACACGAAGGGTAGATCCACTGAGACTGCACTTCACTCACTAACCGTGGTAATAGAAAAACTCTGGTGCATAAAGAATATGCCCTTGGGGCCTTTCTGGACATAAGTGGGCATTTAATAATGTCTCCTAGGAGGCAATAGTGGAAAGCCTAGAAGCAGCTCGGCTAGTGTCTGCCATCCTACTATGGATAAAAAGCCTGCTGAGCTGCAGGAAGATTAAGGCGAAGTGGAACGAAGCCAGACTGCTCAGACTAGCGCGTAGAGGAACCACCTCAGGGTGGTGTTCTGTCACCACTCCTGTAGCTACTCGTAGCGAATGAGCTTCTGGGAAAATTCGAAGGGAAAGCACCCAGACTAATTGCCTATGCGGACGACATATGTAGCTGTAGTTGTTACGGGGAAATTCCTAGACACCATCAGTAATGTAATGGAAAGCGCTCTAAATATCGTATATCGATAGGCAGCAACAGCCAACTTAGAGGTAAATGCTGACAAACCGGACGCGGTACTGTTCACAAGGTATAAAACCCCGCATGGAAACCCCCGAGGCTCAACGGGGTGGAGCTATCAATCAAGGATCACACCAAGTACCTGGGAGTAATTTTGGACAGCAAATTGATGAGGAAGCTAAATGCAGAGGAAAGGGTGAAAAGGCCAGTGGTGTGGTACCTTTTACGCATGTAAAAGGATGCTGGGTACCACATGCGGCATATTCCCTGGCCTCATTCATTGGTGTTACACAGCAGTAGTTAAGCCGATATTGTCCTACGGCGCTGCACTGTGCACAACAGGAGCGCTAAGGACCACTCCAACGGCGGCACTTGAAAGGCTACTTGACCTACCACCAATCGACTCCGCGGTGCAGAGCACTGCAGCAAAATCCGCCATGCGATTAATGGCCTTAGGTGAATTCACCGCAAGAACCTTCGGGCACAGCTCGATATGCAGGGGGATGGAGGACAAAATAGACCACATACCCCCACGCTTCATCTGGCTCAAAGCTACGGTTAAGGATGGCGGATGCCGCATGAGCACGCGACCCGCCAGCGGAACGTATAACATCTACACGGATGGATAAAAAATGGTTGGTGGAGTGGGCGCCGGAGTCTATTGCGCCTAGCTAGACCTCAGGCAACCCTTCAAGTTTCCAGAGTACTGCAGTATTTTCCAGGCGGAATTCTTCGATGTAGGGAAAGCTGCTGAGATAGCTAGCAACGCATATAAAAATTATCAATATATATGTCGATAGCCAGGCGGCGATTAAGGCTATAATCTCACATCGTATTGCGTCAGAAAATGTCCTTAGAAGCAGGGAAACAGTAGACAGGGCGCCTGAGAGTAAACGGCTGCATATATACTAAGTTCCAGGCCACAAGGCCATTATAGGCAACGAAATAGCTGATGAGATTGCCAAAAGTGTCATCCGTCTTGCTAGCGAACCAATACAGGAAATACAAAAGTCGCTAAAAACGATCTATAATGAAATTTCGCAAAGAGCTGGGTGCCGGATAAGGGTGAGATGGAACGCATTAGCGACATGCAAAACCACCAAGATCATGTGCAATAACAGCAAAGGAAACACCCATTTCTTGCTTACACGGTCACGTAGGGATTGCAGGACAGTTGTCGGCCTAATTACGAGCCACAACCTACTGGCATCCCACGCAAGCAGTGACATTAGTAGCAGTGACGCATGCTAGAAATGCAGGGAGGAAGGCATGAGTGAGACGTTAGAACACCTCCTCTGTTTCTGCCCGGCCTTAGCTAAACTCGTCTTAGATATCTCGGAACTTCGCAGTTCAAAAGACTAGAGGAGTCTTCACAACTAGATATTAAGGCACTCTTCAACTTCGCAAAAAGCGTTGACGTCCTATACGACGACTACTTTGGATCGCAGTAAAACGGACCTCTATCTGGCACTACAAAGAACCAACGGGTCTATGTAAGACGCATCAGCCGGCCAGTGTAACCTAACCTAACCTAATAGTTACAACAGTCTCTTAACAATAAACAAGAGTTTGACTCTAGACAAAAGCTATAAAGGACCCCTTTATTTCTCAAAAATCCTGGGTAACAGTTATTCGTCGCCACGCTGTATTATAGAAAACGTTTGAAATCGGCGAAAAACACCCCTGCTTATCATGCAAAGGTAGTTGAGAGAAAGTTGAAACGACGATATTTGATAACTGCGCCGGGTATATAAAAATAGGTTTCGTGTGAACTTATATTCCTTACTTGTTTTCTTTTTAAATTCTAACATATGACTTAAGCACCACCAAATAAATACACATTTCAAATTTCGAACAAAAATTATGAAAATTCAACAACTTTTAACAATTAAAAACAAAAATTTCGAACTTTTTATTCGGAATTTTTAGAAAAATTTTAGGTACGCAGTTTTATAGCCCATTCAATTTTAGTAGGTCAGAAATTTCAAGACGCTAGAAAATCACATTGACTTTACTTTTAATAATTTCTTACAAAACTCTAACATATTTATGTTTATAATCTTTTTACAAAACTCTAACATATGACATAACCAGCATATTTTTATTTTTTTCTGGTTATGTCATATGTTAGAGTTTTGTAAAAAGATTACGAGCATTAAATAAACAAAAGAAAAAAGCCAAAACTGGTTAAAATGTCACTTAACGCAGCTGATGACAAGTGTACCTATAAAGGAAAAGGACATAAAGACTGCCATTACTTTTAATTTTTTATTAATTTTTATTTATTTTTTAATTTTTTTTTTTTTAATTACAATACAGGTATATTTTATATTACTATTAATAAATATATTTTCTGAGTTGTGTACTAGTTAAAAAATAACAGCGGCAGATCGAAAGAATATCACCCATAGCAACGAATAGATATATAATTATTTTCAAAAATAACAAAAACAGGGAGCTCATCTCCAACACAACGGCCAATAATCTTAAGTGTGATTATGGAGCCTCTTTTAGACTGAAAATGCGGCAAAAATATACATTTTCGCATTCACGTTTTTTTTTCTTAAAGAGGTCATATAAAAATTGGCATCTCACTATTTGTAAATACTCTAACGTCTTAAACCACCAACACATATTTTTCAAACCATTTTCCATTCTTCAGCCGATTAAATTCTTAATTCTCATTAAAGTAATTTTCTTGTCGCTTTGCCGTCAGCACAAATGACAAGCCGCTCAAGATAAGCCTACCGGCAAGGGCGCATAACTGCAACAAAAAGAAGGCAACATTCAAAAGTATTCCGTTATGCTGCACCTTGGTAGTCCCACGTGGTCACCTCTTGCATGGGCACGAGTGAAAACATGTAAATAAAGGGAACCGTATATAAGGAAAAAAAAAACAATAGCATGAATTGTAGTAATGAAAGAAAAACATGGCACACAGGGTATGATAATTGTGGTAAACACAAACTTATATCAACTCAGACACATTAGTATGTGCGTAGCGTACAATGTACTACGTAAATATGACAGTGACATCTAGTATTGCGTACCCTGCAGGGAATTCTCAGCTACTCTGGAACTAACCTGAGTCTGCTCTGAAAAAGAAAAGTATCTGAATACCTGAGATAGTCTAGTTTAGAGAGGATTTAGTTTTATAAAAGCGGATAAAGAAAGTTCTATCTCCCATGTTTCGGTTGTTCTGTTATAGTATAAAGCACGACTACTTACAGCCATACATACAACAGAAGTAAATCATCTGCATATCTGTCAATCCATACACTGCTGGGTTACACCTATCAGTATCTTGTTACTAATACTTTAATAGACTATTAATTGCCACTGTAGAACGTTGTTATTGTCACTGCATTGCATTAATGCTACTACGAGTGCAAGCCTACTACTACCCAGTTACAGACACAGTTCATTTGCCGTCTATCCTCCAGCTTCAACCAACTACCGACAACCGACAACATTAATTCTGCCTCTCGAATGAATGGGTTACGCTTTTGCTTTAGCATTGTTAAGTGTTTACCTTGTGACACTTCACACACCATTATGTGGCGCACATTTCTTTGTTTTCATATTTCACTGTGAAACTGGGCTACTACATAGCTGGTGGTACTCAGCATATTCCGCTGCAGGACAATGACGTCTGTGTTAGCTGCGGTTGAATGGATGCGCTTTGGAGCGTTGCTTACATGTATGGATGTACAGATACGAATATGAGTACGTTTAATGCGTTAAGAATGTGTTTTGTTATTATTCTTTAGTGGCACAACTAATTTGGGCCTTCTCTCTTTCTAAGTAGGTTTTGACAATTTTAATTAGCTTTGTAGCGAGAAAAACTTAAGTTCATATATATATGTATGGTAAATGTTTGTACACATTTTTGGTATAAATAGTGTTATTTATTGAATCTGCTTATACTGAAGGCCTATCAATAATTAATAAACTCTTACATCTAGTGTAAAAACAATATTTACCCAAGCAGTCGGATTGAGCACTGTCGATTTTGCGGCCCTCTTTGGAGAGCTAGAAGATCATTCCTTTGCAAGGTTCTTGTGTCAAGCAAAGTGTTTGCCAACGAATTGGGATGATTTTACTCTACTGTGCTCTATATCAGCTTTGACTGTACGTGTTTCCATGTATTTGTGTATAGTTTCGTTGCGGACATACCATGGCCCTCCTGTTAATGTTCTTAGCGTTTTCGACTATTTATAATCGTCGAATTATGTCAATGTTCATTGCACAGGTGGTATACCACAGTTCAATATATTTGCGTTAGTTTGGATGCCTAATGTAAATGTATAGATGACATGCAAAGTCGGAACCATATCACTACCATGTGGAACACAATCTTTGGTAATGAACTCTTCAGTAATAAAATCGAACACTCTCACCGTGAACCACCTATCAGATAGTTATGATTCCTAGCTTCCACGAAATGCTGTCTGTATCAGTTTTTTTTTTTAATTTTATATAGCACCCCACCGCCAGACTTTGTCAAAATATTGCTGAGTTAAAATGGCTTTCTATTCTTGCTACTTTTGCGATTCACTGCTTAAATCGTTCCATATTTTTATTGAAAACCAAATTCATGTGTTAGGGCCAATTTCAAATGAATATTTAAACGGCTCTTAAGTCTAATTTTTTATTTATTGTTATTTAAATGTCGTTTAACTTTCGTTGGGTTTCAGATCAACTGTTGCTTGCTCCTTAAAATTGTTGTTGCGTTTGCTTGTTTGTTTACATTTTGTACTGAACAGCTGATTGTTCTTTGGCAAGATTGATAAAACAACCTACCTATCAATCTTGGTTGTCTGGTACAAAGGGTTGCATATCTCATATTTAAATAGCTAATATTGACCACTTAAGTGCAGTTTGAACGTATGATCTGAAAATGAATTGATGAAGTTAGTCTACAATCTTTACTTAAATAGGCCATCTGAAATTAGGCCTTAGTATAACATCTTGTTCATGGGGAAAGGGCGATATCTTTGATAGCAATATATTGTCAAATAGTTTGGAAAGTCAGATCGGCTTATTAGTCTGTGCGAACACGCAAATTCCACGAGTTGTTACATTTTTCGACAAAAATGTGTTTTACCTATCTTTGAAAATATATTATCTTCAGTTTTGTATAAAGAACAAGATTCCATCGCGAAATTGCATTTAAATGCAAACTTAAAAAAGATATACTAATCACTCATGCTAATGTTACCCGCAGTTGCATATGTAACATATACGCCACGTAGCACCATCCGCAGTCATCGAACACGTTTACTCCCAAAACCCATTCTATTTAAAATTGATTAAATATTGGCGTTTAACATTTGTAAACAGTATTCCCTAAGCACGTATAAATTTCTTTCTTCATATATACATATTATAATTTTAGATTGAATTTCGAGTTCTCCAATAAAAATTTTAAAGATGGATTTGTAGTTTCCAAATCATAGTCATCTTTTACTCAGTTAATTATACCTTTCATGAGCATGAAATGGTTTATAACTTTGATCCGATGTTTGTAAGTACCAGAATAAAAAGGGATAGACCCATTCAAATATATACATACTTATATGATCAAAACGTCGAGCTGAGTCGATTTAACCATGTCTGTCTGTCCGTCTGTTTGTATGCAGTCTAGTCTCTCAGTTTTCGAGGAGTTTGATAAGTGGGTTTTTTTATATTGTATTAGTAATTTGTCGGAACCGGAAGAATCGGACCACTATAATTTATACATAGCTCCCATACAACTGATTGTTCAGATATGAGACTTTTCGTTATAACTCCTCCATTTACGCAGCTAGGAACATGAAATTTTGTAGTACTTGCATCCATTATCAATATAAAAGTTACAGTGAAAATTACAAAGATCGTGTCACTATAACCTATAGCTCCCATACAACTGATTGTTCAGATATAAGATTTTTCGTAATAACTCCCCCATTTAGGTAGCTAGGAAAATTAAATTTCGCACGGTTTTCACTCATTATCAACATAATACTCACAGTGAAAATAATAAAGATCGGGTACTATAGCATATATCTCCCATACAGCTGATGTTTCAGATATGAGAAATTTCGTTATAATTCCTCCATTTATGCAGCAGGGAATATGAAATTTAGCACTATTTCCACTCATTATCAACAGAAAGTTTACAGTAAAATGAACAAAGATCGGGTCGCTATAACCTATTTTTTGCCTCCATACCACCGATTGTTCAGATACCAGTTTTTCGATATATCTCCTTTATTTTGGAAGCTAAGCCCATTAAATTGTTTTATCGGTTTACATACCGACCACACAGCAGTGAAAATCACTTAGATTGGTGCTATATAAGGTATATCTTCCATACCTTTGATTGTTTAGATATGATTTTTTATATATGTATCTCCTCTAGCTATGTATGCTGTGAATATATACATTTTTCAAATGCAGTAATCTTTTAAACTAAAATTTTCAGATGTTCATGAAAGGTATGAAGCCTTCGGCATAGCCGAAGACAGCGCTGCTATTACTTGTTTTTTTTTCATTTGGTTAGACACTAGTCTTATTAAACTAGATTTGTTTGTTTTGGCAAGAAAAATATTTTCATTGTTTAATTTTAACATTTTGAAGTAACTTAAACTATTAAAATTAAAAAGCGTAAAATTTCAAAAATTATATTTTTTTTTTAATATCGTGGTGCACTTTTGAAACTTCACATATATGAGACATTCCTTTTCATATCGGACACCAAATTTGGTGTCACACTTTCCATTGGCTTCAAATTTTTTGTATGGGTTCTATACATGAAATAAGCTAACACGTGTTCGAGGAATTTTTTTTTCGCTTTTTTCTTTGGAGATATGATCTGTCAAAGTTTGCACTTTTTCGTGATTCTGACTAATCATGTACTACTTCAGTTATATCTCGGGTTCTGTGCGTCGTAGGGACTTCATCTTAACGTCGTTTTAAAGCTAAAGACACGTTCTTAACATGTATATAAGATGGTCAAGATTGTCTTAGAGTCAAGCTGCTGGAGGGAGCTACAGCACGGCCATAGTGGTATTCTTGACAAGGTTATCGAATCAGGGAAACAATCAGATTATATACCTCCTGCAACAGATTTCAGGAAAAGTTTTCAGGTGAAGTTTCCTTCAAGACGGGATTGGAGTAGGGGCAGGATAGCCGAGGAGAATTGCACTGAAATCTATACTGACGGGTCCAAAATGGACTGCAGTGTGGGTGCGGGGGTGTTCTCTGAAACGCTGAATGTCTCTCTCTCGTTTCGACTACTTAACTTTGTAGCATCTTCCAAGCGGGAGTACTGTGCATCGAACCGGGCTTTAAAACACTAGAGAGGAACTGAGTAGGTGTACGAAAACCATACATTTTTTCAGATAGCCAAGCGCCACTTCTGGCACTTGCCTCACCGGTAACAAATCCAAAACAGTCAGAGATTGCAAATGTGCGTTAAGCTCGGCGGCCGAGTTAATAGACATCACTCTCATCTGGGTTCCTGGCCATAGGAACATTCTCGGAAATGGGAGGGCTGACGAGTTGACTAAGGCCGGAGCATCTTTGGATGAATCCGAAGTAGAAACTATAAATTGTCCACTCGGACTCATCAAAAGGTAACTGCATCTGCAATTCACACGTATGGCTAATACACGTTGGAACAACCTTCAAACCTGCAAAACTGCGAGGAACATATGTATGGGCGCACTATGACAAGCCAAAGACAGAAGAACTTCTCACGAGGTGGAGGAAAGATATAGTCAAATGAATAGCCCCGATAACGGGACATTGGCCCATTGGTGAACATGCAGCTAAAATGGGCCTTCCGTACAACCCTCGGTGCCGTAGCTGTAATCTTGTGGGATGTAAAGAAACGGTCCTTCACTATCTTTGCGAGTGCCCAGCATTGACACAAATAAGGCAGATCATACTCGGCAGTTTTTCCATCCAAAATCTTGGGGAAACTTACAAATTTACCATTACTAACCTAAATAGATTCATCGGAAAATCCAAATGGTTTGACGAACCCATCGAATCATAAAAGCAGATAAAATCAGGGTCCCGAGAAAGCGTATCAAAATGGTGCTTTCAGCCCTAATTGGGTCCTGGGAATGTACCCAGGCAACGCTTCTACCAACCAACCAATCCTTCTTTAATTCTTTATAAAAAACGTGGTTCAAAAAAATGGGCGTGTTTCAAGAATTATTTTTCTTTGTGACGAGATGGTTTATTTTGTGAGAATCAACAATTTTTGTTGTAATTTTATTTCGAAAACTTATGTTGAGATAGAAATAACACAAACGGCAATAACGCAAAATCTGCTTTATTTCACTTTTAAATTTATACTATTTGTAACAAAAACAGTTTACTGACAGAAGGGAAAAGAACTTTGTTTATTCCAAAAATACAATTAAACGAAAAATGTGATATAATTCATATGAAGAAAGTAATATTCACAAAATATTTTTTCTTATGAAAAGTCTAACAAAATATAGGAAAAGAGTCGTTTTTAATAACTGCTCCCCAAATTGGACATAGCGCTTTTGTATGAATTTTATCTGCATGCTTTTTAATATGTTGAAAACATTGCTGGAAAGCCTCAAAATGTTTGCATGGAACCATGGCGCAATAAACAGGTGAAATAATAAAATAGCAGGCAGTGTCAAAATCTTTTTATCGCGGTGAAGTAATCACCCTGTCGCAACATATAACACAGTGAATATTGTTTTGAGTTTTATCTTCAGATAAAATTGTTTTGAGTTTGAATATTGTTTTGAGTTTTATCATCAGGTAAAATTTCTGGACTATCATCACTGGTTTCACCATATCCCAAATACGAATTTCTGCCAAACTAGGCACAGTTGTTAGCCTTGCTACAGCATACCCAACGGCCGAAAATTTTTCAAATCGAACAATAACCACGCCCACATCCCACATAACGGTAATTTGGAGAAATACGAAATCTTCGATAAATCAGTAAATATTAAATCTAATTTATTCAAAATTGATGCTTGCAACAATTCGTTAACAAGAAACAAGTTTATGATAAAATTTCGGAAAATGGGTGTGGCTCCGCCCACTTATGATCACATATATGTATCTCGGTAACCGTTCTACCAATTTGTACCAAACTCGGTATGGTTATTGTGCTTGCCACATCGAAGCAAAACGTTCAAACTTATTGAAATCGGACTAAAATTTAATCCGCTTTTCATATAACGGTAAATTTCAGAAATGCCTGAAACTTCAATATTTCGAAATTTAAGGACGCCAATTTACTCAAAATTGATACACCCCGGCTTACCATGTAGCGGTAGCTTTCGGAAAGGTGATATCATATATTTAATACTTGCGCCGGGTATTTAAAGTTCGGCTCCGCCCGAACTTAGACGTTCTTACTTGTTAATAAATAAAATTTAGTTGTTGAATTGGTACACTATTAGCTTTTTTGTATACTCTGCTTACACCATTTTCTCATTACTTTCATATTATTTTTGGTTTTCAATTTCTGCACTTCTTTGAGCTATGAACTAGTTGGTCACATTATGCATTCACCTCATCAGCTCCTCGCCGCCGTACTTGAAGAGCACGGCGAGCATTCCGTCAGCTCCAGCAGCTTTGTTGCTTTTCAGGCGCATAATTGCTATTCGTACCTTGTCATAGTCAGGCGGAGGGATATCAGTTTCGCCATCGTCGACTAGGAACTCGTGTTCGTCTTCTCCATTACTTTCAGTGCAGATTTTGATACAATATGCTCACATTGAAAGCGCAAGTTAAAAATTTCAATCGGAAAGGGAGGAAGTTACAGCAGCACTGCCAAGGCCAATTCTAAACGTCAGGGGGGCTACGCAAGAACACAGACCTTTATATGTATGTAAGTGGGGTGCGAAACATTGAAGACGAATCTAATATTTGTTGAACATTGTTTTTTTTTTGGATTATCCACAGTTCGCAACCGAAAGAGACGACTTGGGCATAAAGGTAGGAGGCGACTTAAGCTTGATAAACTTGTGGATATCATGCTTGAGTCGATAGAAAATTTTACCGTTGTTTGTTACATGGATGGAAGGGAACGGAGTAGGGGTAGGTTTTTAGTGCAGCCAGCCGATACTCAAGTCCAATACTTATCGGCTTTTACTGCTTTGTATCTCCTCTATAAAAAAAATTTCCTAAAGTCTTACAAAAACCATACTTAATAAGTCACTCATCATTTCCGTGGTGGTATATGGTGCAGAAGCAAGCACAATGATAATATTCGATTAGATGGTCCTTGAAGTACTCGAAAGAAAGACTCTGCGGAAGATTAATACCATGTTCTGACCGACAACGAAAACGCTTTGAAAACGAGTTTTGGGATTGTGGGCTGAAGGCTGTTCACACCGGTTGTTAGCGTTTTCGTTGACATTTCTTACATCTTTTGATTTTAGTTTTGCTACACAAAAACAGAACCAAAATACTTTTGCTTCAATTTATTTTCATTTACAACCTCTTCCTTTCATTCTTATTTTACTTAGGCCAACCAATTAACAAAAAATCCGAAATGGCGTATTAAAGATGATAAAATATGACTTCCACTTCGATAAATAATCGGAAAAAAACTAGTGAAGACACCGATTGGACTGAGTGGAACGTGAGTTTTCAAGTAGTTTTCAGCGAAAACTGGTTTTCGTTTGACAGATTTTACATGGACGAAAACACAAGTTTTAGGTCGAAAACCAGTTTTAGCAACGAAAACATGTTTTCGATGTCGGTCAGAACATGGTATTACGGGCAGTAACGCGTTGGCGACCGCGAACACCGCGGGCGATGGAACGATGAGCTATATGAGCCTTACACCAATACACAGACATAGTGCAGCGAATTAAAATCCAGCGGCTGTTCTTGCTGGGTAATGTTGTACCTTCCAGCCCAAACAAAAATATGTAGTGTCTAATTCTACAACAAATATTCATATTCCAGCGAAGTTGCGTGATTAACTTTATATCATATAGTAAAGCGTACATGTGAGCACTAGGTCAATGATGTGAATAGAAGAAATTCAACGGACTTGCTTAACCTGAAGCATAAAATATCGACAGTCACAGAATTTTTCAGCCAGGCGTAAAAGTACCTAAGTATGTATGTATATATCATTATTGGAAGGCATGTGTTACTTTTCCCTCCGAGAGCAATCATCCAAAGCCCAGCACATGCCTATTTATCATACTCAGTATATATGTACAGGGTGGGTCAAATAAGACTTACCAATGTTAAACTCGTATAACTCTTGAATGTTAATTTATTTTAATTAATTTGTTTGTTTATTAAATACATTTCATGGAAATAAAGAGGCACTATGTATGAAAAATGACATCAGATAAATGAGCACCAGTTTGTTCGATACAGACATTGGCTCTTTTTAGCGCGTTTTCCATTACAACTCGCTGTGTTTCTGGTTGGAGGCTCCGTATCTCGTCTCGAATATTCTGCTTCAGCTGTCTAATAGTCGCTGGCTTATTAACATACACTTTGTCTTTTAAATATCCCGATAAAAAAAGTCGGGCGCAGTTAAATCTGGTGAACGAGGTGGCCAAGGGAAATATGAATTTTTTTGAAATCAAACGTTCGCCGAAAATTTCACGCAGCAGGCCCATAGTTTGCCTAGCAGTGTGCGCAGTTTTGCTCCATCTTGCTGTCGAAGAAATATGGCCCGATATGTTTTTCGCCCATAACACCGCGCAAACAGTGCATGTGGATGGGTGTAACTGGTGCTGGTGTGTTGCCCTTGGATTTTCGGAGCCCCACAATCTACAGTTTTGCTTGGAAATGTGCTTCATTCGACATCAAAACATTACCTAAAAAATAAATTTGTGTGGCTAATTGTGTAAAACAAATAGTGTATTGTAGTCGTTGTTGGTGGTCTTGCGGTAGCAGTGCTTGCACAATTTTAATTTTGTATGGGTGCATCTTAATATCCAACTTAAAAATTCTCCGCAACGTTGACCTGGAAATACCCAATTGGCCGGGATAACGGCGAATTTAGACATATGGATTATTTGCAACACACTGCTACACAGCTTCCAAGTTGTCTTCAGTGCGAATAGTTGGATGAGCACCTCTCCTCGACGGTCGCTCACTGAACTCCATTCCTCAAAACGGTCAACCAAACTCCCAATCATGAAGGCTGTGGGAGCTAGCCTTGAATTAAAATATTGTCGATACTTTCGCTGCCATATAACAATTAATCGTTGACAAGAATAGACAAATTCGACAATGTTAATGCGTTGTATCCGTTATGATTTTCCAAGAGATCAACTATACCATGCAGATAGAAAATAACAATAATATTAAAAAATAAAGCAGTAATACGTGTTTAACATTGGTTGGTCTTATTTAGCCCACCCTGTATGTACCCATTTGGTCAGTATGTATTATAATTTACCAAGAAAATTAGATCATTAATCCACCTACAAAGTTTTGTGGTTGTCATCAATTTTAAGAGATGTTTCATAGTATATAATCGGATGATGAGATGCTTTGCACATCGTACTAAATTACGAAATGCAAAGGGAAAGTGGGCGCATTTGATACATACTTACTTCCCATCTCACTTTCATTAAACTAAACTAGAGCTATCTATGTTAACCCTGTAGTCGAATGAACTAGTTGTAAACTACCTCACAACTAGTATGAACCGCATGCCCAACTAGTCAGTCAACTACCTTTTTTCCATGCAACCAACTGGTATTTTTAAAATGGGGATGTCCTACGAGATGGCAATTGTCAGATTTCGGTCAGAAATATACGCGCTATATGCGCTCTTATGCGCTAGTTCAAAATAGACAGAAAAATACTAGTCCAACTATAAACCAAAACCACTACTTTGGGAGTCAAAAAATAAAATGAATTCATGAATATACAATAAAAACTTTTGATTAAGTACACTTTAATATATTACAAATTTTTATTTAGCAGCCTTAGATTATCCATTTGTATTTGGTCATTAAACGGTTATCCAAAAAAACATGCTTTAGTTAATAATCATTATGAATATTAATCATTATTTAAGAGGTCTGGTATAATTGAGAACGTAGTCGATTTAATGGTTTACAATATAACCAAATGAAAGGTATATTTATTGTATTAAACTGTCGAAGTTAAGACAGTACATGAATAAATCGTTTTGTACTTGGTACAAGTCTGGTCATTTTCGAACTTGTTCGGTTTCTGTCTGGAAATTCTAGTTGTAAACTAGTATTTTTCCTGACTAGTTTGGGATTTCACTGCAGGGAACCGTTTAATGATGAATGTGTTGGCATTCGATAGTTGTGGTTATATTTGACGTTTTTATTATGGCTGTAGTTAGTTATGCTGAGTGACAGCAATAATGGAGTAGAAACAGCAAAAATGCAGTAGAGACAGCAACACGGAGAACGGGAAATGAATAATGAATATTTACTTAGGTGAACCGCAACAATAAACAGACATGCAATAATGGGTTAAGTGCTGGTTTCGTTGCTTTGTTGTTCGTTTGGCGTTGTTCCTCTATCATTGATATTTAAACCATATTTAAAATTTAAGATGCGATGTACTAAGTATATATACACTGGGGGAACAAATAGTAAAATAAAATAAACACGTATTTGTTCTAACTAAAAATTGAATGAAAGTACTGTATATGTACTGGTAAATATTCAATTCAAATACGCACATATTAAAATTATGCATTTTACACTTCACGGCTGGCGTTTTGGATTTAAAAAAAAAAGCATATTTAAGTTGCATGTTGCGTGCAAGAAATTGTGGCAAGTACCTTTGCGCACTCAGCTATAGCCAGACATGTAGACATGTTCTTTCAAATGTTGAGTTTGAATCACCACCATCACACGTGAGCAGTAAGGCAGCCAACTTTCCGAAAAGCACGAGTACCTCACCGGTTAAAATTTGGCCGATTACAATTGGAAATTTTTTTGCCTCAAAAATGTTAGCTTGGTACCTGAGAGATGGACAAAAAATGAAACTTTCACAGATGTATACATACAGAGTGGGGTTATCTAGAAATTTTTATCGAGAGTTCTGCTCAATTTCCAAACACCTTCACTCTGTGCACCAATCGTTCAAAGTGAACATTTGAAAACAAATTTACAGGGCGTGGCTGTAGCTGAGGGCGCAGAGATGCTTGCTACTATTGGTTGTGCTGTCAGGAGTGTCCGAGTTCAAATCCCATCGGCGGAGCATATAATTTAAAATTTTTGTTTTTCGCTTTTTCTTAATTATGAAAAAAATCCGAGAAATACACCACAAAACCGTATTCAAACGCAAAAATTTATTAAAATTAAAATGTAAATGGACTAGGCCAAAACCAGATAATAAAGAACAATTAACCACAATAGCACACCTTTCGGTGAGTTGTTGGACCGGTCCTTTTCCAATGATATACCAATGTTACAAATGACAGTTGAAACCATTGGTAGTGGAATTATGAGTAACAATATGGACTATCCGAGGACTAACCTAGGGTGGGTCCGAATTGCTACAGGGCTTGTTAAGAAAGGTTTGTTAACACAATTGTAAGAATTATTTTTAAATAAGTTAATTTTTAAACGATAATTAAGGGCGTATGTGAATCAATAAAAAAGTTCTATGGGGAAGGCTGTTGAGTAATATTTTAACTATAGTGAGACAGTTTTGCCAATCTGCTGTGTGAAATGAAATATTTTTTGACAGCAGTAAATTTTTGATATTGCAAATTGAAGTGAAATTAATATTTTAAGAAATCATCTACCATCATTGATTGCAATTCATCAATTTAAGCTTATATTTAAACTTTTGGACTTTTGTCAATTTAATATGGCTAGTATCGCCCAGTTGTCGAAATAACATCACATTTTTTCACTCACTTTTTCATTTTTCTGTAAGCAATATTGACTTTGTCTAGTACTAGTCTAGTACTAGTACTCTTTTAAAGTTCATTAGTATACCAAGAGAGTTCTAAGCATATTTTAGATAAAGTGAAAACTGACAACAGATATCTGAATCCCATTCTTTACTATGCAAGAATTAATTTGGGATGTAAAAGAGCTTTAATAACTGCCGTAAGTTTTGGATATCTATTGTCAGGAATATTGCGCTAGACAAATTAGCAAAATAAAAGCAACAAAATTTTTGTCGCATGCACCACATATCGGAAACACAAACACTTTCTACACTCTTCCTTCTAAACCTTTTTCGAAAAAAACAACAATCATTCAATTTAGTTAAGAAACATAGGGAAAATTGGCTCCCAATGAAATGTTGTTTGCCTGTTTATGTTGAGACTTGCATTTGAAATATCCCGCCTTCGGCGCCACCTATCGGGTGCATTAGCAGGTTTATTTCTTCTCACGTTACCAACAGGTATTAAGAATTAGAAGCAAATTTGACCATAAATACGACTCTTTAGAATAGCTCGAACTCTGCACCACCTATGGGAAACACAGTTTGCACTGCCTTTCGAACAAACCAACAATTCGATTAGAAAACATATGATACAATGGTTCCCAATTGATTGATGCTTGCCTACTTAGATATACATGAAATGGGACTGGATTCTGTAACAGTGAGTTTTCAAGTGTACACTGAAAATTTCGTACACTGGCGATTCAGCAACAACATTTTATTCGGTGAGTTTTTGTATTTGAGTGTGACTTTAAAATTTTTGTTAGCATGGATAACATGGATTCGAAAGCAACAAAAGCGTATGCAGAACCAAAAAATTACTTAATAGAATTTATGGAGAATAACCTTGATTTCGCCAATGATAGGTGTGATATATTTATTATCAGTAATCCAAATAAAAGTAAAGTGTACATATGGCAATTGAATTCATCTGTTGGAGATTTAAGTCAGTTGATGGTGCCCATTTGAGGGCCAAGAAGTGGGAGGAGCTGGCAAAAGCTCTTAAAGGTATAGGAGGAGTAGTTAAAAGTGCCTCGAAGTGGAAAAAATATTGTTCGGATCAAAAGTATGTAAATAATATTACGAACATATGCATGGTTTGTAAAAGCCACGTAAAGGATAGAGAAGTCCAAAGAAAATTCGAACTTGCCAATAGTGGGGTAAATGGTTTGGCGAGGAAAAAAGGAGCATACGATTTTGAGAGGAGAGACTGCAGCTATTGTCGCCGGTTTTTGTTATTGGGGAAGAAAATGTGGGCGAGTTGCTCACCGTAATCGGAGTAAGTTCATATATCAAATTAAGCCTCTTAAGAACACAATACTAAAAGAGAACTAGTAAGAAAGTCTAAGTTCGGGCGGAGCCGAACATTAAATACCCGGCGCAAGTATTAAATATATGTTTTTTTCGACTTTCCGAAAGCTACATGGTAAGCCGGGGTGTATCAATTTTATTTAAATTATCGTCCTTAAATTTCGAAATATTGAAGTTTAAGGCATTTCTGTAATTTACCGTTATACGAAAAGCGGCCCCAGTCTTAGTCGTTCACCCGTCGGAAACCGGAACAGGCAGAATATAAAACTTACTAGCTGGGCAAAAACGGGTAGAAAACTAATAGACACTTAAAATTTGCAAAGAATTAATAACTTCACGTACTTATGTAAATACATATGTAAATATGCATGCAAATGTATTGAAACGTATATTTTTATAGCTCGATAGACCCAAAAAAGGTGAAAGTAACACAAGGTAAAGCTAAACTACATAGAAGCCAACTACATAAACTTAAATAACAACAGAGGAAAAAACATTTTTACTACCACCTCTTGTTTTCGAATCACGATACAAATTTGCCTTAGTCTTCTAATCGTGACGACAATATCGCGCTTTTCATCAACACATGCATCTCCACCCATAGTAGAAGCCAACAAAGGACTCGCCAAATCACTCACATACACATTTCGATGTCACCATAATTGCCAACCCGGAGCTATTGTATAATCAAACATGTATGCAGGGTTGCCACTTTGGTAAATTGTTACCAAAATTGGTAGACAAAATTTGGGTTGGTAAAAAGGTAAATTTTTTCTCATTTTGGTAGATTTTTGATGAACTTTCCGTTCCCGATTTATTTTTCGTAGTTATCTTTAAATATATTATAAATTTCTTTGCATACTTTTTATATAAATACATATGTATATAAATATATAAATGTATATCGATATAAGGCGCTCCATTCAAAACTAATTTTACTGGAATCCCGAGGAGCTTTTGATTGCCTAAATATTTTAAATGATTATTTAAATATAAATAAAAAATTTGTATGTAATTACGCACTATGATTGTTCGCAAAAAATAAATCAACGCCATTTTTTATTAATGAAATAAAATAAATAAAAAAATCAACGGTTATTTTAAGCAGCACATTGCTGGCTATACTCAAATAGTATTTGCTTTAAAACTTCATAACTTAAATTGTTCTAAAAATTCAGAGTAAAAAATTCGAAATATAGACGAAAAATTTTGGAATTTTTCTATATGTTGTATATAGTTTGAGTCTTCGATTTTTTTGGATTTAGTTAAAGCAATAAAAAGTGTTTACTCGAAAAATATTGCGAATATTAAAAAAAAATCACTTTTTGAGACACAGTATTTGCCTATTATAACTCGAGTTGAAGTTTTTCAAATAATGAAGTTCCTTGTTGCCTTTAATTTCATCACTCCCGTATAACTAGTTAAATAAAAAGTTCTTAAAAACAATTTTAATTCTTATTGAAATAACTAAAAAGGAAAAATAAAAAAAACTATAGTTTTGATTAAAATAAATAAAAAAATAACAAAACTATGGTTTTCGTTAAAGTAATTATAAAAAAGTTATTGGTAGATATTTCCCAGATTTGGTAGATTTTTTTCAAGTGGATGGTAAATATTTTTTTTCGTCAGTGGCAACCCTGCATGTATGCTTATAAACATATATATTTATGTGCATATGTATGTATGTATGTGCTTGTTTGCATCTTAAACTTTTTGTAAGTTCATAACTTTTTGGTTTACATATACATACATATTTATGTACACACGAATGCATTGGTGTCAGCAAATACAGTCAAATGAAAGGAGTATCCACCCCATTGACATTTTGCGAATTTACGATTTGCTTTTCAGTTCAGTTTCAATTCTTGTTTAGGTCTCACCGCCGCACGGTGTCATATTTTCAAAAGATAGCCGCACTAAACGTTGTAACTTGAAAACTAATAAAACTAGAAAACTGAAATTTCGCACAAATAACTAAGTAATTTGAAAATTTAATTTTGATCCTAGTGCGAAAAGGTATTTTATGACGTCAGCGAATAGGCGAATTCTATCAAATCGACGAAAGGTTACATAAATACATACAACAAGCGTTGACAATTCGAGATAGAAAACAAACTCTAGGCGAGAGGTAACAATTGTCTACCGTGTACAAAGCTTGTAGAGTACGTGATAAAGAAAAGATGAGATTTCTTTATTTTGACTCTACCTAGAGTGAATATCTACTAGAATGGCTCTACCGTGTAAACTTAATTGAGAGAGGAGATTTTTATTTCAGTATAACTCTAGCGAGATTTTTCTACCATGTACACGTAGCTTAAAAGGTATTACCTGTTTATAAAAATTGTCTAAAAAATTTACTTAAATAATTATTTACTTTTAATTATAAGCAAAATGTTAAACGCACAATTAATAAACAATCAGTATAATTAAATACAATCACACTATACAATTTTTCACCAAGGCAAACTTTTACACACTTCCCAAAAGCGATTTCTCCCTTGAAAGGACAACAAAAATTATGTTTCTTATGGGCACAGGACAGTTCATATTGTGGGCTAAACTTCTGCGAAAAACAATTCTGAAAAACTCCACCTTAAGTATGGAGAGGAAACGGAATGCACCCAGCATACTGTTCAGATAAAGCGGCACAAGAAGCGATTGTAAACTTTGAAATTACTAAATTCGCCTACTTACAAAATGCAATAGTTATGGATGCATCAACATACATACATAAGTACCAAATACATATGTATGTATTAGGGATGTCAATCCCGGGATCCCGGTCTGTTTTAAGTCCCGAATATCCCGGGATTAGACGATTTAAATCCCGGCATTGCTAGAAACAATTTTTTTGTTAGCCAATTAAATTTTTATCACAAATATCCCCTCTCAAGGGCAAATTAAGAATTTTTTGCAACCCTTAATGCTATAATTTCTTTAAGATCGCATTACCATCAAAAGAAGGAATAATTTTGCTTCGCTCGAAATGGAATAGGTGATGCACTTATATATTTATTGTTTACTTAAATGTGTTAACTTTTTTATTATTACTTAAATATACTGATAATATCTTAAATTGATCTCAAACAGTGATTCAAAAAATTTTATATAGTTACATAGGCAGTTACTGCTGTACCAAATACAGTCACTTATAAAAATATTTTGCATCGATTTTTTTTGCAATATTCAAAATATTTTTCATGGTATTTTTTGTTAATTAAAAAAAATATATAGCTCAATTTACAACAAAAATCATGTAAATCAAAATTTCACACTTTAGAGAAAGTTGGTTTAAGTTCACCAAATTATCATAAAAATATCAAACTTTTTAATCATAATTTTTACAAAAAATTCTATTATGCAGTTTTATAGCCCATTGAATTTAATACAATAAAGTGCAATTTTAAAGTTGCTAAAAACTCCCTTGATTTTTGATTTTTTTTTTACTGACGATGTTGGGCATTTTCTTCCTTATAACGAATTTTTTTGTAGCAAAAAAAAATACAAAATGTCAACGGGATGTTTTCGCAACTTCATAATTGCACATACATAGATATATACTTTTTTAAATTAACAAAAAAAATACCACGAAAAATATTCTGAATATTGCAAAAAAAATCTATGCAAAATATTTCTGTGAGTGACCGTATATGCATTTGTACTTGTAGTACAAAAACTATGTTATAAATTAATGAGGATATGTACATACATACATATATGTTTGTTTTTTGTTGATTGAAAATACTGATTTATCGCCTTAATAAATATGTAAATGAATTACAATAAATTGTACTTTTTTTTGTTATATCAATCTGATTTAAAATACTATAATAGGATGATCACAGATATGTTGCACTTTTGCCTGAATTTCGGGACAATCCCGGGATCCCGGGATTCTCATTCTCATTGAGATTTTTGTCTCATTGAGATTTTTTAGCCAATTTGTTTTTGGTGTTGATAGTTATCCTCATTTTTTGTGTAATTGTTGTTTGTTTGTGGGTTAGTTCTATCAATGTTTATGGCTTCACTAATGCATATACTGTTATGTGCGTACATATGTACATACATATGCACGTGTTTACTTACTAAAATAGTAATGTATATGCTGCCAGGGTAAATGCAATCGGCACTTTGCCAAGTATTGATTCTGTGACTCAAATGAATTCTATGTAGATATTTATGTAGTTGTCACAGGGTCCTATGAAGCCAGTCCTTAGAAAAGCACTTCATACATATGCACGAACAAATAAGCATGTTGTAATGGCAGCTATAGTTGGCGTCAATGTTTTTTGTGCGTTCACTGTCTTAAAAGACGTTGTCTTCATTTTTCCATATTGCATTGGCATCACTTTAGTTCAGCGGCTCTTTGGTTTGAGTTGGAATACCCTGCAGGGTAAATTTATCAGGGTTAAGCAAATTTCTGATTCTCAGTTAAGAAACCATCCAAAACTGTCATCAATATTTTTAAATAACTTATACAAAGAAATGCTATTATTTGTCGGTATTATTAACTCCGCTAAAAAAACTCTCAAATTTATACGATATTCAGATCCAACAAAGGATACAGAACATACATGCGCATCTATCGCACCTGTTACTGCTCACATCGAGATGCATGGCCGTGATTTATTCACCAGACACCATTAAGGAGCAAACGAGAATCGCTTCAAATTGCTGCTGCCATTTGGACAAACGCATAAATTATCGTGCGGGGTATCTGCAGCAGAGATGAAAAATTAGGTACAGTTGTACTTTTTTCCGACGTTTGCTGACCTAAAGGTACATTAGGTACAATCACTAGATTTTAGGTACAATCATCTTTTGATCAGATGAATTTTTATTCTTTTTTTTTTCTTACTGTGATAATATATTTACTTGTCGGCATCAAAAAAAGTTTTCTCTTAAACATTTTACATCGCATTTAGAACAGCCACTACGAAAAATTAACACTTTACTTAGCTACTTTTCGTGGAAATGGTATGGAATTCTTGAAAATCAATATTTTTCGATCGGAAAACACTGGTTCTCTTCACAAGACTTCCAATAACAATGTCCAATTGTTTATTTAACCATTTTGAATGCTAAAGCTTTTTTATTTATATAAAATATACATACTATGAAAAAACGGTTAAAAAAATAATTAGGTATTATTACTGGGAATCTCCTGAAGCGAAATAGGGTTATGCGGTCGAAAAATATTAATTTTAAAGAATTCTATACCAATTCTACGAAAATTTGTTTTTCCCCATATAAAATACATGGACAACTTTTAGCGCTTTGAGCGACCTCTAAATATTTTTTTTAATTAAGGATAAAAAAGTTAGGGTATTTTTTCGGTATAGAACAACCTTAGGGGGTGAGGGCATAAAAATTCCGACTTTACATTTTTATACCCGAGCGCACTTGTGCACAAGGGTATATTAATTTTGTTCACATAACGGTTGTTTGTAACAGCCAAAACGAATCGAGATAGATATAGACCAATGTATACATAAAAAGAAATCGATTAAGCCATGTCTGTCTGTCCGTCCGTCTGTCCGTCTGTCCGTCCGTCCGTGTACACGATAACTCGAGCAAAAATTGAGATATCTCAACGAAATTTGGTATGTAGGTTTCCCTTAATCCAAGGTAGGTTGGTATTGAAAATGGGCGAAATCGGACTGTAACCACGCCCACTTCCCATATAACGGTAATTTCCGTAATTTCCAGAAATACGAAAACTGCGATATTTTAGTAACTACTGAAGATAATTCACTCAAAATTTATATTTACAATTATTTTTAGACAAACAATAAGAATATTATAAATTTTTGGAAAATGGGCGTAGCCACACCCACTTATGGTTACATGTGTATATCTCGGTAACCGCTGCACCAATTTCTTCCTAATTTGGCACAGTTGTTGGCCTTGCTACAGCATACAAAGTCGCCGAAAATCGGACGATAACCACGCCCACATCCCATATAACGGTAATTTAGAGAAATACAAAATCTTCGATAAATCAGTAAATATTGAAGCTAATTTATTCAAAATTGATGCTTTCAAAAATTCTTTACCAAGAAATACGTTTATGGTAAAATTTTGGAAATTGGGCGTGGCACCGCCCAATTATGATCGCATATATGAAAATCGGTAACCGTTCTACCAATTTGTACCAAACTCGGTGTGGTTATTGTGCTTGCCACATATAAGCAAAACGTTGAAACTCATTGAAATCGGACTAAAATTACGGCCGCTTTTCATATAACGGTAAATTTCAGAAATGCTTGAAACTGCAATATTTCGAAATTGAAGGACGCTAATTTACTCAAAATTGATACACCCCGGCTTACCATCTAGCGGTATGTTTCGGAAAGGTGAAAAAACATATATTTAATACTTGCGCCGGGTATTTAATGTTCGGCTCCGCCCGAACTTAGACTTTCTTACTTGTTTTACATGCATTTATGGATCACCCTAATGCACACACATGTGTAGATTGAATTATTAATTCAACTATTTGCTTTCGTTTGTTTTGTTAACTCCGTTAAATTAACTGATTTTATGAATTAATATTTAAACTTAATATACCCGGCGCAGGTATCAAATATCATCGTTTCAACTTTCTCTAAACTAAGTCTTATTGTTAAAAGATTGTTGTAACTATTAACTTGGAGTAAATTCGCGTCCTCAGTTATTGTGGGTGTAATTTTAGTCCGATTTGAATAATTTTCTACGAATTTCCTCCTTGTACTAAGGTAATTAGGTGCACCGAGTTTGGTGGAAATTGATGAATCAGTTACTGAGATACACATTTGTGGTCATAAGGAGGCGGCGCCACGCCCATTATCCAAAAAAGCATAATCGTCTGATTTTCTTCTAAGTGGTTATTGTAATTATCGATTTTGAGTCAATTAGCTTCAGCAGCTACTGATTTATCGCCGTTTTCGTGTTTCTGTAAACTACCGTTATATGGAGGTGGGCGTGGTTATTGCCCGATTTCTAAGATTTTCAACAAATTTCTTAGCTGGGCCCTAGGCAAGGTTCGTACCGAGTTTGCGAAGCATTGGTGAAGAGGCTACTGAGATACAGCATTTCATCATAAGTGGGCGGGGTCACTCCCATTTTCCAAAAATTTCATAACAATACTATTTTTTACCAAAATTTGACTTCAGATGCTAATTTTCAACAATTTGGATTTAATATTTACTGAAACTAGTAAGCCCGCACGGCGTTAAAATGCCCCAGATAGAATTTCAAAAACCTTCAAACTATTCCAAATACTAGTAAGGTATAAGCGATTCGAGTATCACAATTCTTCTAAATTTGACATACCATTTCGCATAATAGGTTTTTAATATTATCAAGTTTTAAATCATCCGATAAAAAGTTTCTAATTTCAAAAAAGGCAAGGTTTTATTTTTCAGATTATACAATTTATTTTCGAGTAAACTTCTACAAAGTTTAATTTGAGTTCGAAACGAATTTTGGTTTAAATTCACTCGGAAGTGAATTGCGAAGCCTGCCTGAAAGCCTTTTCAAAACCATTTAGATTGATATCCATCCTTTAAAAATTCAATTAAGTTATTAAATAATTTGAATGCAGCTTACAGAATACGTGGTAACCCTCCTAAATATATTTCAGAAATAAAGCCTTTCCAGCCCCAAATACGATTGACTCCCATATTTTAATAATTCATTTGACTTTTTAAATATTTTGAATATTTGAACAGGTGGCAACCCTCTTAAAATATCCAAAAAATATTTATAGTGTCCAACTAAAGATTTCTGAACAAATTTTAAAACACATATTTGCGTTAGGTAATCGCCCTAATTTAAGTTGAGTTCGATTTTTTAAACAGGTGGCAACCCTACTAAATATATTTCAGAAATAAACCCTTTTCAAACAAATTCGATTGATACCCGTATTTTAATAAGTCATTTAACTTATTTAATAATTCGAAATAAATTTTTAGACATTTGGCAAACCTCTTCCAACACCTCAAAAATATTCTTAATGTTTGAACTAAAGCCTTCTAACACTCTTTTTTTTGACATCCATACTTCGACATTTCATATACCTTTTGGATAAGTTAACTAAATTCGACATTTCAAGCAGGTGGCAACCCACTTCAAAATATTTTCAAACCGCTACCTTCTGAGCACCCTTTCGTTTGGCATGTTGGATTTTTTCCACCTATTTAATTTCTTTAATTCAAATTTAATTTGAATTTTTAAACTGGTGGCAACCCTCCTAAAGTTTTGTTAAGAAAGAAAGATTTTCAAAACCAATTCCACTGATACCCATTTTGTAATATTTAATTTTTTTAGATGATTCGAATATAATCTTTTAAAAGGTGGCAACTGTTTTCAAAAAAAGTAAAACCTTATTGCATATCTGCAGTTCAAGCCTTTTAATTTGACACCTCATTTGGGAAAATTGAGAGAACGGCGCGGTTATTAAATAATTTGAAATCAATTGTTCTACAGGTGGCAACTCTGTTCGAAAAAATAAAACCAGTTTACACATCTACAGGCCAAGCGCTTTAATGTGACAGCCCATTTTTTAAAATCGAGCGAATGGTGCAGATCTTTTATCCTGAACAAAAAATCCCTTCGCGTATTATACTTATACTATAAAATTTAATTTCAAAAACCTAAAAAATGTTCCAAATATTAGTCGCAGTTATAAACGATAAATCATCTAAATCCGTGTAGCCGTTTTTTAGTGAAGAGAGGTCTGGAATAGTGCAGGTTTTTAATTTCATCAAATTTCAAATCACCCTTTACCGCTAAAAAAGATCCTAAGTAAAAAAATAAAACTTTATCGCACATCTAAAGGTTAAGGTCTTCAAATTAAACCTCCCATTTTAGAAATTCAAAACAATGCTGAAAATCGAATGACTATCACACAAAATACCTTCCCGTATAATAAACATACCTACATATACCTATCCTTTTAGATCGAAATGTTTTTTTTCGAAAAGATGGCCATCCTAATTAAAGATATTTTCAAACTAAAGCTTTCATAAATTTCTTTCGATGCACACCCATATGTAAATAATCCATACAACTTTTGTATACGTTAAAACTAAATTCGACTTTTCAAACAGGTGGAAGTCCTTTTCATAAGTTACTAAACTAAAATCTTCTTAAACCTCTTTCGCCTGACATTGTGATATGCGTGTGTTTCAATAGCAGATGAACTAATTTGAATTTGAAGGTTCAAAAACGTTGCAACCCTCCTAAATAAAGGTCAGAAATAAAGAGTTTTCAAACCCATTTCGATTGATACCCATCCTTTAATAATTCGTCGAACTTATTGAATAATTTAAATGTAACTTTTTAAACACGTGGCAGCCCCTCTCAAACGTTCCAAACGTTCAGACTAAATATTTCTTAGCACTCTTTCGTTTGACTCCCGTATTTATATAATTCACATAAATTTTGCATTAGTTAATTAAATTAAACCTTTCAAACAGATGGCAGCCCTCTTGAAAAGTATTTTCAAGCTAAACTCTTGTTAAGGCTCCTTTGTCTAACATTGCGATACATATTTTAATTAAGTGATAAATTAAGTTGAGTTTGATTTTTTAAACATGTGGCTACCACACTAAATATAGTTCGGAAATAAAGATTTTTGAAACCCCCTAGATTGATGCCCAAATTTTATTAATTCATTTAACTTATTAAATTCTTTGAATTTAACTATTTAAAAAGGTGGAACCCCTTTTTCATCAGCTCAAAAATTGTCTTAGCGTTGAAAATAAAGATTCTTAACACACTTTCGTTTGACATTCATATTTTGATGTTTCAAATAATTTGTGTATAAGTTAACTAAATTCGACAATTCAGGCAGGTGGCACCCTTGTTCAAAATATTTTCAAACTACTACCTTCTTAAAACCATTTCATTTGGCACCCATATGGTGATACATATGTACATACATACTTCTCTTACCTATTTTCCTTAATTCAAATTGAATTTTATTTTTTAAACAGGCGGAAACCCTCCTATAATAAACAAATAAATCCTTATTGCACATCTACAGCCCGAGCCCTTTAATTTGACACCCCATTTTTGAAAATCGAACGAACGGTGCAGATCTTTTGTGCGGAACCAAAAATGCTTTCGCGTATTATATATATAGATGGGTGAAAATTATTTGTTTTTTTTATAATTTTTTGATGTTAGTCGAAAACTGGGCTCGAACCCAGGCCTTGAGGATTGGTAGCGCGCACTACACAACATCGGCCCCCATTTTCGCATTCTAACCCCTCAAATTCTGGGTTAACACAGAATAGTAACAAACACAAAAAACACATAAATCTAAATAATGCAACTGGGACCGTTTTGCAATTAAATAATCCAATATTTATACATAGGTAATACATAGATGTAGATAAGAGTACATATTCGAAGCAGCTACATTTGGGTTTGTTTCAGTTCATTCAAAGGAGATGCGCTTTTGCCTTTCTGAACAATAAAACATGAAAAACCCTAATAACGACCTAGATAATGGAGATATTGTTTGATAAAATAAAGGAAAAATATGAAAGGGATAATGAGTAGCAAGCAGATGCATACGAATAGAGGATAAGTAGATTCACAATACTTAAAACATAAATGTCCTTTGACTCACATACTTATAAAACAAAAACATGTACGTGTGTGTGTGTAGTGCCGATTGTGTTTTCTAAAAATAAGTTCGAGTATTTGTGCTTTCCCAGTCACTGCGGTAGCAACTGGAGCGCAATGAAATCGGTGTCGGTGGTTGGTTCGGCTCAAACAACCCAATAACATCAATAAAGGAGCACTGGCTGCCACAGCAACGCCAACCGGCGGTGCAAAATACAGCAACATCAAAAAAAAACAAGGAGAAATAATGAAAGTAATATTCGGAACATATTCATACACAAAACTAAAATAAACAAGTTCGTACATAAAGTCTTAAGCTGAAATTAGTCAAGAACGTAAACCTACCGGTACGTAAACCCGAGTCAGCTGACACGATCTGTCTTACCAAAGCGCCATGTAAATGAAAACTCAACGCCGCAGAATTTTTCTGTAGTTGTAGCCCGTAGCGCAGAAATCTGCGGAATTTAGATTTTTCCGTGTCAGCTGATTTCTCCTTCTTTATATGGTTGCCACTTCGTCAGTTTTGCAGATGGTAAAAAAGTTATAAGTTCCTATTCAAAATATGTTTAAAATATTTGAAATTTACTATTAAATAAGGTTTTTGTTTAAAACTAAGTAGTTTATATTTAGCTACAATCTATTACAGCACGAAAAATTGTGGTTGAAAGGGTAAGTTTATGAAAAGGCATTGAAGAGTGGCAACAGTGTAGTAAGCAACACTGAGGGCTCCAGTAATCGACAAAATTCTGCGTATACAGACTGCGTTTAAGTACACGTTCTGCGTTCTCGACTAATTTCAGCTTTACTATTATGTATGAACAACTGGAGCAGAGGATAAAAAGGAAAGTTATATGTATGTATGTAGTCACAAAATTTAGATAGTTTTATTATCCACTCGAAATACAAATGTACATATATAAGTACGTATGTATGTGTTGGAATATAGCAATAAAAATGATTACATACAAAAATGCATATAAGATCATAACATTTTTTATTGAGCTTGAGGCCGTTTCTAATGGTTCATATCCCAGGGACAGCGGTGAAGAAGTCTGATGAGGAGATGTGTTGATAGTAGCTATAAATTGTGGGTTGTTTTGCCACAACATTTTTTCATTACAAACGGCCTGGAGCTCAATAAATATTGTTGAAGATAATTGCTAAAAAGCCATTAATAACAAAAACAAAACTGTTTTATTAAAATAGCCTAATGGTGTCGATTGATTTTCCTTGTAATTGGGGGAACGAACCGGCTAATGGGAACCACCTATTAAAAAAACAAAAACGACAGTCATTTAAAATTGCGATTTCAGCACAAATGAACTCTGTGAATGGAGACCAATAAATATATTAGAAAAATGGCTGTCAAATATTGTGTTTGAAAATATATTATACTAGTATGCATTGGACTTTGACCCCTTTCTATAAAAGGATTGCGTGCACTTTATGAAACTTACGTTTTATGAAATGTACGTTTTATGTGAAGTCCTACATTCCCACATTACACGTTTTTTCTTTTAAAAAAAGTTTTTTTTTGGATTTTAAAAGCTATTATTTATTTTCTGAAATATACCAAATTAAAAATTATACTAGCGAGTATAGTGTCAGCTCCTGGTGCTAATAGTTTTAAATATTTTACAATCTTTATAATTTTCTGTAATCATGGGAAATATATATATTTTTTTACAAGAATTAAATGTTCAGTTGGTGTAACACAATAACCAATGTCAAGGACACTTCTTTTGGAAACCTATAATAAACGTTCAAAAATTTCATTCAACTTCTCCCTCATTTTTTCTTAAACAAAATAAAAACAAATAAAAGTACATAACAAATTACTATGTGAGCATCAAGTCAAAGTGAAGGAATGGTATTTTTAGAGGCAATAAATAGTCTTCAGTTCTAGCTTTAATTTTAGCCAGGAAGGTTCTATAACCTCTTATTTCTTTACTAGAGCTTCTAAAATATTGCAAAAGACGCGATTTTTTGACAATTTTACCTCGTCTGGAGCTGATGGAAACTTTATGCTTACGGATTCGTTATCAGCACTGAAAAGTCAATTAAAAACAGGTTTAACATTTTAACCCGTTTCATATAAGAGAACAGTGTACTACTTATATCATGTACAGAGTTGCCACTGACGAAAAAAAATTTACAATCCACTTGAGAAAAATCTACCAAATCTGGAAAATATCTACCAATATAGTTTTTATAGTTGTTTAAATAAAAACTATAGTTTTGTTATTTTTATTTATTTTAATTAAAACTATAGTTTTTTTTAATTTTTTAGTTATTTCAATAAGAATTAAAATTGTTTTTAAGGAACTTTTTATTTAACTAATTATACGGTATTTCAGTCATATTATTGGCATATTCGCAGTTTCCTTCAACAGAAAGCGGAAGTGCTTAAACTAAAGGCAACAACGAAACTTCATAATTTGAAAAACTTCAACTCGAGTTATTATAGACAAATACAGTGACTCAAAAAGGCACTTGGTGGTTTTTTTTTATTATTCGCAATCTTTTTCAAGCACAAATTTTTGGTTGCTTTAACTAAATCCATAAAAATTACGGATTAAAACTATCAACATACAAAATTTAGAAAAATTCAAAAAATGTTCGTCCAAACTTTGAATATTTTACTCTGAATTTTTAGAACAATGTAAAGTATTTAAAGCAAATAATACTTGAGTATAGCTCACAATGTGCTTCCCGTTGATTTTTTTTTGTCGCCAGTCTTTTGTGGTTTTTTTTAACAATTTCTATTGATAAAAAATTGCGTTGATTTAATTTTTTTGCGAACAATCATAGTGCGTCATTACATACCTGTAAATTTTTTCTTTATATGTATTTAAATAATCATTTTGAGTGGGGCACGATATGTTCGCCTTATATCGATATACATTTATACTTATGTAAGTACATAAAAAGTATGCAAAGAAATTTATAATATAAAGATAACTACGAAAAATAAATCGGGAACGAAAAGTTCAACAAAAATCTACCAAAAATGAGAAAAAATTTACCTTTTTACCAACCCAAATTTTTTTTACCAATTTTGGTAACAATTTACCAAAGAGTGGCAACCCTGATCATGTAGAACAAATCGGTTCTTCTAAATTTTTTATTAGAATGGAAGTAGGTTGTGTGTTTTTCTTAAAAGTTGCTTTTGCTTAGCTTTTTAACAGATTTTTGCTTGCCTAACATTTACCAACAATACATGTATATATGTATATCACATTTTAACTAAACGAAAATCGAAATTAAGAACGAATTCATATAGTAAATCAGCAGATATTTAAAATAAACGCATGTCGAATAAACTTTGTCTACAATGCATCTTAGCTTCCACGTACAATAGCTGCATGTTTGCTGAAGTGCTTTAAATGCTATTGCAGAAAAAAATCATTCTTCATTTGATTTCAAAGCACATTTATTTGCTCCAATTTGAAAAACATACGTATACCAAAAGAGAATTTTCGAAGGGTACTCGATTGTATTTAAGAGCACTATTGGTAATTGGTGGCATGCTGTTTGTGGTTTCAGCAAACTAAAAAAATTTATTTACAGTTAGATTTCGGATGAAGTTGAATGAATAACACAAGGCAACAGTGATTTTGTTGCGGCAAATGTTAAAGCTGTTTTTGATTGACTTCCCTGTGCTGATTACGAATCCGTAAGCTGGGTAATAGTGGCAAAAATACATCGATGTATTTCTTTGATTCGATGTATCGATTTCCATACCATCTTTCGGATATTATTTCACAAGAAAATATGTTAAATATTAGAAAAATTGTACAAAGTTCAAATTAATGACCGTAATTGAGCTAATTATGTTTCTAACGGTACTGTTGGAGCCATTTAAATTTGTTGGTCAAGGTCTCCTTTTTGCACAATTGAAAACTGAAATGGCGGTTCAATGTACTAGAGGTGTCAGTTTTCCAAAAACATCGATGCATCGATACATCGACTGTGTATACATCGAGTGGAAAATTTTCTATGCATGGAAGCAAAATTCGATATTTTCGATGCATTGATGTTTTTCCGACATCCCCAATCACAGCGACATTAGAGTGAGTACCACGAATGCAAAAATTATTACTCTTTTTGTGCGATGTTTTGACGATTTGGGATTTTAGTAAAAATGCATTTTATGAAACTGGTTCACTTCGGCTCTCCGAAGCGTTTGGTACAGTTCAATGCACTTAAGGTCTGATTATGCATACTTCGCATAACTTCTCACAACCATTTGTACCAGTGCAATAAAAATGTAACTTAAGAAAATGTGAAGCAAATTCTAAACTAAACAGATCGCTAAGTTTTTAAAAGTTCCGCTAATTTCTGGGTAATGGAATACATAAAAAATACATACAAAGAACATTCGAAATTACAATTTGAAGGTTATGCGAAGTTGTGCGAAGTTATGCGAAGTATGCATAATCAGACCATTACTCACTATACTTAAATACCTTGTAATAATCAATAACTGCTAAATACACTATTACCATGCAAAAAACAGAATTTCACTCACCTTATTCCTCTTAATTATACGTCATAATATCAAGCTGCCTTCATTTGTATCTTAATGAGTATTTAGCCGTAGCAAGCGTATAGGTTTTGAAATAGCAATTTAACAGCTGAGTTGAAAAACAGAATATTAGCGTATAATATATTGCATACATATATTTTAAACATATCTTTCCTTTATTTATCGTTTGCACTTTTTAACACTATCTACGAGTATAAGCTTCAAATCACTATGTTTTTTTTTTATTTTAATGACAAACCATTTAAATTATGTAAATTTTTCTTGATCAAATCTGAATTATTCGGGCAATTCGTGTAGCCACGTTTCCAGCACATTTATTTTGCCATCGCTGAAAGAAAGAGAGAAAAATTTGCATAAATTAATATTATTTAGAATTCAGCAGACCATTGTAATTTAATCGCACTTGCTAAGTTTTAAGCCCATCAAAAGGACGTACGCAGAAAAAAAAAGAGAACAAAAAAGTTTATAATCGCCACAACAACCAACCACAATGACAACCAAGCCAACGGGTTGGAAATAAATATATGCAAATTGTAAGTATGAATGTATGCACCAGTGTTGCCAGAACTTTTTGGGCCGACCGGCTAAAATGTTTTAGTGAAAATTCACATGCTTTATTTAAATAAATCGCAAGAAACGAAAGACTAGTCAACACCATTAATTTATATCGAGTGTATATTCCTCATCATCAAATGAATCACTATTGTATATATCACCTGAATTCATTAATTTTAAGAGATCGTCATCTACAGTAAAATTATGGCAGCATTTTTCTTCCCGTTTTAAACCGTATCTTATATATAAAATAGCGTTTAACGTTTTAACGCACATTGGATTTCTTTGCTTAGTTTTTATTATATTCATTGAACTAAATATTCGCTCTACTTCTGCATTACTTATAGGCAAAACAAGAAATCTAAAAACTAGGTTGGAAAGGTCAGCAAAAGGGTATTCTCCTAGGGCATTTCGAAATTGATAAACTTCGGCCCAAAATTTTACAGTTGAGTCTAAATTACTCCAGGTATGTAACGTTAACCGTTGCCATTGCATCTCTATGGATGTTATTTCGTCGGCATTATATTTGTGCTTTTGTTGCTGTAGTTGAACAAATACTTTTGGTTTAATTACTCTTAATGCATTTCCAACCGAAAAAAGTCACTTTTTTTTAGTGTGGCAATATTTGTAGGGAGGCGTTGGCGTAATTCCTTTATTAAAGTGATAATAAAATAGCGACCATTTTCCCGAATTATTTTCTCGGCTTCGTGGTCAAAAGCATTTGTGCTTACTTTTGTTTTTAAATACACTTCAAAACTGCGATAAAACTGAGGAAATGGAGCAAGGTATGGTTCAACGGGGAGCATATAGGATCAAATGTGTCCGCGCTAATAACCACTAGGGAGCATAGATGCGAAAGTAAAACATTGAGTTCATTAAAAATCTTCATTGGGTCTGCATTATTGCTTTCGAACAACTTGTTTACTTTTTGCACCTGAAAATTAGGCAAATAGTAAAATCGGCTAACTTTTTTTTACAAACCGGCTAACAAATCGGCTGCCGGCTAGATCAAATTTTCTCCGGCTAGTTGCTATCAAAACCGGCTAAATCTAGCCGGAAAACGGCTAAAATGGCAACGCTGGTATGCACGTAACGGGTGATTTTTTAAGAGCTTGATAACTTTTTTTTAAAAAAAAACGCATAAAATTTGCAAAATCTCATCGGTTC
>NW_023458564.1:16423267-16449053 GCF_013731165.1 Rhagoletis pomonella | reverse complement strand
AAATACTAATGCATGAAAATCCTAACCTCAAAAAAATCACCCGTTAGAAGCAAAATTCTGCATCAAATCGCCATAAAGGTGATTAAGGGGAAACATTTTATTTCTATCTGAAAAAGGTTGTGTGTAAATCCCACGCGCAACTGAAGTGAAACTTCCTCTTCATATTAAATGTATAGGGTGATCCATCTTGACCTTGTTTTTTTTCTTTTCTAATTTTGAATAAAACACTTAAAACAGAACTGGATGTCAGAATCCTTATTATTGCCCAAAAGAAGAATCCCTAACAGAGTGACCGCAGGTTTGTGAAAAATTGTAGCAGAAAAGAGACTTAAAATGTATCAATATGTATCACTTTCTTTTTCATTTAAGTATCAAACCATCAGTATGGAATAAAACCAATAATTTTTATGAAAAACAATTTTCCAAAACAATTTGACATTTATTGCACGAGCAAATTGAAATTATTTCCCGAAAGCGATTTGCGTAATTTCAATTGCAGTTACACCTTGCAATTTTTATTGCCGAAAGCGATTTCTGTAAATCTGCAAAAAGGGCTTTCTGACTGTTTACACGGGAAAGTAGACTTTCGATTTCGCATTTTGACAGCACAATGCGTAGATAAAGAGCAAGCATTGCCACGATTAACCACACCTTTAGTCTGATAAACTATGTTTATCAACAGCTGATTTGTAGCTTTTTTCCATAACAAAAAAATTAATTGTAACGATAAATTGAAGGAATTTTATTTACTTATATGCGTTATGCCTTTCGGCAGCGGGCGGATTCAAAATTGGATGAATATCGTACAGCTAATGGCAGTTTACCAACTACCAGAAAAATTATCAAGCTTCCACCACGATACTTCGGTAACCGGTAAACCGATGCTAAAATAATTTTACACAAACAAAATACATGGGGGGGGATATTTACCGCAAAACTCCAGAGGCAAACACCGATGGCCTACCAACTGTCATTTTGAAGAGCAGTAGGATTGCAAGTTTTTGTGTGTGGGCACTTTGATGCCTTGATATGTGTGTATAAGCATTTGCCGCATGACGCCGCCAGACAACATGCTCTCAATTTCGGTGTTTAAAAACATTTAAATCTTAAAAAAAAACTTGCTGAATAACTTCCTAAAACGTCATCATAAATAGTCCAATAGGAAACAGATTCTTATTTTGATTTAATATTAATATTTCATCAATGTTACCACCAGCACACTTTCTTTCAAGTGAAAATAAGTGTTAAACTGTCAAATTGCCTGCAATAGATGCCAAGCAATAAGCGGTATATTTTGTGACATGGTTATCACGACATTGGTGTTTTCCTGTGGAAACAGGGCCTTACCGAGCACCGAGTTACCGAGTGCCAAGCCCTACATAGATCACAATACATGAAAGGTTCGTTCAGTGAACGACAATGAAGTTTTGGATGTACGTTGCCACAGGTGTACGACATGTTTTGCAATGCATACAAATTTACAAATTTTTTTCTTTTGTATTTGGAAAAGTATAAAAATTGAAAAAAATGTATCTCTCCAAAATTCATCGAAAAATGTATCACTTTTGATCCACTTGGATCAAAACGGTCAAACTAAAATAAGAAAATAAAATAAATAATTTCTTTGTTTTTGTTATTTTATTGCCTTATAACAATTATATTCAACAATGTTTATGAGCTTGAGGCCATTTTTAATGAAATAGCTATCACTTCTACAATTTTTTCAAATTATTGTTGCTTTTCCACAATAAGTTGAGTTAGATAATTTCATTCAAATTTTTGGCGGCAGACAAAACAAACCGTAAATAACGAGCGCTACCGCACCATGATAACAAACTTTTTGTTGCCTGAAATTTAAGCCCATTATGTCGGCAACATTTAGTTTCAGTAAGTTCAGAGTTCAGTAAGTAAGAGGAAAAAATAAGGCTAAAAAAAAACGAAATCAAAACTTTTAGTTAGGGCTAAGAAAAATAGCTAAATCAACAAATCAAACGTTTTTTGTCGCTATTATGACTTCATAACAGTGTGAGCGTTTAAGATAAAATTGATGCATTCTAATAAGGAAGAACTTTTTTTAGTAGCCTCACAAAATCTAGGCAGCCTAAGACAATGTTTTGATTCCACCTCATTGTTCTGTAAACTGTGGCGGTTCGGTGTGATATTTAGCCCCATCGTATGCAATATTTAGTATCCTCCCAATAAGCTTACCAAAGAGAAAGTTGTAGTAGAGTAGTATCAAGTTTTTACCCGTTAAGTACAACTCGAGGGTACCTTTCCTGGCCAAGTTTTCCGCAATGCCATTATCTGCATTATAAATATGGACTGGTACCCAAATGAGTCTGACCGGCGAAATTTCCCTTGCCAAAATCGAGCAGTTTAACAGACATTCGACTGCTTCCTTAATGCTTACTCTGCCTGATGCTGGTGCCCTGCATGAAAGAACCTTCCAACGACACTTCCGTCAAGCTTCTACCCATCCGTGTAGAAATTCACCGGTTTCGTCTCGCAACTACTGATTCGTTCATTTTTAAAGGTTATGTCAGTGTCGAAAGAAGCCTTTCTTCCTCGAAGATAAGTATTATGATGTTTGTCTTTATTTTTCATTCCATACCTGACCTAAAATCGGATTAAAAATTTTAAATTTGCAGTTCAAATTTAAGAAAAAGCTTAAAAAAACGTTAGAAGCCCCAATAAAAAAAGGTAAATCTAGCCGAAAAATAGCCAATATAGCAGCACTGGTTATCATGTCATATCACACCTCTGCATTTTTTTCTTTGAGGTTATGTGAAGTCAGATGTATTCGTTTATAAGCTAGCTATGATTCCCAACTTGGAAGCCAACATTACGCACTAAATTTTCGCAATGCTGGAAAGAGTAATTGAAAATTTAACCTATCTAAGGGACAGCGTACTAGCGGCCAACATTTGAAAAAAAACATTTTTTCAAGTGCTTGTAAAGATTCCGACATCCAGTTCTGTTTTAAGTATTTTACTAAAAATTAAAAACACCTCACCTTATTAAACATATGTGTAACTCTATGTTGCCGTTGTGCGACTGTAAAAACACGCATATCCGCGTGTTCGCATCGGCGGGGGGAAGGTTTATATCTAGGTTAGGACATTATAAGAGTTGCTACCTATTAAACTATTAAATTCAAATAAATCGAATGATTTGCTCCAATATGGGTATCAATCGAAATGGTCTTGAAAGGGAATAAAATCAAATTCAACAAGTTAGAGAATTATATAATTCAATATAGGTAAGAAAATGTAATAAACCTACTTTGTGTTATTTATTTTGAAGATTTTTTTAAGTATGTATTTTAGTCCAATTTCAATAATTTTCATCGGATTGCTTCAATATATAAGTAATGAAGTGGACCGAGATTTGTAGAAATTTATAAATCGGTTACCGAGATACAAATTTGTAGTTATAAGTGGGCGGTGCCCATCATCCTAAATTTTTAGTAATCTATTTTACTGCTAAATGGTTATTTCCAGCATCGATTTTGAGGGAATTGGCTTCAGTTTTCGTGTTTCTGTAAATTACCATTATATGGGAGGTGAACGTGGTTATTACCCGATTTCAAAGAATTTCAACAGATTCGTTAGATAGAGTTTGGTAGGGATTGGTAAAACTTTCATATTATTATTGTTTTGCACCAAAATTGTACTCTCCAAACCAATTTTTAACAATTTGGATACAATATTCACTGAAATATCGTAGATTTATTCAAACTTACATTTATCTAATTTAAAACGCTTGTATACCCTGTAATGCGATCAAGCATACATTGTTGCAACCCTACAAATCACCTTATATGAATTCGCCCAATGTATTATGTTACATCTAAGAATTTTCGATAAAAAGGAACTCTGTTGTATTTGATAGCAGCTAAGTTTAGGAGATAAAATGAAAATAAATTGAGCGGCATTATTTGCGCGTTACTTAAATCGACCAGTCCAGTTTATTTTTCAATAGGGGTATTCTCTGAGTCTTGCAAAGGCCTCGTATGGTGCACATATTGCACGGATTGCACGGTAAAAACGGGTTTTCGTATGGGACAGCTTTGCAAACCGTGCAATCCGTGCACCGTGCAAGGGCTTTGCAAGACTCAGAGAATACCCCTAATATATTTTTCCGGAGGTTTGCTGACTACCAGCGTTGGCCGGCAACAGAGCCGGCGGAGCACCAGGGCTCCGCGGGAAATACTGCAGCAGAGCTGCAGCGCTAAAATTAGTTGAAGGCAGCAGCATAAGCCACAAGCCGGGCGTTGGCCGGCAACAGAACCGGCGCTAGGGCTCCTCAGTTCGCAGTGTGAGTGCGTGGAATGCGGCAGTACAGGTACGCCCGCGTAAAAATCATGATGTGGAAAATTCCACATCGCAACCCAAAACAATGTCTTTAACTGTCCCTTACATAGCACCACTGTAAAGGAAAACAAATATACATTCCGAAATACACAATACAGTTGGGTTCGCTTCCCGGAGATTTCTAGCACAAGGACCAAAAGGTCCTAGAAAACATGACTTTTGCTTCAAATTTATCTAAAAAGTAAAATTCTAGGGGTAAAATAGCTCTAAAGTAGTGCTACTATACCTACGGTGACCATAAATATGGATTCAAAATGAAGGACAATTTTTCAAAAATATGCCTACATATATTTACGTAGTATAAAAATATTAAAAGAGTATTTATGATTCTAAATTCTTAATACATTTTAAACTTTAAAAATGAATCACGTTTTTTTCATCGATATTAATCTTTTTTTACGTGAATATTTATGAAAGTATAGTAAAACATATTATAATTACAATAGCTCACACGAAAAGTGAAAATCTTTAAAAGATTATTTTATAGTCAAATTTTGAGTCGTTCAAAACGAAAACTATCCCCTTTTTTGTTTTTGGTACTTTTCGCAGTTATTTGTCAAAAATCGACGTCATGAATCGACGTAAACGACGAGTTACCAAGTGCCCTTTACAAAAATATATAATTTGTGCAGATTGCGCTCCATAACGTCTACATATCTAATCCGAATTTCATTATCTTTCGCTCAAAATTTACTGTAATGATATATATTCTTTATCGAATTTTTAAAATAATGAAAAAAATAGTCAAACGAAACTGCGTATTTGATTGAAAATCTCACTTTTTTCGACTTTGACGATAAAATGCAAATGGTCGCCTGTAGCACTAATAATTTTCATTGAAGTCGCCACAAGTTATATATTTTGGTAAGAGGCACATCAATACCCTCATGAGATATTGAAGAAAAGCTACGAAAAGTACCAAAAAATACTTTTTTGAAAAAATCCATCCATTGTCCTATAATTTTAAAATAACGAATATAATGCGGGACAAATGCAGGACACTTGGAAAAAATCAGTACATTTTCAGGTTTTTTAGGTTTGAAAAACTACGCAGGACCGACCTTTGAAAAACAGAACAGAACAGAACAGAACAGAACGGATGGTCACCGTAACTATACCTATACTAGTGGCGTTTTTAGATTTTTCTTTAATACATTTTATAAGTAAATAAATGCCATTTGTCTGCCATTTTCTGCGGGTAATCTTTTCTCACTACATTAGCTAAATTTCTAAGCTTTCAATTGAACAAATAATAATAATGAATCTATCCCGGGCATACGACTGATTCCTTAATGTTCCACAAATATTAAAAAAAAAAAAGTTTCTAATTTATATATAACCAGAGTTAGAATATTCTGTTTCCGGTCAACGGATACCGTTCGCTGTGCAAGTAGGAAAAGTGAGAAGGAGTGCGATGTATTATTTGGAATATTCTCTATCGAATGTGCCTAGTTTTTTACGTTTCATGCAAATTTTTTTAAATTGGTTTTTGGCCGCCTAGATCGTTTAAATACCCCTACCCTATGTGCAGTGTAATAAGAAACTGAGGAAGACGTTCTCTGCCTTAGAAAGTCCAGTCGGCGAAGAACTTGGCTTCACTCGGCATATCCAATTGGCGTCTGTTTTCACAGGAATGAATGTCTGGATTGCTATATTGGACTCGGTCAGAATTGCTTAGGCGGTTACAGCCCCAATCAAACAGAAGAAGAAGACTACTGATATGTAAAACATATCGACGGTCCTGTGCAATAACGACGCAATTCACAATTCAAAAAATAAAATCTCTTACCCATGTCCGTAATCCATGTATAATTCATGTATAATCTTTACCTAAGTAAAGAGTCACTGCTAAATATTTTTTTTTTTAATTTTTTAAACGAATTGAAAGTTGAATAAGCAAAAACAAAAGAACATCTGGATTTTCACCTTATTAAATACATCTATCATTGCAAAGAAATGTCAAGTTATGTTGATTTACTTGTATATTTGCGTATAATTGAGTAGATCGCCAAATGATAAAAAACTACCATGTAGACCAGTGGTCGGCGGGCTACAGCTCAGTGAGCGCTCTCTGAGCACATGTGTGTTTCACACGTATACGAAGAGTGGCAGCTGAGCAGTGCATTTAACGCACACAGTATCACTTATTGAATCCTTTGAAAGTGTTAGCATGCCGACCACTGATGTAGACAAACAATGGCGTCCACGGTGTATTTGACAGTTTTACCAATTTTTACCCGCACGTTTTGGTTTTTCTCTCTTTCTCTGAGAGCAATTTTGCTTTATGACAGTTTTACAGGTTTTATCCAGAAAATATGAGGAACGCAACTATTAAGTAACATAAGATTTCACACCGACATCAACACTAAATAAACTTGACAATGAAATAAATTACATTCATATACACCTTTATGTATGCATATATTTACATTAGGGTTGTCCAAAAACAGTAAAGTCGTAATTGTAATGCTCTCAACCCCTAGGATTGTTTTATATCGAAAAAAGAATACCACTATTTTAGTTATTTTGAAATCAAAAAATAATTAGAGGTCGCTCAAAGCGCTCAAAGTTTTCCATGTATTTTTATATGGGAAAAATAAAATTTTTCGTAGAAATGGTATAGAATTCTTGAAAATCAATATTTTTCGATCGGAAAACTATGGTTCCCTTCAGGAGACTTTCACTTATAATACCCTATTGTTTATTTAACCATTACTACTTTAATACTAACGATATTTTATTGGTCGCCCCACTGCATTTTTCGGGGTTTTTGTGGGTTTTTGGCGGAGCTATAAAGTATAGTTGCGTTGAAAAAATGGTTAAATAAATAATTGGGTATTATTATTGGCAATCTTTTGCAGATAAACAGAGTTTTTTGGTAGAAAAATATTAATTTTTAACTATTCCATATATATACCATTTCTACGAAAAGTTGTTTTTTCCCCATATAAAATACATGGAAAACTTTGGGCGCTTTGAGCGACCTCTAAATATTTTTTGATTTCAAAATAAAAAAAATAAAAGTATATTTTTTCGGTATGGAACAACCCTAGGGGGTGAGAGCATAAAAATTCCGACTTTCCTTTTTCACATGCAATACATAACCTGCACTGCACAGATGCTTTCTCGGATTCAGGACAAATAAAGTGAAAATCGAATTTGTTCTCCGGGACTTTGAAATCCTTCAATAATTAACTACCAGGGAGTAGAACTTTCCCCGAAAACTTGGGAGGGAGAAATTCGAACTTCGAAGAAGCTGTTTGACACTTTTTTGAGAGCTCAACTCCGCCATTTAATATAAAAAGTCCTCAGGGAATTTTTATTTATGATAGGAGGAAAGGGAAAAAAGAAAAAACTCCCAGGGAGTTTCTGTTCACAATCGGTCTGATTATCATTTGGATGCTATGTCTGACGGAAAGTAGTTGACACCTAATGCAGGTGCATCCAAGTCTGTATTTCTTTCCTCATTCCAAAAGCATGAATGTGCAAATTTGTCAGTTTTGAGTTATTGGGTTGACTTGATTAACCTTTGGATGTTCTAAGTTATAACAAAACCCAGAATACCATGCTTTCAAACTTGATTTCCCAAAATTTTCATTTTTACACATTCATGTTTCTGGCATATTGGTGACAATATGTATTTAACATGCACTACAAACCATGTATGTATGTACATACATTGCATATGAGCTGCCGTTGTCCTGCCAAATATTTCAGCACAGACAGGGCGTGCGGATGTGATGGCTGGTTCGCCGAACACGCCTAACTTTCAGTATCAAAATAGCCATTGCCCCTAAGAAAAAAGTGAATGTGCGCTTACACATGCTTACATACGTTTTATGTACATTATCGAAGAAATTAAGTTTTATACATACATATGTATGTGTATATTTTTATCAAAGTAAGACAGAAGTTTACGTTAATGAAAAAACATTGTCTATTGAATCGGAGTCACAATGGATTGGAATGATGAAAAATGCGAGGAAGGTCAGCAGCAACAATTCCAGAAGAATTCAAGATATCTATACGACGGTGTGCTCAAGCACACACATACGTACACGCACTTATGTATGTATATACATATACCCTGCAACAAATCCTGGAAAGTTAAACGTACTCCCCACGCGGAGTATACTGCTCTACTGCGCAGCAAAGATTTGTAGTAACGAAAACTTGGTTGAATGGATTGAGTTCAGTTTGAAGGTTTTTCGAGGACTACAGCAATTTAGCGATGAAATAATAATTTAAATTTTACTTTTCCGAGTACCTAATTTCTCTTTGAAAAGGAGTAACACTTTTCCACTAGCATATCACTACACAATTAAACATTTCCACCTTAGTATTTAAAGAAAAATCATAATTTCATTTTTGCTCACAGCGAGTCAGCGGTTGGTACTTTACCGCACTTTCAAACTTGACTATCAAAGTACATCCGATACACTGACGTGTTCTTGCGAACTGACCAATGTTTCAGCCGAAAACATAACTTAAAGCAAAGCTCGAACCGACTACAAACGAGGCAATGACCGACTATACGAGAGACGAGAGCTTAGGAGAACACACAGCGAGCCATATTTTAGTGGACAATTACTTGCTTGGAAAAAAGTTCTCACTCAGGATAACACCTTGAGAATGGTTAGCATCAGCTCTCAACAATTTGGCCGAACGCATGGTATTTGGTCGTACTCTGTCTCTCTCTTTAAGGTTAGTTTACTTTGTTGTCATATGAATTAACGAGCTGCTGTCGCTGAGCATTCGCTTTTTTCCAGCCATACCTACAACTACATAAGCGATTGCTTCAGCATACCCCAATCGGGCATGTCCTCCGCTATTTAGTTGCTGTGGCGTGCTGCACGCACTTCGCCCAAATCAACTTAGGCTTTCATACGTACATATTTCGTTTCTTTAACCTAGCATTTCCAGCCACTTTAGCTGTTGAACTGCTTCTTTTTAGTGCGCTTACGGTACGGAATTGTTTGAATTCCATTTTAAGGATTTGGCTTTCAATTGTAGGACATTTTGACTGCGTTATTCACCTTTGCTAGCCTTTGTGTTCCGTGTATACATATCTATATGTAGCTTTTAAAGGTATTTGTGTACGTGCGTGTATTTGTACGAAATTCTCCCTTTTTGTGTATGCCAATTAGTTTTACAAATTTAATTAATTAATGCAAAAAGAAAAATGTGCATTTTAATTGAATCATTTCGCTTGATGACGTGTCATGCAGAAGCTATATATAATTGCTCAGTCATACAACTTGGTTAGGGCGATCTGAAGCAGTGACTCAATTGAGTTATATACCAAATTATAGTGCAAGCTGCAGTTGCAGTTGACCGTTTTTGTCACAAAAGTAAAACGTGGTAGAAAGGGCGATAGTGAGCAGTGTAATCTATTGAAAAATATTAACCAATTTTCTGTGGAACTGTTTTGAAATATTTTTCGCGAAAGTGAAAAATAAAAATAGCTGAGACCAGTTTCTTTTCTAAAAATACTGACAAATCTAAAGTACCCCGGATGACGGAAAACTCAAAACATTAAAAATTTATTGATTTGATTTTCGAAATGAACGATCCAAATTAGCCGGTATACATATTTATGTATTTTAAAACTTTTAGAATCAGTGGTTGAATTTTTGTAATGAAAGGGTTAAGAAAGCTTTAGTTTAAAAGCGTTATACTTATCTTTGTCTCTAGCAATACGTTGTCTATTACGAAGTCCTTTAAATAAATTTTGCGCTAATACTGAATTATCTTCTTGAATATAACGTTGTATTTTTTACATAAGTTTAAATACTTAATATGCCCAAGTATTTCTTTAATGCATTCACCCGCATTTCGGGGGTTATTACTAGTTACCGTAATTTTCATCAACTGGCCGACTTTCGCACTCATGGGATCTGAATGAATTTTGCATAGTTTGATGTTTAAGGAAATATTATGGCAATGTGGTTCCTACAATCAAGTTCTCCTTTTAGTATAACTTAGGTTTCCTGGCTAACGTTTTCCAGGGAGTAAGGTTGTAATACCAATAATTTTCAGTGTTTTCTTTTACCACACGTAAAGGGATACTGATTATTGTTTCAGTTAATTTTCTTAGTTTTATTTTTAGTTATGTTTTGTTTGCCCTAAAACAGGGGAGATATATCAAGCCAATTACCGTGTGCTGTCCTCGCAACAGCTCCATAGTATTTGTTGATTTGCAACGTAGCTTCTCGACGCTACACTAGTACGCCCCTACATACCCACATTCACAACAAACCATCATACATATCTACAATACATACAATCATACGCAACATCTCCACTATACACACGCAAACGCTAGCTCAGCCAGCACCAGCTTCCTTAGGGAAGCACGGAGCGCATCGGGATGGCTTAGACCGTGTAACCTCGAGCGCCCTGGCTCTTCCTAAAGGAAAGGCCGAGAGATTTAGGGGGCATGTGAAAGGGGAATTACCCCTCGCTCAGACCCCAAACCCATCATTTTATAAAAAAAAAAAACGGTCTCAGTGGACAGGAGGCAAACTCTCCTGCCCACTTAGATTACCGCGTGGCGAACGCGCATTGTGCGGCGGATAAAACCGCCACGATTGAATACATACCGACTCGCTTCCATAGGTAAGCACTGGACGCATCGGGGCGGCTTAGGTTATGTAAGCTCGAGCGCCCCTGGCTCTGCACATGGGAATACAGACGGGCCAGCTTCTGTAGGTAGGCACGGATCGTATCGGGGCGGCTTAGGCCATGAAACCTCGAGACCCCTGGCTCTTCCTACGGGAGAGATTGGCAATTTGTGGAGACGTATTGACGACCACTAGCTGCGCCCCTGGGCCAAAGCCACAACCGAAAACCGGTACCAACTACGGAGCATGTACTGGCTGTTAAAACTTCAATCTCCTCTCTCTATAGACAACAAAGTTATCTTATACAAATCTGCTATAAAACCAGGATGAAATAAAAAAGATTGCCACAAAATAAGCGGATTTCACTGTATTTTTCATTAAAAAGAAAACAACTCATAACATAATTATTACTTCAAAGAATAAAAAATAACACTCGAAAAATTAAAACAAACACAGTGCTGGTTCACTAAAGAACTGAGAAATTTGAAAACAAGAAAGTCGCGTTATTTTAGATTATACAAAAAAAAATCAATTTTATGATTTCGTAAACTCCAAGCGTAATGAACGTGAATGATAATAAAATAATTTCTATCATTTTCGCTCAGTTTTTTTAATCCAATTATTCCATTAACTCACATGCTAAAATTGACTATCCTTTTAAACTAAGTCCAATTAACTCAATAAATATCCCAGTAATGACTCCCAATGATGTAGTAGTTTATCCGAAATCCTTAAAGCAGTCCTTTATTTATGGTCCTGACCATATCCCTACTTGTTTTCTTAAAAATTGTGCTGATTATTTCTATGAGCCGTTAACATCCTTATTCAATTTGTCCCTTAAAGAGGGCGTTTTTCCAACTGTATGGAAGGAACCGTTCATAAGCCCGTTACATAAAAGCGGTAGCAAATCTTTAGTGGAGACTTACCGGGTCATAGATAAGCTTTCTGCAATTCCTACATTGTTAGAAGCAATTATAACAAATCAGTTGACGCATTATATCTATTTATTCTAGCATTTCATACAGTCAACGTGGATTTTTCAAGGACAAATCAACTTCTACAAATTTACTTGAGTTAACATCTTATATCTCAAAAGCATTTAGCGAAAACAAAAATGTTGATGTTATATACATATAATGACTTCAGTAAAACATCTGACAAAGTGTGCCACTCGTTGTTCATCTATAAACTTGATCGTCTTGGTCTTCCACCTAATATTCTACGTTGGATCTTTTCATACCTCTATGATAGATCGCAAAGGGTAATGTTTAAAAATACTGTCATTGACGTTACTTCAGGAGTCCCTCAAGGTAGCCACCTAGGCTCGGTTCTGTTCTGGCTTTTTATACACGACATTTCTACAGATATAAAATTTTCCAAAAATTTTAATGTACAGTAAACCAAAAAAAAGTTGTACATTGAAGGTACTCATGTTCAAAGTTTAATATGTTTGCCGTTAGCTAACCTATTTAGGTAAAACTAAAAATAATTAAAACACATAATTCGGCTTTATGCAAACTAAAAAGATGTATATCAAATACCCACGCTTAGTTCGAAACCTTAAACAACGCAAAGAAACTCCATTTTTCGAAACCAAAACAAAAAAACTTGTACACTAAGTTCAAAATGATTAACAGGCTAAAAAGCACTTTTAAGATCCCTGTCTCCTAATTTGACGCCCGCGTAATTTTTATTCCATGCAAGCCCACTACTGTTCAGTACATAGTAACAAAATATATGTAAAAAGCAAGGAAATTTGGAAAGATCAGAAGGAAGTGGCAGACCAAAGTAAATATATACGTCACAGGCAGAGAGAAGGATTGTTCGATATATCAAGGAACAATCTGCAGTAGCTATTGATGCTGAGATTGTTGCTGTCCTACGACAGACTGTGTGATAAATTATCTGCCTTCATTGGATTTTTGAGGATACACAACGCGTAACAAACCAGTCTTATCAAAAAAAAAACAAAAATTTATCAAGCACCTGCAATATGCGAAGGAATATGATTACCAATTTCCCAATTTGATGTGCTTGGATCTGATGGGGTGGTCGTTTGTTTTGCGTAAAGAAGGTGGGGCATTAAATAATAACAATTTAAACAAAACGATAAAACATGCCATGGCCAGAGTCATGGTTTGAAGAGCGATGGGCACAAACAGCATCGGAAATTTAATTTTCGGTGAAAGCACCATGACTAAAGGTGACTACTTGAAAAATTTAAAAGAATGCCTAGCACAATCAGTTGCCAAATTAAATATATATCTTCTACAATTTTTGCCTTGTACTGGACAATTATCCAAAATATTCGTCGGCAATAGTAAGGAAAAGTCTCGTATGGGAGAATATACCCCAAAATATTACCCAGGACTTAGTTCACTCTATAAATAGAAGGCTTAGAGACATGCCAGATGCCGAGGGTTGCTAAACTTAATACCAATTTGTATTAAATAGTTAACTTTTTAACCAGTTAACCAATTTGAACTTAATGTAAAAGTTTTTTTTTGGTTTCGAAAAATGGAGTTTCTTTGCATTGTTTAAGTTTCAGAGCGAAGCGTGGGTATTTGAGATAAATCTTTGTTGTTGGCATAAAACCGAAGTATATGTGTTAGAACTATTTTTAGGTTTAAATAAATAGCTTAGTTAAGAGATATTCAACTTTGAAGATGAGTACCTTCAATGTACGACTTTTTTTTTATTCACTGTATGCAGATGATGTAAAAGTTTATAAATCGCACGTTTCAATTAAAGAAAAGTCTTCGCTACAATCAGACTTAAATAGCATGGCCTACTAGTGTAAAGCATAAGACGTATGCCTCTAAATCTGAAGAAATGAAAAGCAATGTGCTTCTCGCAAATAGCTGATCAGCCTGTTTCTTATACAATAGGTAACCATAATCTGGAACAAGTAGACAATTTTATGGACCTTGGTATCACAATGGATCATAAGCTTAATTTTAATCTTCATATTAATGTGATAGTCAATAAGGCTAAAGGTATACTTGCATTTGTGAAACGATGGTGAAAAGAGTTTTGTGACCCTTATATCACTAAAAACCTGTTTACATCTTTAGTTAGACCGATTCTGGAATACGATTCGCTGGTTGGGAATCCAAGGTATCAAATGTACTCAGACAAGATAGAATCAATTCAATATAATCTTCCGCCTTATACGAGCCGATTAAAATTTATTAATCTTCCTATACTTGTCAGTTGCAGGAAAATGCTTGGTACAATTTGTGTGGTCAAATTACTGACAGACTCAATTTCAAGTCCGCTTCTTCTGAGTGAAGTTAGCCATAATGTTCCCTCCTGTGTATCAGGACAATTTTGTCCGCTATTTTTGAAAACTTATTTTGAATTACACGATTAATTCGCATTCCAGCACATTTGATATATCTGATTCGCTTTTCAGCATTAAGAAAGCGATACTATCCTCTCTCAATAAATGATTGACTAACATATGTAAATACATAATAGTCAGCTGATGAATTTGGTTCTGGAGCTGAATGGTTTTAGATATCGACTGACTGCTTTTGTTATACTACCTCCGGTTAAAAAATTAACTTCAAATCGAAGTATTTAACAATTTAAATGAATTATTACGATATGGATGTCGACCGAGTCATTGTATCCCAGTAATGGTGGTTCTTATGAACAAAGGTGTCTTGAGGGCTTTAAGAGATAATTGCATTATCTACACGTTTGTATAACCTATTTTTATGATAAACTTTCCTGTTTTGCTGAAAAATGGTAACAATCAATTTATGTGACATTTGATCTTGAATAATTTTTTTACAGATCTGGGATCGATGAGGCCTTTCAAATGTCATTTACTGTGGTGCTCGTAACATTCGTAAAAATTTTCAGCTTTATGCGAATTATTGCAACCTTGAAAATCTAACTTGACCGGGCTACTAGGAAACAATTTTAAAAATATGGTTTAAATAGAGTAGCAATAAAAAATATTAGTTACACGTATTAAAATATACTTCAATTAGGTTGGCAAAAAAAATTTATTGAAAAATACCCATCTCAAAAGATATTCCCAAATATGTTAGAAACTCCGTTTGAGCTACAAGTTGGTAAAGTTTCTGTGTACCGCAGATTTTGTGTTGTGTTTTGCAGAAGTAGATATTATAAGTACAATATACTTATTTAGTATTTATTTATGTACATATTCTAAAACTAGCGGCTTAGCTACAAGTCGAACCTTTTGTTGTAATAAAATGTCACATTTTCTGCAATTTGCTGAACGAAAATATTTATTTATGCACACAAAGAAGCTCAAGTTTATTTTATTAATAGGTTGCTTGAATAAGCATGCAAACGATTTTGTGTTTGAGTGTGTGTGTCGAATGTGAAAATAGAGCGAAAGTCATTAACAAGAAAAATTAAAATTTATTGGAATTGTCGTTGACGCGACTCATGCCCATTGAATACAAGCATACACATATAAACATTAGAGTGCGTCCAATTTTTCCATGCGGCAGAATTATTACATACCGAAAATTCAACTAAAGTAATCTCAGACTGAAATCTTACGATAGGATTGGAAAAAGTAGTTCTTATTTATGATTGGTATAGCCAGGGGGTCCTATATATATGTAAGTAATCTCCTAAGTACACTAAAATTTCAATATAATTGTACTAAATTTATTAATGATCTCTTTTACTATAGATTATTTTGACCTGCCCTAATGCACTTTGTTTATAAGTACTTTTTCGATGCTACCTAAAAATCTAAATTCGAAGTGCCATCATGGCCAAGGCATCATAGTCTTGAGAAAAACGTAAATACGGAGACAAAATGGTAAAAATTAACATTAAATTAAGACATGTACATATATTTATGTACATACTTACATATGTATGTATTTTTGTAATATTGTCTATTTTTACGCAACAGTATTCCTACAAGACCAAGTCTCATTATCAAGTTCAGAAGGCTTTCAACAAACGAAAAGAACAAACATTTGACCCGCTCGTCAGTCGTCTCCGTAGCCCTTACGCATCAATTTCAGCATAATGATTTGTGTTTTAGCTGACCTTAGCCAAACGAATTTGCCGCAGCATAACAAGATGAAAAAGTAAACAATGGGCTTGTTAGGCAGGAACTGGGTAAAAATATGTGCTTGTAAATGCTTATGTGTGTGTATCTAGTACATCTTTACATTCGTGAATGCGTAAATGAATGACATAAATTATTGAATTTTAAATTGGTACTGAAATAAACATGTTTGCGTTACTAGGGATGTTAATTTTTTCGATTTTTGCGATTCCGGGATTTTCGGGATGTCGTTGGTTCAATAGCGGGATTCCGGGATCAGGCCCGGGATTTAGATATTTATTATTTTTCAATGGCTTAACATGAAAAAGTTGCATCAATATGGTTTGAGAAGCTCTCCTACCATATAATGAATAATGAGTAAATGGGTTTGGAACGTACTTTTTTATTTAAAGTGAAAACTATTTCATAAGTAACAAAACGACAGACAGTAATTAAATTTATATGCATTTAATAATACTTTAGTGTGTACATATCCGATAAAGTAATTTAAGGTATGTCGAAAAAAGCTCGATGCAAAAAAAAATAAGTCAAAAAATTTATTTTCTGGTTGAAAGAAGTTCATAATTCTAGTGGCAGAAATAAAAGAAGCGCCTTTATTCGACCAGTATTGTCTATATTCCTTTTGTTTATCCAAAATTTGCATTTTTTTATAAAAGTCTACTTCATATTTCACATAATTAACTGCATATGTATAAATGGGCATTTCTCTGACGTCATGATTTTTTAAAACGACTTTATAGAGCTCTTACCGCCAAAATAACGTAAGGGAGATTTTTTTCAAAATTTTCATTTTGATGCAGAAATATTCCTAGAGCATTAAGATGCATTTCTGCATCAAAACGAAAATTAAAAAAAAAAATGTTGCTTACGTTATTTTGGCGATTAGAGCTCGTTATAATTTCAAAGATATGGTTAATTCCAAAATTTATTTAAAAAAATTCAGTGCAATGTAAAACAAAAGTATGCGTACCAAATGAAATAATTTTTTTGGGTTCACAAGGATGAATAGGAATTGAAAATGCCCCTTTTATCTATTTTATTTTTTTAAGGTAATAAAGTTAGTCCTTAACATATAATTTTTTCAAAAATAAGAATTGAAAAATCTCAAGGATATTCAAAGATAAAATTATACGGACCAAAAAATGTAATGTGTTTTAACTCTACAGAATCTTCTCTTTCATTTGATACCCATACTGGTTTCTTAAGTATATGGCGCTGAAATTTTTAAATCATTTTTTGAATTCTAGGCAAATAATCCCGGGATTTTCGGGACTTAGAAATGACCGGGATTCCGGGCAAATTTTTTTAGTTTCACTTTTATTTCAACATGTTTTGATTAAAAGAAAAATACTGATAAAAATATAATTTTTCATAAAAAACAGGGTTGAAATCTTTAAATTCCTGCCCGTATTTTGTTTATAAGTCAAATATGAGTGGCATTGTGCTACTATGATAGCACGGCCGGGTAATCATAGCCAACTTATGTACAGTAGTTAAAAAAATGATAGCCGCACCAAATTTTGACAAGTTTTAAAATATTATTTTTGTTGCTACATAATTTCGGTTAGTTTTTTATAGTTCGTTCTTTACCAACATCCGTATAAATACAAGTTTAAAGGCAGTGTCACACGATTGGGTATTTGCCAAAATTTGGTGTAAATCGTATCCCAATCGTTTGAGCACCCAAAACATTTTTCACTATCCCAATCATGAAAATTAATTTATTTAAATTTTTCAATAGAACATCGCGGTATTGTACCAATCTTTTGACTAAAAGGTGTGCTATTCAAATGACTTATCGTCGTTTAAAGTACAAAACCGCGTATCAACATAATGCAAAACCGCGTATGTGAGGTAGCATACATTATTTTGTAGAGAGTAAAAACACTCATATTTCAAAATGTTTCTCTCTTTTATAAAACAATCGCATTTTTGGCTGGTATATTTCAGGACGAATGGATAAGGCTTGAGCAAAGAGCTTCGGTGAGCAAATCCAATTTTTGGCAAAAAATGTCAGTTACGCGGTTTTGTAGAACGATGATACGCGTTTTTGTACTTTAAACGACGTTGTGATTATTGCCCTGTTTTCAGACAATTACGAAACTCGACATTAAATTTCTTAACGCAAATAACTAGAACCGTTTCTGAACAGATTCTTATTTTAAACAATGAATTAGGTTGCTTAAGTTTAATTTTGCATACTACAAACAGCTCCATCAGAACGTATGAGTTGAAGCGATTTCCTCATAAAGAAATCATTCTATCTCGAATTCGAAAAACTAAAAAGTTCTTATTTAAATTCTGTGTTAAAAGTTGCTTTGAAGCGTAAGATTGTTCGGCAGGGCGTATGAGTAACACATTGTCTTGTGGAAAGACGAGGGAGCGTATGCGTTAAGCGAGAAAAAGGCTTTCAGCAATAGACATATATAGTTATAGGTAGTGTAAGTACATATGTGCATATTATATATTAAGGACAGTTCAAAGGTATACCAGCATTATATTACCCACATGTATTGACAGTCACAACTATATGAATGAACATATGTACATATGCATGCATGTATACTCGTATATACATACATATCTACATATAGGTAGATATGTAGAAGCTGACAACAAATGTTCAATTATTAAATTCATGGATAGTTATCTGCATCATAACTTTGCTATAATTTTTTTCTGTCATATTGTTATTACATATACATATATATGCATATATACTTATGTATGTATGTATGTATGCATGTATTCATATTTTCATTGCTCCCAAAGGAGGTCGGTTTCATTCACTTTTGCTCTTTTTTCACTTTGTTCATTTACCAACAACAATGTATTTTATTTGATGTAATCTTTCTTATTTACTCTTTCGTTAGAGTCGTGCATGGTCTTCTCTTCTTTTCATTTTCTATTTCGTTTAATGTTTGATATTTGAAATCTCGTTTTTTTTTTGCTCTGCTCTGGCTATTGTCTCGAAGGGTAGGAAAATTATCAATTTGCTGTTATTGATTGATCTCGCGTTCGCTTTTTATTTATTTGTAGATTTTCATAGAAAAAGAAGTGGAATAGACGTCTGCATAGCAATTTTAATTTTGATTTGCAAATCTAAAAAGAGGTACACTCTCCAAAAAAAATGTTTAATTTTTAAACTTGTGAGCACACATATATTTTATATATCATTTTCTTCTCAATCTCTTAATAAATCGATTAATATAAGTGCAATTCATTTTCATCGAGTGCTTCAAAAGTTAGACGAGGAATAAACATGAAATAGAAAACAAGTTGCTCAAGTTGTAAATTTTGAGCAAATATTTTGAAAGTTGAACTCACTTAATGAGGATGTTCTAAATTCAATTGCATCCGCCGTTTTACCAGATTGGCTCCGGTTTTCGAGATAACGATACTTGAAAATTTGATTAAATTTTAACTATTTTATAAATAACTCCCTCAGTTTTGAAGTTATTTTATAAAATTTTGCACATAACGGTTTTTTAATATTACCTCAATTATTCCTTAAAATTATCGAAATGGGTGCAGGATCGCAGAATATTTTATCTTTAAAAGTTGGTTTATTCTGAAAGCACATCTATTGCTAAGGTATCCGTAATTGTTTGTAGAATACAATATATACCTAAAAAGTTCTTAAAACTGAATGCTTCAAAAACTACACGCGATAAACCGAAAATTTTAAAAATTGTGAAATGTGGAGTTACAGACTTTGAGTTACTTGTCATTGCGTTATTTTTTAATGCGCACTTTTCTTACCTACTACATACGAAGTGTACACATAAGTGCTAAATACCCATTAAATTTCAAATCAGGATATGGTGGGCTTCAAAAGTTATGACATAATTAATTTTGCCCCTCTTAAATGTTACATAAAAAATTCACTTGTTTTCATTAGTTTTTTCATTAATTTAAACACCTATAATTCAAAAGTTATGAAGAAAATTTATCCAAAAATTTTTTTTTTTAGGCTTCAGGTATACGTCAATGAATTATATCCAAAAGAAAGCAACTGGATATAGTTTCCAACAGTGAAAATAAAGCTAAATAACACCAAGGTTACCTGAACTTTAGATTTGCCCATATGCAGAACTAGCTAGGTAACTTGTATATTTATATATATTTTTACTTTACAACTTTTTGTCTGGGTCACTGAATCCCTTCTTTTTTACATTAAAACTGGTAATTTTTCAAATAACACAGTTTTTTTTAAGTAAGTATGTAAGTATGTGCATATGTGAGTGGTTTTAAATGAATTAAATGGCTGTTTGGACGCATTGCTGTTCGCTCTTGATTCCTTTAAAATGTGCTGCTACTTACAGAAATTCATACATGCAAATAAACCAAAATAAAGAACTGATTTAAAAAGATTCTAGTTTAAAAAATTTTAGAAATGTGCACAGTGATAGAAAAAGAAAGGAAATATTCTACACTCTTACGAGCATATGTACTAATGTGTGTATGTACATACGTTTTTTTTATAGATTTGCTAATGTCGCCCTTTCGTTGTCAGACAGAAAACTTGCTTTTTGTCGTTTTCACTGCCAATATTTGCGCATGTATGTATATATGTTTGTAGTTAACTAGGCCTTCACGCTTTTCCTTCATTTAATGCGTTAATTTTCCATTTACTTTCACTTTTTTTTGCAAATTTATTTGCTCACTTTATTTTCTTTTAAAAACTCCACCCAATCTTTATTTTGAATTTAAGTTTATAACCATGCATTAGTATGTTAGTATACTTTTTCACCCAATTTTTTCACTGCCCTTAGTATATACTATATTATTTTTTCACTGTAACATACTTTTTTATTTTCTTCGGGCTGTCACTTTTTATTTGCATTGCATTCTGTAGCCGATTTTCTAGGCAAACCCATTTTTCACATATTTCTTCTACTCAAAAAATATATATTTTCATATTTTTTTCTTTTTGGATTATCTTTGCCTGACTTTTCCCTGATTTAGGGAGCACCTCAACACTTTCGTTCGTAGCTGAGCTCTACCGACGTCCGATTGCAGCTGTGGCCGTTGCTCCACTAAACGCTGGGTCGCCGTCAGTTTTCCATCACGCACTTCGGCCGCGTACGCCGAATACAATAGACGAATGTGCGAAAGCAAGAACAAATGGCAAACTGGCTCTCTGGGCTAACCTTCGCATACATCCAATTTTCCAACTCGTTTTGGCCGCCTTAGCATTTCTTTCCGCTCACTGATGTTGGAAAATCGCATGTCTAACAGACTAGTAAATCTTCCCGTTTCTCTTACTCTCATTTTCACTATACCATCGCCTATTATGTTTTCTCTCTGTGCGTGTACTCGCGTCTTCTCTTCACAGAAGCTTTGCCATTTTTCGGCTTTTCATTCTCACAACCATTTGTTGTTATGGCTGTTTTGGTTGTAATTATTTTCGGTTTTGCTTATTTTTCCATTTCGTTTCATTTGCGTTTATTTTTTTAATTTTCGCATTTCTTCTGTTTTTCCTGATTTTGTTGTGATAGCGAGTCTGGAAAGCGTGGCACATACGTATGTACATAATGTCCGAATGTTTTTATTTTCCATAATTTTTACGCTGTTTATCCACCTGGTCCGCTCGTTTGTAGATAAATATGTATGTGTGTGTATGTCGTATTAATTTCTCTTTTTCCCAGCCAGCAAATAAACGTAAATTTTGCCGACAGTGCAGTTTAGTTCAATTTTCGTATCCGGAAAACGTTCGAGAAAGATGTGCCGCTATTTGTTAGCTTCCAGAAGGTGCCGGGTTCGAGTTTCGTCAGGCGCCCTAAGTTTATTTAATTTAATTTTAGCCATGAAAAAGTATCTGTGAAGTGCAGAAGGAAAGCGTATTGAACGAAAAATTCAGTCAGACAAATTTCAGAAAAAAACAGCCGAAAACGTATCCTTTTCACCACAATTTTCGGTACTTTTCTGTACATAGGTCTCTGCCGCACACTTTCGTGGGAAATGGAATCGGTAAACGGACAAAAATATGGTTTTCACCCACTTTTTCCCGTTTTCGGATTTTTTGCTGGCTGGGTTGCTATCAAGTCAGCGTTGTAGTATTGCAGCCGTGGGTAAGGCATCAGTAACAGTGGACCACGCGCAGTACTGCTTAGCTTGTTATAAGTATTTCAGACTTAAGTTCACGGAGAAATGGTCATAAAGTGTGCTGAATAAGTGAAATAAAACGTTTTACTATAATAGTTATTGAATCTAAATATTATATAATTGCAGATGGAGGTATACTCATACTCTTAGAGTTAATAACTCTGTAAGGAAAATTTTAAGTTTTCAAATTGCACAAAAAAAAACGCCGAAACAGGTAAACTTAATTTTGGGTCGTAGATCACCGCCCTGTTTTTCTTGATCAGATCATTTTCGCAAGAAATTTTCATTTAAAGTTTGCATTGTGAATGAAAAAAAATGCTAACTTTAACAGGGAACAATTTAAAAAATAAAAGATTTTTTGTAAATTCCTCTTCTATTACATTTCTATTCTTTTAAAAAAACATCAAGCTATCAGTGAAGAAAATTGATAGATAAATAAAGTTGTTAATGGTAAAAAAAAAATAATTACATACAACATGTTTCCATCCAAAATTTATTATTTCATAGCAGCCCGGCGAACTTCGTCCCGTCCAAAATTAATTTTTTTATTGAAATATTTGGTCCAACGTTTTCGCCAGCTACTCACGTTCACGTTTGGTTTTGTGGTCGACAGAAGGCATATCCCCATTGTCGTCTTAAATAACCTGACGAAAGCGTTATACCGGGAAGAAGTCCTTGCGGCTCGATAGTGAATCGTCCTTGAATCTGTATAGTATAGTTGGTGGCAATTTACAAACTGGTGAGTTTCATTGTTCCACATTCTGTTTAGTCACCGTAAAGCAAGGACCGCAATGGTTCTGATGGATGATTTAACGGGAGTAATTTAACTTTGATGCCTGGTGCCTCCGAATAGACGATTTTTAGCAATAACTCGGTTCCAGCGCCACTAAAAATTATCATTAAAATCGTTTCGGTCGTTTAGGAGGAGTTAAGCCACCATAATAAGTCTTTTACGTACTGACGCTCTTCGGCATTTTTTCCCATACAAAAAAAACTCTCACGCATTCGTTATATGGAGAAAATACGCAACATCATCAGCTAAAAAAATTCTGGAAAGTCAACGGTGTCTTATAGCTATTAAAAACTTGCACTTTATGATACTGAAATTGAGTGAACTACAAAACTGTATAATCAAAATTTTGTACAAAAAAATTTATTACGAAAAAGAAAAAAACACTGTATTCTGGGTGTATATATTTACAGATAGGTAAAAGTTTCAATATGTTAATAGCACGACTTCCCTTTTCCAGTAGCCCCAAAATCTCTATACCAACTTCCAGGACATTACCATAAATACTTTCAGAGATATACGGTATGAAAAATTCGATATGTATGGGTGATGCCACGCTCCCTTAATATATCCAAAGTCTGCAATAGGTGTCCAAAATTTCAAAAAATCGGTACAGCCGTTCGCGAGATCACCTCTTATAAAAAGAAGGAGCTTCTCTTTATATAATTAGTGTAGGTAACACAGGGCAACGTCGATTTTGATACGGCAGATGTTGTAGCTGGTTTTGATAGGCTTTTTTTTTGCTGATTAAGAATGCGTAAGTACAATGTTTCCATCAGCTCCAGATTTTGAGAAAAATGTGGTGAAAGTGTAAAAAAATCGCGTTTTTTGCAATACATGAGAAGCTCTAGCAATGCAACAAAAAGTGATAGAACTTAGGCTTAAATTAGGGCTTGGACTTCTGACTTCAATCCCTGAAAATACCATTCCTGCACCTTGACCGTAAGGTTACCTATAGATATTTATTTAACAGCTAACATTGATTTTTACACCATTTTTGACGATAAAAAGTAAATGAGTATAGGTGACCATTAGGGAAAGGTGCAGGAATAGTACCTTCCGGGATGGTAGTTTGTAGTTCTAGCTTTAATTTAAGCCTACGTGGAAGGTTCTATCACCTTTTGCTTAATTGCGGTAGGAACTCAAACTTCCCGAAATCAGTTATTCCTGTTCAACAAATGACTATAAGGGATGGTTTCTCCAACTCAACTTAACTTAGTTAAGCCAATTTGCTCGACTTAGTCAAGAATAAGCTGTGTAAAACGTACGCTAACTTTTGACTTAAGTCAAAAAGTGGCTAAACTAAGTTAAGTTGAGTTGGACAAACCAGCCCCAAGTGACCATCAAGCAAAGGTGCGGGAACTTGCTTTAATCAAAGCCTAAGTGGAAGGTTCTACCAATCTTTGTTTCTTTGCTAGAGCTTCTCAAATATTGCAAAAAACTAGATTTTTTTACAATTTGACCTAGTTTTTTCTTAAAATCTGGAGCTGATGGTAACTTTTTGCTACCGGATTCGTATTCAGCACAAAAAAATCTGTAAAAAATAGCGTTAACATTTGCTGCATAAAATTTTTTCCATTTTTGTTGGCCTGTGTAATAAGTATTTTTAAATAGCCAATACCCGCATGTTTGCGGCGCCTTCAAACACCTTTCGAACTGTAAAACAATGACTCGATTCGATTGAAGATTTTTTGGAATTGATCGGTATCTGGTCCACCTATCAGAAAAAATATCCTATATGTTAACCCAGCCAATAAGCTACCCACGTGCTAAATTTCAAGCAAATCGGACCATTAATAAGACTGTTTCGAATAGTTCGGTCTCTGACCCACTTAACGGAAAAAATGAATCCTATATGCTAATCTAGGCAAAAGGCTACCAACGAACCAACTGCATTTTTTTAAGCATAGCTCGATCCCTGCGCCAACTATCGGAAAAATTAAAACCTTGTACACTCCTTCTTCTAAACACGTTTCCAAAAAAGTAGCACCCATTCGAATCGGTTATGAAACATAGGAGAAAATTGTTCCCAATTGATTCAAGCCCCCAATGAATTTCACAATTATCCGAAACTTTCCAAGTTTTCGTCGAAAAAAATTCAAATTTTTTGCGTTCTTCCGGATTTTTCCAAGTTTTCCACTTAGAATTTTCTACTTTTCCATTCGAATGCCATTCCGAAGGAATTGCACACAAAATTCCATACAAAAAAATCAATTTTCGATTTTTCCAATTTTCCGACTTTTCCGGAGGGTTTTCCCAAAATTTTCTTTCGTTAAAACTTTCTCCTGGCAACTACGAACAACTAAAAAAAATGTTTAGCCAAATCGGCCCAACCGTTCTCAATTGATGAATTACTATACATTTTTCACACCATTTTTATATACATATCGTCGTCTCAGAAAACGGATGTCGAATGTTACAAAACACGGTTTTGAGAAAATTGACTTTGAAGTTTAAGGTCGAATTAATCCGAAACTGTACGGTAGATTTTTGTAACTTTTGAAGGAGACGTAGTTGGTGTTATTAGTTTTGATTTTCCATATTTTTACATTTAATATCTCTTAATGTTAATGAGAAAATTTACTTTTCATTCCGTATACATTTGTCGTAAGTAGCGTTTACTCACCACTTTGTTTGGTCCACAGAACATACGACAATAGTAAAGTATCTATTTCAACGACGATGGTATAATTTGATGAAAAAACCAGACATATTTATTAAATAATGATTACTTATTAGAAAAAACATAACAAAAACATAATCATGTATTTAATAAAAAAAAATCTGTACATCTCTTATGCTGTAAATATGTTACGAACAT
>NW_023458564.1:16380546-16413267 GCF_013731165.1 Rhagoletis pomonella | reverse complement strand
CACAACACAACACAACACAACACAACACAACACAACACAACACAACACAACACAACACAACACAACACAACACAACACAACACAACACAACACAACACAACACAATACAATACAATACAACACAACACAAAACAACACAACACAACACAATACAATACAATACAACACAACACAACAGCTCCGGGCATGTTAGCGTTTTAAAACTTTTATATCTTGGAAACTAGACTTCGGATTGACTTGAAATTTCATGATATCCTCAACAAAAGTGTTTTACGTCATATTTCCAAGTTGTTTGACTTTACGAAATCGCACACAAATATGTATGTAGATACATTTGAAAAGTAAACTTTATTCCGAATAAAATTCTTAAAATAATACAAGAATATAATTCCGAATAAAAGGCTTAAAATAATATAAGAATATAATGGTATTATAGTAAGATAATACTTGTAAAATAAAGAATATGAATAAATTGGAAATTACTAACTTTTAAACTACATCTAGATATTGCATTGCGGCATACATATTAGTAGAATGTTCTGAACACACGGGTCTTTTGCACAATATGCACGTTTTCCTTGTTGGGCGAATATAGAACAATCATTCTTTATTTTTATTCTGCCCACACTGTCACGTTCTTCCTTGTCTCCTAAATACGGCAACATCCATTATTCTCAAAGGACCGCCGTTTATTGCTTCAATAACGTTGCGTGTAGAGAATTTTCAGATTATTCGACTACATATTGGGTGCAATTATTATTAATAAAACTAGTAAAACTGTCAAAAAATAAAATTATGCTCAGAGCGAGAGAGTAACATTGGAAAGTACGGGATCGCTTTTTAGTAAAATGTGTTAACTTCTGTCAACTTCAACATAACCTCCAAATTTTAGTTGTAAATTTTTGCTTTTTTTACACTCAGCTCACACATATAAATAACCAAAACGGTATCGGAACTATTACTAGCTCTTACTTTAATTGCATGTTGGGCCAGTTGCTCACTAAGTTGGTGAAGGAACATCCTAGTCGGACTTTAGAGACCTTCAGGTGTGGGCAATTCTCTACGAAGATTATGTACGTAGTAAGGACAGCCACATCCAGAATATTATAAAAAATTCCCAAGGCCGCTTGATTGAATATTCTACAAGGCATTTATCTATTACTACGTTTATACGCATGCATAAGTCGCTTTAATTCATTTCGCCGCGATTCAAAACATATGTATAAACTGAATTTCAATTCGCTTTGAAAGAGCGAAGTGTTTTGGCTCACACTCCATTTCAAATCGGTAGTTTATTTCTCCAGACAGTTAGAAAGAGTGTATAAAAACCGTTCTCACTCAAAGCGAATTAGAGATCAGCTGTTCCGCTCAAATAATCGCATCAGTATTTAAAAGCTGATTAATAATAATCGTTCTTTTTCTTTGCCACGATTTTATAATGCGGAATAAAACTAGATTTTTATCACGTTCCATTATGTTAACTTATAAAATGTCAAATGAAAACAGCTGATTTTATTTGCTTTTGAAGACGGTTACTTTGATGCCGATATAAAGCCGTAAGTATAAACACTAGAGCGAAATATGTACGGTGTCAATGCGCTTTCAATTAAGTCGATTATTCTGTGCGTATAAACGTAGTATATGTTATCAACGCCACATTTGCTTTGGTTGGAATCTAATATCAATAGTGGCTTCTTCTTGAGACCTTTTACTTCGGTTGTCTAATGCATTCTTGACGAGACCTCAACTGATTTATTTTTCTTCCGCACGTACTGGTATGTACATATTTGTAGACCTAAGTATGTTGTGGGTTTGGGAATCTGGCAGTTTATAGTGGTGGAGCAGCTGAAAATTTTCCTTCCTTGGCAGTATAGTTTCCCATATTTCGTTAAGTTCTTCATGATCTTCCGGGTCATATTCTGATAAATCGATTTCTTCTATATCGGAGTCAGCTGAAGTTACATCATCTTCGTAATCGTCCACAATCTATTCAGATACGAAATGCTCGTCGTCACTACTTTTTTCTCCTAAATCTTCTAACTTCTAGCGAATGTATCCTTGCTGTTCCTCAAGATCAAGTGCACTAAGTTGTCGTGGAGTAAGCCATTCACCATTTGCCATTTTTACTTTTATAAATTCTATTCCGTTGCGTAACACTTGGTTAGAAAAACATTATATCTCTTCAGTCTCCAAGTTCGCACTACATAGATTCAAGTAAATATTAGAGCTTAGGTACTTTTTTGCCTACACGTTCTTCAGGTTTGTTCAAGTTTTTAACTACACAGAAAGAATTATTTGCGTCTACCTGAAAATGCCGTGTTTCAATAATCATACAAGTTTTGTACTTAGACAATTTTTTGCATACATTCAAAACCAACGATGATAGGGTGTGTTCTAAAGCATTATTTAAATATACAGTAAAATAACATATTTCTCAAATCTTTCTTCAGATATTTAAAACAAACATGTTTCCTCAGAAAATAACAATACAAATTTAGCCAGCTTAAAATAAATGTGTTAAATATTCACATTTTCGTCACAACATAATGCCGTTTCCCATACAAAATGTATTTTACCCGGGTATGCTGCTGTTGACGTCCGTATAGTTTTTCTGCTGTTGACATAAAGGTTAATTGACGATAGTAAAACTACATAACATAGACCTAAAATTTCTGCACGCAAGAACAAATTTGAGATCGATTTTAAGCGACCGTTATTCATATACCTACATTTGTACATTCATATGTACATATACATATTACTTTTCATATCAATTCAAGTCTTCTACATACGCCCCACGCTTTGTATGTTCAATCTCATAAATTGTTTATAATGACTTTTCTAAAATTTCAAAATCAAAAGTTATCAAAACAAATTCTATGGGACTGAGAAATATTATTTTCTAGTTTTTTGTCCATTTATAAATGCGTGGTATATTAAAAGGTTTTTTTTTCTACTTTTTAGTCTTGTCTGTATAAAATTGTGCAATAATAATAATATAATAATAATAATAGATTTGCGCTTACACATATGTTATTGTTTGGCAGAGCCTCTCCTCCGATTTGTGGCGTGCGCCTTGAAGTTGTCACACAAAGCGGAGGGACCTACAGTTTTACGCCGACTCCGAACTGCGATTGTATTTTTATGAGAAGCTGTTTTTCATGGCAGAAATACACTCGGCGGTTTGCCATTGCTCGCCGAGAGACGACCGCTGTTAAGAAAAAACCTTTTTTATACACTTTTTGCGATGTTGCTTTGACTAGGGCTTGAACCCAGGCGTTGCGGAGTGGAAGCGCGCACTGCTTACCACTACACCACAGCGGTCGACGAAATTTTGCAATAGATATATTAAAATAATTTAAAGATACCCTGCAAAAAATTGTGCAACTAATCTCTAAAGAGAGTAGTCCGAAATTACTCTCAATCGGGTACGATTGGGCATTTATTAGTCGCAACTAGTCTCATACGGGTACTAATGGAGGCCAATTAGTCTCGACTCATCCCTTATTAGCCGTGGGTAACACAGTGCGGAGCCGCGCCATTGTGGTGATACCGAGAGCTGCGTTACTGGCGCCGATACCGATTTTCACAACTCAGTGACGCAATGGCGCCAGCAACACCGGAACACTGACGACACCAGGCGGCGCAAAGAACCAGCAAAGAACACCCAAAAGCGAAGTGTCACTTGTAAAATGTGCAGCATTTTTACAAGGTGGTGTTGCTAAAATTAGCCGCGGTCCTTCTGAATGTGAAAATTATGTGTTTGTTGTATTTTTGGGTTTTGAACTTGGGTATACTTGAGTTGATTTTACCCAACCGATACCACCTTGTATTAATTCACCTTAGTTCAACACCGGAACTCTGACAACACCGGGTGTCGCAAAGAACCAGCAAAGAACACCCGAAATAGAAGTGTCTCTTGTAAAATGTGCAGCACAAGGCGAATTTATACAAGGTGGTGTTGCTAGAATTCGTCGCGGTCCTTCTGAATGTGAAAATGATGGGTTTGTTGTATTTTTGGGTTTTGAACTTGGGTATACTTGAGTTTTTTCTCAACCGATATCACCTTGTATTAATTAACTTTGGTGCAGCATGCAGCAATAAAGGAAATGAGCCTTAGCCTGAAGAGGCGCAATTGCGCCAACACACTGTGCTGATTCCGACAGTGGCGCTGGAGTTAGTGCGCCAGCGCCAAAAAATTTGCGCCGTTACCCAGGCCTATCCCTTATGGGTATAATTGGAGATCAATTAGTCCCCAACTCAACTCTAACGGGTACTATTAACGATTTAATGATATTTACGCACTTAGTCAATGAAATTTCATGTGCGGCGTTGGCACACAGAGAGAGTATTCGCCTAACCAAACTGAGCAACCCGGTTCGAATCTCAGCTGGCGCAAATGTTTATTTTTATTTTTTAAAAGTGACTAGTCGATTTTTATACCCTTTTGGGTATAAAAGTGAACAATTAGTCTCTTCATAGGACATGCTCGAACAAAAGCGAACAGTTCATTCCATATAAAGAGATCAAAAGTGGTATTAGTCGCATGTTCCTTTGCGATTGCTCCCGGAGTCATCCCGGATTAGGCCCATTTTTTGCAGGGTAATAATAGATTGGTGCACACACTTGCATATACACATGTATGTACACCAATTAAATACATATGTATGTACTATTTTAGTTTCGTTCCTCAACTTTTCTGGATGAAACCTCTGAAGGGGCACCGAAATTGCGCATATGGAAACTGTGCATTTAGACATTATTTCCGTTTCAACCGAAACTGTGCATGTATGCTTTATTTCGGTTTTTACCATATGCATTATTTCGGTTTAAACCGAAACTGTGCATGTATGCATTACTTCGTTTTTTTTCATATGCATTATTTCGCTTTTAAAACGAAAGTATGCATATGCATAATTTCGGTTTTTCTAATATGCATTATTGCGGTTTTCAACCGAAACTGTGCATATATGCATTATTTCGGTTTCTTTCATATGCATTATTTCGGTTTTCAACCGAAACTGTGCATATATGCATTATTTCGGTTTTTTTCGTATGCATTATTTCGGTTTTTTTCATATGCATTATTTCGTATGCACAGTTTCCATATGCACAATTTCAGGGTGCCCCTCTGAACTGTCAAAAAGCAAAATTGCTCTCAGAGAAGAGATTACAAGCAAATTAACAAAAACACTTATAAAACTTGATCTTTTTTCGCTACAATATACGTGTTCAAAAGGTGAAAATTCAGATGCACTTTTGTTTTTGCTTATTCAACATTTAAATCTTTGAACAGCTGTTGGTTTGACACATAACCAGATTAACTTAACCAGCAAAAGTTCTTCGGGTAAAATCTTGCAATTTCTGACAAAGAGAGTACCGATTTTACTCTCACATTTTTCCCCTACTTTGCCAGAGAACCGAGTACGTGAACGCTTTCTGGTATATTCCTGTAAATTCTTGCAACTTCTTGCGAGTTGGGGGACGCAACTATTGTATAAAGGAGAAAGATTTCCCCTTCCCCCGATTTATCATTTCCTGCCATTAAATGTACTTCGAAAAAGTCCGATTTGAGGCGTAAATAGCTACTATACGCACACGAAATAATGGCACTTTTTTCATGACCGCTATCTAAAGAGATCGGTACTTAGCTTTATACATTCAAATAAGTCGTTTAAATTAAGCTTGTAAGCCCAGAATAAGCAAAATAATCAATAATAAAATATTAATAATAATAAAAGTGACAGCACTTAACCATTTCAGTGAGACAGTACATACACTTTTAAGGCACATGTGATTTCTAATTCGGAAAACCTAATTAGCAAACCTGATTAAAAGCAAACTGCAAAAAATGGTTCGGAAATGCATCACTAAAAAAACAGCAAAAATAACTTTCGGAAACGCATGATCAATGTCGAAAAAAATTTATAAGTTATTCGAGTTTGCAAACCACATTCGCGTATCTTTCCGAAACCACGTCGAACATCTGACACAACCCTCTAGCTCTCGCGCCATCTGTGGGCCATTAGAGTTAATTTTTAGAACTACATTAACTACCAGTGCTCGTAGCCCACTCCGCTCAGTCTAGATTCACTCCGTTTATTTTTTAATTTTAAATCTACCCTCTACTCCGCTTGACTTCAAATCTACTCGGTTTTTTCATGTTTTGTCCCTCTTAAACAATTTTTTAACAGTTAACTCGCGGGTTTCTGTAAAAATTAATAGTTAAACAAAATCTCACTCATGAAAGAAACCCTTTCACAAAAATGAGTTAATACTACTCTTGGGCAGTATCGGTACAAAAAGTACTCAGACTTCACAAAAGGATCGACAGAACACGATCTTCAAAAGTATCGATTCTGACTACTCCAAAGTACCCAGTACTCACAAAAGAACTCAAAAGTACTCAGAATTTAACAGATCTCGAAAGTTTTCAGTACTTAAAAATACGCTGCTCCAATCATCACTTTGATGCATGCACTCAGGATCGACTCAAAGTAGTCAGTTGCAAGTGACGAATAGATACTTAAAAGTACTGAGTTTTATTATATTCAGAAATGATTGTACTCAACTTGAAGTTCCCAATAGTTTTCAAGTACAATACTTGTACCCAGTAAAACTAACCATTCATTTGGGGTAATTTTGGATTAATATTTTAATCTTAATAAATTGCTGAGATTTCTACACTAAGCATTGAAATGTTACCAACACGTATATGTACATATAAGTATTTAAAAAAGAACTAAGCACTCTCAAAAATACCCGATCCTTAAAATTCTCGATACTAAAGAACTTGATCCTTCCCAACACTATTTAATACAGTAATTTTGCTATTTTTTGATATAAGGATGTAGAGCTTGGCGTATGTAGAATTTAACTTAAGTTGTTAAAAAATAAGTTTATAAATAAATGTGTATTAGAAATAAAAAAGGTCCTTGGGCTAATTCTCTTTAAACAAAGGGTCGGCTAGATATATTCTACTTTATAGAAAATCGTATTTAATCATGAATCAATAATATTTAACTTATTTTCTATGTCATACAATTCAGGTTAAATTTCAAAGAGGTTTCTCATACCCATAGTGACATTTTTCTCCAAAGCGAAAATAACAAACGCAAATAGAGTACGGACCATTTGTTTTTGCTCCGATTTTTGAATCGATTTACTCCTGAATGGAGTTGATGCTCCGAACACAGTTATATTACATTTGCACGTAGTATGAAATAAGATTAGTATTCTAGGGTTAGCGGCCGCTGTGGTGTAGTGGTAAGCAGTGCGCGCTTCCACTCCGCAGGACCCGAGTTCAAACCCTGGTCAAAGCAACATCGCAAAAAATGTAGAAAAAATGTTTTTTCTTAACAGCGGTCGTCCGTCGGCAGGCAATGGCAAACCTCCGATCGTATTTCTGCCATGAAAAACAGCTTCTCATAAAAATACAATCGCCGTTCGGAGTCGGCGTAAAACTGTAGGTCCCTTCCCCTTGTGTGACAATATCAAGGCGCACGCCACAAGTCGGAGGAGAAGCTCGGCCAAACACTAACATATGTGTAAGCGCCAATCTATTATTATTCTAGGGTTAAGGTACAGGCGGGGTTTCCTTTTCCGTAATTTAAAATCTATTACACCACATCTACTACAATACCAAGTTGTTATTCGAATTGTGCTTTTCGAACATAGCCAATACACAAACCTGTAGGGTTTTCCACACTTTGTTGCGCCCTGTTTTGTCACAGGTTGACTGATATTTCAAACACCTGCAGAGAACTTTTATTTATTTTATAAGTTCTCTGCATATGTACATATTCCGAAATTTTTTTATTTATAAAGGCTCTTAAGAAAAACTAAAAATTCATATAAAATTACGCACAATAAATGGTAAATCAATTTGCTTCTATAAAAAATTTCTTAAATCAGCAGCTCTTAAGAAAAAAATACTCGTACATCTCGTCGCTACCATGTCCAACTATCGAATGTGCAAATCGGCAGTTTTCAAAATTTTGATTTGCCACTAATAATTTTATTTCGTATAGCAGCATTGCTTAAGTTGTTGTTTTGGACAACTTATTTGTTGGTTAATGACTGCAAATAGTTTTATAGAAAATTAGAAACGAGAAATAATACTTTCATAAAAATATAAGTACATACATACATAGATTTAAAAAGCTGCTTGAAAACAAAAGTTTTATGAAAATGTCACATTAAACATCTACGTTATTTTTTATAAATAGGGCCGTAAACATTTCCTTACGTCGTCAATTTCCATATTCTATTTTTACTCTTTCAATATCACTGACCAGCGCACAGTGGCCAATTTTTCGAAAAAGCTGGCCAAAAGTCGAAGCGTGGTACAATTGTAATCAAACCTTGTGTATTCGTCTTTATTTTGGTCGCTGGTTTTAAATTTCACCACATAATTTCGAAATTCAAAATGGCGGACGCGTAATGTGTACGCGTAAAATAATCAGATTTTTTGCAAAATTAAGGTAGTTAAGTATAAAAGGTCATGTTTTCTGCTTTTTTGTTATATAATGTGATGTAGCGGTTAGCAATATACGCTATCATTCCGCAAGGCCTGGGTTCAAGCCCAGTTTCCGACCAACATCAACAAATAAGAAACAAACAAGTTTTTTGTAATAGTGGTCGCTCTTTGGCAGGCAATGGCAAACCCCCGAGTGTATTCAGCCACGAACAACAGCTTCTCGTAAAAATAAAATCCCCGTTCGGATTCGGTCCCGATGTTGGTCCCTCCCCTTTGTGCGCCAACATCCAGGCTCACGCCACAAATCGGAAGAGAAGCTCGGACAAACACGAACGAGGTCTTAATGTTTGTTTCTAAAAATCCTGCTGTTCAAATTTACACGGGAACTGCGGGATTTTGAATGAATCAATAAACAAGGCATACATATTTGTTGGTACAGGAATATATTTTTAAGATAACAATTTTATACCTATATTTTCTGATGGCAATTCCGCATCTGCATTTACAACAGTTGATAATAATTTAATGGCATCTGACGACAGTTGATATGATTTGATTGGTATGATTTTGTTTTGGTGGGTTTAAACGTATTTCCTTGACTCTTGGCCTTCTTCAGAAAGTTGCCCAATTGGCAGGGGTGCCCATTCAATAATGAGAGGCCCATGGATGAGCACTCTAATATAGTAGTACTTTCTGACATCATTTAAATTCTAAAAACAGAAATAATTTTTTACATAATTTAAATCTTTTAAACATAAAAAAAAATTAAGAATCGCGTATAAAAACTGATGTCAAAACTACAGTGGCGGCTTGTGGCAGGTGGTTTTAACGAGTAAACATAAAAATGAGTAAACAAAAAAATCAGTTCGTGAATATCTACATATGTCTTACGTCAGTTTTTAGATGGCGTGACAATGAAAAAACATGTTCTACATACTCTAGATTACAATCTCCATGAGCGGCTGCTTGAAAACTGTTATTTTTTTTAAGATAATACCACGATTTTAACAACGACGAAAACTTTAATTTACGAAGAGTTTAGAGCGAATTGCTAGCAACAGTCACTTCGATCTCCTGTAACACTAAATGCCTTAAGAGAATCGACTTGTTGTCTCATAACGATACGAAGTAGAGCCCTCCTAACAATATAAGATGGTTATGCATACGAATGCACCAATTTTTTTTTTTGGACTTTTGGCCAGGGTTTTCCAAAAATTGGCCACTGTGCAGCGCCGCAAACGATATCAACTAGTAGGCTAACAACCAGAATTGAAATTTAATACGCAAGTACTTACAGTACTACAAGTATACAGAGAGTAGATTTGCTACTCCCTTTTGGCAGCAGCAAATATCTCTCGTACGCGATGAGAGAAAGTAGAGTACCTACTTTGGTGGAGTAATAGCAAGTACGTCAAGTATTTACTCTCTCAACGCCAAGTAGTGTATGTATGCGGAAAAAGAGTAACAATGTGTTGGGAGTAGAGTACAATGCAAGGAGTACTTATTGAACGAAATGTGGCAACTTTTGTGTGACGTCACACTGGTGCAATTGCGAGAGAGAAATGCCAAAACGTGAGCAAGAACGGAAGAAGAAGAAAAAATGTTGCAAGGAAAACGTAAACAAGTTGCACAAGTATGACACCATACAAACAACGATTCTGTCAAATTCACTGAGAGAGGAATAGCGGTACCGTGATGGGCGCAACCTCTATTTCTCTCAATCGTGGTATACATACATAAAACATAAGAGAAAACATAATAAGCGATTAGCTAGGAGAATAAGATCTCCACTGTTCGACTGAACTTAATGTCGGTGACATTCCCGAGCCCGTAAACAAGCTGGATTCCGCGCGTTTACTGTGCAAAACACCGACATCTAAACTGGGATTTTTATTACAGGTCTATGAGGAACTCTACACTTTGTTGTAACTTGGGCGCTCCGGATTTGACCATCTTTAGATTTTATCACGTTGATAATAATGCCTTTGGGCCAGCTATTCCTGGATAGATTATGATCCACTATTACAACGACATCGTTCATCTGCACCGGCGATGGTTTTTCAAACCATTTGCAGCGTCGTGAAATGATAGGAACATATTCTCTTATCCATTTCTGCCAAAAGATATCAGCGAACTTCTGCGTCTGAGTTCAGCGTTCACGCAGGTTGCTACCGTCCTGACAAATGGGTATGTATCCACGCTAACCCAATCAGTATGTGGTTTGGTGCGAGGACTTCGTCATCACCATTTTCAAGTGATACAAATGTGAGTGGTGTGGAATTAATAATGAACTCCACCTCGCACAACGCACTCCGCAAGCTTTCTTCGTTGAAACTCATTTGATTTTATTAGTCTTTCCCAAATCCCCCGCATATGTGGAGCCCCTGGGGGATTGAATCGTCATTTTTTCTGTTCAAAGGTTACGATCAAGTCCTTAAATTTGATCTCTTTTGGCTTTCCACAAATAATCTTTTTAGTCGCTCGAAAATTAGTGCCGTTGTCGGAAAATATCTGCCTGGGATAACCGCGACGAGATATGAAGTTTTGTATGGCTAGGACGCACGAACTTTTGTCTAAACTACCAGCTATTTCTATATGTATTGCACGGATAGCCAAGCACGTGAATAGAATACCCCATCTCTTTTCGCGTCGTCTTCCCACCACAACCGTTAGAGATCCGAAATAGTCAATTCCGACATACGTGAATGGTCTCTCGAAAGCAGCGTGGCTGCAGGTAGCGGAGCCATTTGTGGGACTTGCGGCATGGAACTGTAATTTTTCCATCGTTGACTCTGCTGGCGTACTTTTTTATATAGAGCTCTGAGACGACATATGACGTACTGTCCTCGTATGTGGTTGATTGTAGCTTCGTGCATCTGATGGTGAAAACGTTCATGAGCTGAGCGGACTATGAGAAATGTTACGTGATGGGAGATAAGCAATTCTATTGCATCTCCACGGTTATTCAAGCGTTGTACTCGGGTTCTGCTTCTATTGATACCTTTCTCGTCAAAGTAAATATCCAGGTAGTACAATTTGCTTGTTTTGTTTAAGATTTTGCCTCGCTGGAGGAATGTTAGCTCTTGGGTGAAATCCATTTGTGCATATTTGATTAAAAATTGTTGACCTTGTTTAGTTAGATCGAAGGTTAGTCTGCATACAGGCATTTTTGATGACTTTTTTGCGCGTAATAGAGTAAAAATGTTTCCACGGCTCTATACAGGCGCTCCCAATTAGAGAAATACTTAGGGCCGGTTGTTCAATGCCTGATTAGCACAAATCGGAGGTAGAAGCTCCGGTTAAATACAACGACTGCTTTATCGATCACATGTTATATGCATTATGTCGAAACCAGACAGTGATAACCATACATTGAACAACCGGCCCTTAACGTTTAACGTTACATTACGTTGCTTTCCTATATGTTACACATAGAGTCTAATCTCTCTGAAACCGTCGTCTTTAGGGTCAATCTCGGTAAAATTTGGCCATGCCCCTTGCTCATTTGCTAAGAACTCTGGTCCTGTAAATCACAAGCTGTAGTCAGAGCTGGCAGAAACCTTCGTGGCTAAATAAGCCAGATTTTTCTTAGAGGGTACCTATTTCCACTGACTTATACTCGACGCTTCTAAAATATCTCCTACTCGATGCATTACATATTGATGAAATTTTCTCGGGTCCATTCGAATCCAGCGTAGCACAGTTTTCGAGTCTTTCCACCAAAACAAAGACGTAATGCCGATGCGTTGTACCTTGGCGACCATTGATGCTAATCGTATACCTATTACTGCTGCTTGCAATTCCATTCATGGAATCGACAGCGGCTTGAGCGGTGCGACCTTGGATTTGCTGGCTATGATCATGGTGGAAATATTGTTGCCCTTTATTATACGCAAATAACACACCGCGGCATACGCCTTTGATCGGCTTGTTTTAATTGCAAATAGTAGCGACGTGGTATTTCGATCTCCGTTATTAGCGCAACCATATTCTTCCAACGACACTACTTATCGTACAGCTCGCCGCACAGGGAATCATCCCAGGTAATTCCGGACCGCCATACGTCTTGAAGGATTTTTTAAACCTATGGTGTAACAGCTAACAAAGCCCAGTTGATCGAGGATAGACATTAGCACCTGAAGGATTTTTTTCGTCGGTGCAAATGTCTCGTTAATAACGTCACGGCGCAGTCTCTGCAAACATACTTAAAATTATCACTGATCGGATCCCAAAACATATCTAGTATTTTTGTCGTTGAGGTCCATTCTTTGACGTTGTGCACTGATGCAGGACCATCTGTTAGTTGCTCCAGAACTGCCTTAGAATTCGACGACCAGCCTCGTATGTTAAATCCTGCGACACGATGAATCTCTCTAATCTGTGTTGCTAGTTTCAACGCCCATTGCTCGCCATTTTCACTATCGATGAAGTTATCAACATAACGATTCTTTCTCACCACGTCTGCAGCTCGAGGAGATTTTTGTTTAAAGTTATCTGCATTCCTATCATGTATGCAGTGAGCGATGCAAGGAGCGCAGTGGAGGTCAAAAGTTAACACGCGCATATTTTTTTTAGTGTATGTTGCCGCATAACTTTGTACCACGTTAACCGATTTCCACAATTTTTTTAAAGGAAGGTTGGTACCTCAGAGGTGGTCCCATACTAATTTGGTTTAGATCCGATCGTTGGATCATGGAGAAATCAACGATAATCTTAAATTTTCCTATGAGAATTGAAGTCGGTTCTGTTTTTTGCTTAAAAATTACATGTTTATCGTATACTTTGCCATTCATATTTTGGCGAACACGAGTAAAAATGAGTGTGATAGTAAAAAAGCGTAAGCACGGGCGTAGACAGGTAGGTGCAGAGGGCTCAGGTATAAAAATCAAAAAAATATTAAATTAATTATAAAGCTTAAGTTACAAAAGGCCATATATTCAGGTAGAGTCTGGAGTTCTTTTGTGTAATTTAGTTATTTATTTTTTGACATTAATTGTTGCTTTGAAAAAGATGTCTAAGATATCTTTCTTATTAATGGAAACGATCTCAAGTATGTGATTATATATTTAATGATAATAAAATATTGGCCCTTACACATATGAGCCGTTCAGTGCACACATCGATTAACTCCATTTTTTTTTTAAATCTTAAATTTAGGAGTCAAAGCACTTGGTGTAGTTATAACTTATTACGTTTATATTAACTTTATATAACATACAATAGTACATAATATTTATAACATTATTTATGTGATTTTATAAAATAAACGAAATTTAAAAAAATAATGTACATTATTTGATCGCATCTCCCAACTTTTTGTTGATGGAGTTAATTTGTGTACTGAACGGCTCATATGTTAGTGCTTGGCCGGGCTTCTCCTCCGATTTGTTGCGTGCGCCTTGAAGTTGTCACACAAATAGGAGGGACCTACAACGAACGTCGATTGTATTTTTATAAGAAGATGAGGTTTTCCACGCCACCGAGGGGCCACCGCTATTACAAGAAACTTTTTTGTTTTTTTTTTTTTCATTTATTTATTAATGTTAGGTTCAACCGGGCTTGAACCCGGGCCCTGCGGAATGGTAGCGCGCACTGCTAATCACCACACCACAGCGGTAATTTGTAACAATAAATTGCACCAAAAATTTAAAAAAAATTTTAACATTTTTTATGTTTGTACTGCTTTTTTTCTATCGGTAATAGAAATGTACTGCTTTCTCCGTTTCAGAATCTGGCCGCGCTATGCACATTTGACCATCGTTAAATGAACGACTTCAACGGGCAAACGAATAATTGCACATGTTCATCCAGAAGAAATGCTGTTAGAGAAAAATAATAACGCAACTAATTAATGTTTTTATAATTTGAGACTCATTTGAGTTATGGTATCGAACATTTGAGAAATTTGTGCGAAGCGTACTCGTTTTAGCTTAACTAAAGCCATTTAAATAATCAATGGGTTAATTCATTAAAATTAAGCTATAATATATTCATGCAAATCTTTGGTCGAGCTTAATAAGCGGCGCCAAAGACAGCCGCAAATAAATAAATATTCCTCGTGTCTAAAAAAAAATTCAACTTTGCATGTTTGCATTTGAAAACAATTAAAAAAATCCAATCGCATGCCAAAGCAGCTAAGCCAACAAGAATTCGTCCAAATGACTAATCGGTTCAGTTCGGTACTTTGTTTCAGGCTAGATAGAAAACAATCGATGTTTGGGACCATCGATGTTTTCGTTGTTTTCAAAGCCAAAACATCGATTTGGCGTGGAATTGTAAAATAAACAATACATGGTTTGCTTATTTTCTCTAATAACTGTATTTGATAAAAATATATTAGATATATGGTGACTGATATAACATGCAACATAAAATATAATCATATAAATACATATGCGGTCTTAACCAAGACAATTTTGAGTTTGGCTAAATATTTGATGACCTTGTATAACTTGTCCTGTTTATAATGTGAACCGGTAAGCATTTAATAGTTATATGATTCCCGGTTTGACCAATTTGTAATGTAATTCATGAAACGAGCAAAATATCAATATTTAGACAAACCCTCTGCGGGATTAATTGGCTGCCAAGGGATTATTTAATATGATGGTAATTTTAGTTCCATAAAATATTCGTCAAATTATTTCTTTGTCTCGACAAGCATTAATTAACTAACTAATATAAAATAAAATGTGTTATACTTCATAAAATGTTTTTCCAACAAATGATGTATTGTAAAAAAAGTATCGATAGTGGGGGAAATTGGAAAACATCGATACTATCGATAGTGCCATTGATTGTTTTCCAGCTCTATTTCAGGCGCTTTCGCAGCGACGCTGAATCAAATGTTTGCAAATTTTAAAAATAGCCGGAATATAATGCTTATACTAAACTCTTCGAAAAATGTATGCAAAACTCTTATTCGCAGAAAAAAAACCCCAAAAGGTTCACTACAATGAAGTTATGCACAAAGATCATAGGAAAGCGAATAAAGAACAACAAATACAAATCAGTGAGTTGAAAGCTCTCTAGAAGTGACCTTCATAATGATCATACAACAATAACCAATAACTGCGCTTTAGGGCTTGGCCATTGAAAAAATTATTAAATATTTAGCGCATGATTAGGACAAAAAAAAAGTATTTCGTTGAACGGGTGTTTAGTGCGTATGAGTAATTTACGGTTGTAAATCATCAGGGTAAGGATTGCAAGGCATTTGCCTATTTTGTATGCGTGGTCGTTTCCGTTAACAAATTAAAAAATCACACGTTTCATGTCTTCCTTGATTAAAAATTTCCATTTCAATTTTGCCTTTTTTGACTATACCACCATTTCTGCCTCTTCTGCATGTTTTGCTTTCTTAATATTTATCTCTTCATAGAAGTTCGCTGTATTGTACCAATCGTGTGACTACAAAAAAATTTACGTCCCAGTTTTTGTTTATTTACTGAATTAAAATGTTCAATATTAAAAAAAATTCAACAAAATTTCGTAAAAATTTCGAGATTTTTTAATTAGATTTCCTAAAGGGATTCTGAGTATGTAGTTTAGTAGCCCATTGAATTCTAGTAGAATAGAGGACCAGTTTCAAATTTATAAAAAATGATGGTTGATTTTTTGGAATTTTCAAAAAAGCTCGAAATTTTTACGAATATTTTGAAAATTGCAAAAAGTTGGAAACTTGGATTTACACATGAACTATATTTTTATAAAAAAATAACCAACATTAAACAACAACAAAAATAATATGTTAAAACTTGGCAAAAAGAGGTGCGGCTATCATTTTTTGACCACTATGTGTATTTTTTTGTATATGTGTTTAATTCGACATACATATGTAAATTTACTCTGTACTAAAGGTATGTATTATAACAAAATTAAAAAATAAATTCCTGTTTTTGCCTTTTTTGAAAGCTCAGTTTGCATTTTTCAAGTTTTTAGTGCCTTAAAATCCTAACCCTGATAATCATCAACTAACATAAGTGTATACATATGTGCATTAGAGTGGTCCAAAAAAGAGTCTATAATGTTAAGCTCTCACCCCCTAAGATTTTTCTAAATGGAAAAAATTATTTCTCTGTTAAAAAAATTATATTCAGAACTGCCTCGAAGACAATGAAGTTTCCCATGTATTTTATGTGGGAAAAAACACTTTTTCGTTGAAATGGTGTAAAATTCTTGAAAATCTATATATGTATCTCGATCGGAAAATTCTTTTTCTTTTGGGTTCCTCCATTGCATTTTTTGGGGTTTTTGGCGGACCTATAAAAAATAATTAATATTAATAAATAGTTAAATAAAAAATTGGTTATTATTACTGGAAGCATCCTGAAAGAAAAATAGTTTTTTTCGATCGAAAAATATTAATTTTCAATAATTCTGTACCATTTCTAATACAAATTGTTTTGTTAAAAAGGGCATAAACAGAAGATATTTTTGAAGAATTACAAGCACACAATTACTTTTATTTATTTTTATTAAAATGCGAACTTCGCCTTTAAGGATTTTTAACCTCTTTTTGTAGTTTGGGGGCTTATATTTTTTTTTCTAGTCATCATATGCATCAAATATCAATTGTATACGATTTGACTAATACATGGTTTAGATCAAACTAAGAGAAACATGTGGCTAGTTTTCTCTTTTGTAAATACAGTAAAACCCACTTAAGAACCTCACGAAAAATGTCAGCTTTTGAGGTACCCAACCCGCCTAGGGTACTTAAAAGTGCATCGATACGGGTACTTAAGCAATCATAATTATTGATGTAGTTACATCTTTTTGTTAACTTACATAAATATGTAAATTCTTGAATAAAACATAAGCATTTAATGAAGTATACGTATTTATTTAAGATTTTTCAATTAAAATACAGTTCATTCCCTAACAAATACCATGTAAACCTAAGCTTAAGATTTTATAGAACACTTAAAGAAAAAAATTCATCAGAATTTAAATTTTTTTCTCAGATGTGTTTTTTGAGTATACAGCGTTATAGCCCATTCAATTTTAGTGTAATAATGTGCAAGTTTCAAGTGGCTAAAAATTATCGTTGATTTTTTGTAATTTTTTTGCCTAAGGTGTGTTACGCTGCCACTGAGATTCAAAATATGTAAATATTTTAAGGAATTTTATAAGAGCAATTAAAAGGAGAAAATTATAGGTAAAATGGTAAATGGAGTACGAAAAATTGAGGTACTTAGGCGGGTAGGGTAAATAAGCGGGGAGGTACTTAAGAGAGGGATTTTCTTCAGATTACATTCAAAAATTTACATTGCCCAAAAATGTTGGTTACTTAAGCGGGTTAGGTACTTAAGCGGGTTTCACTGTAAAGTTACTGAGGTTTGAAGTTTTCGAAATGTCGAACTTCGTTAAAATTAGAAAAAAAATCTTAAAACAAAGCCATGTGGCCTAGAAAAATTTATTGGGGAAGACGCCCCACCTATCCCCCATTTACGTATGTTCAACCGTCTGTCAAACACCCTGTATAGAGTTCATATCTATGACAACATCCGTTTGAATTAAATAAAATATATGTTAATAATATTTACAACTTGAAAATACATAAGAAACATAATTTTTAAAATTTAATATGAACGTCTCGGGATTAGATAGAGAAGCAAAACGAATGGGTCTGGTGGTGAACGAGGACAAAACGAAGTATCTCGTGTCATCACACAAACAGTCAGAGCATAAGCGTCTTGGCACCCACGTCACTGTTGACAGTTCCAAGTTTGAAAAAGTAACACAACGAAATAACACTAACGGTAATAACGCAAAATTTGCTTTATTTCACTTTTAAATGGGGAATAATACAAATTTTGCCTTATTTCCCATTGCTTATTTATACTATTTGTAAGAAAAACAGTTTATTGACAGAAGGAAAAAGAACTTTGTTAATTCCAAAAATACAATTAAACTTACTTGTTTTACATATGAAAAGTCTAACAAAATATAGGGAAAGCGACGTCTTTAATAACTGCTCGGCAAATTGGACATAGCCCTTTTGCATGAATTTTGTATGCATGCTTTTTAATATGTTGATGTTTAGTCTTAATTCTAACTCTTATCTTAATTTTAAGTTACCGTTGTACTAAAAAAGATCTTTGGGGTCTTATTATGTGCTTTATAATAAACGAAAATTAAATGAAATATATCCAAGTGAAGTTTTGCACAAGGGAATTCCTTTGTTCACATAACCCGTTCTTACTACTTAAAATAGTTATACATGTACATATATTTGCGTATGATTGAGATACTCGCAAACATACTCATATTCAAGTATAAAAGTAATAAACCGATAAAAAACGATATAAGCGAGCATGGAAAAATCAGTAGGTAAATTGAAAAAAAGTATACATATATACATATATACAAACGAGTAACTCATAAATAATTTTTTCGACATAACCGATATTGGTCAAAGGTAGCTTGTCAACTTCCGCAGCTGTATGTAGTATTTCCGGTTTTCCATAGTCTAAACCAAACAACTGTTTCGTTTGTAAAAGCTTATAGTTTTTGGAAATGTTATGTATAACAACTTTTGAATTTTATTAGGTGATTTACTACCAAAATGTATTGCATTATGAATACATAGGTACCCAGCAAAAAATCGGTAATCGCTTTTAGTGGTAACGTGTTTAGAAGGCATATCATTATAACGTCTTCGAATTTTTTCGCTTCTTTTAGGCACTGCCGGTAATGCAAAGTAGAATACCCTACAATATTTTACTTAATTCGCTTCTTTGTTTCATTTCTGGGAATCCAAAGTAGAATGTCCTATTATATTTCTTTTTTAATTCGCTTCTTCGCTTCATTTCAGGGAATGCAAAGTAGAATGTCCTACAATATTTTTTTTTATTTCGCTTCTTTGCTTCATTTCGGGGAATGCAAAGTAGAATGCTGCATCGTAGTCAGCTGAAAAATAGAATGAATATCCGAAAAATCTTTTTCTACCGTTACTTTCTGTGGAAATTTGTTTCGCATAAAGTTCTGAACACATTGAAAACGCCGAGCTATGGGCCACAGCTTCCAATTTGTTATCTACATTATCTAAACGCTTTGTCGATGACGACATGAATTTTTGAACGCGGCAACGAAATCATGAATTTGTATGAGTTTGACATAAAACAAGAGGAAGAAAGGTTTGGTAAGTAAATGTTTACATTTTGTACTAAGTAATAATAAATTAGTAAAATGATATTATAATGCTCTAATAATTAAAGAGATTAGTAAAACAAGCTTTAAAATTTTAAGGAAGTGATAAAATTAATTTTTTTTAATTTCAAAAATTTTATTACTCGGGGCCTGTACCAATGAGTAGAAAAGTGACTTTTACTGCTGGAAATTTTGGACAGTTGCTCTGGTGCAAAAGAGATTAAGCAATTAAAATGCAGCAATTATATAATAAAAAAATATGTCTCTACTGACTTTAATTCTTCTAGAACTGAAAGCCATGTGTTTATTAAACAAAAAACACTTCAGAACCGTCAGGTAGGTGTGATTCTTGCTCGGCTCGGCTTGTTCTTGCTAACACTTAAAATTCGAGGAATTATAAAACAAAAGCATAAAATGTACATATTCTTGATGAAATTGTGAGGACTAAATATCCGCGGAATTTAGCCCACACGAACGCAAACCCCTACACCAACAATAACGACTACACCGGCAACAATAACGACTACAGCAACATCATCGAAACGGCCAACCAACACGAGAGACCGTATCAACACTCCTTTGCGACACCGTCACCATAGCAACGCAACATGTAGCCACACAACTCAGCAACACGAAGAACACCAGCTATAGCAGATGGGACTTGGCAACATACGAGACAGTCAGCACGGAGCTGTGGTCGTGAACGCACAGCTACCAACGAATAGCGCACGACTTGTAAATAGGCGACTACACAAGGCTTGGCTATTCAAGGGTAGAGTGCCACCACTCCACAGTACACCGTGAATCAGCGTGACGGCGACGCCAGTTCGCCCACCAGCATCGCGCCGACGTCACCCAGCAGCCGCGCACCAACGGAGTAACGCCGCAGTCACCCAGCAGCCGCGCACCAACAGGGAGCGCCAACGTCGCCCAGAGTCTACGCGTCAGTAGCGGAGCCGTGGTCGTGAACGCACAGCTACCAGTGAATAGGGTACGACTTGTAAATAGCATAATAGTACAAGGCTTGGCTATTCAAGGGTAGAGCGCCGCCACGCCACAGTCCACCGCGAACACGCGTGACAGCGACGCCCGATCGTGGGGCAACAGTGCGCTGGCATAGTAGAACGCCGACGTCACGTAGCAGCAGAGAGCCGACGTCGTACATCCGCAGAGCGCCGGCATAGTAACGCCGACGTCACATACTAGCAGGGCGCCGACGTCGTATGGAAGCAGAGCGCCGGCATAGTAACGCCGACGTCACATAGCAGCAGAGCGCCGACGTCGCACAGACGCAGAGCGCCGGCATAGTAACGCCGGCGTCACATAGCAGCAGAGCGCCGACACCACACAGAAGCAGAGTGCCGGCATAGTAACGCTAACGCCACATAGCAGCAGAGCGCCGGCGTCGCACAGCGACCGAGCGACGATACAGCAGCGTCGACAGAATAGCACCGTTAGGAATTTACATCCCGTTAATCATATTGTGTTTGTAATCTTAAGAATTTCCACGTTATAGAGAATAAGGATAAATAAATAAATTACTATTTGCAAAGGCCCCACAATATAAATTTATTGTAACGGACCCTGGGCACGGCGAGTATACCCCAGCATAGAAAACAGAAGCGAAAACGCTTCGTTACAATTGGCGCCCAAGCAGGGACCCTGCAAATAGTACAATACGAGGAGAACATTTCGAAGCCAATAATTAAACCAGCCATGTCAGGAACAGTGAGCATAGCGTGGCTGGACAGCGTATCCAAGGAACAGTTGGTGTCCATCACACAGGAACTGGGCATCGAACACACAGGCACCACTCGAGAGATAAGGAAACGGATAGCGGCATGGGCCGCCAAAGCACTCGTCGACCCGGAACTTCACGCAAAATTTCTCGCGATGGAAGCAGCATACAACGAACAGGAGGCCCACTGGAGAGACGAAAGTGAACCAAAGGCACCGTTAACCGTGAATCAAGGCGAAAGAACCGCTAATGTGCCCGTTAGGCCGCCAACGCAGCGCCAGTTCACATATCCACCACCAAGTATACAACCGCCACCGCATCACCCGCCAACGACATCCATCGCACCAAACTCTGACGTGCTAAACAACGGCAACCATGTGCCTACCGTTACCTTTGCGCCCATCATCGACCAGGTACACAAGTGGTCGGTGAAGTACGATGGAGGACGCGACCCGTTGGCGTTTGTAGAACGATTAGAGGAGCTGGCCGGCGTCTACACATTAGATGTAGACCTATTACCGAAGACGATGCCTGAATTGCTAAGTGGCACCGCCCTCCATTGGTACCGCAACAACAACGAGCATTGGACTAACTGGTCGTCATTCAAACGTGATTTCCTGCACTTTTTCCTACCGCCCCGGTATTTTGAACGCCTGGAAGATGACATAAGGCAACGGAGGCAGCGCCCGCGAGAAAAATTCAAGGACTACGTGATCGCGATTCAAAACCTGATGCGACACGCGGGTCACAGTAGTGAACAACGGCTGGAAAGGATTTTTCGAAATAGCCACCCGGAGTACTTGCTCTACATCAAACGGCGAGATTTTAACACTTTGACGGAACTCGTCACACTCGCAGAAGACTACGAAAGCCATCGGCGGGCCCCAGAAACCGCCCGACGAGAAATAGCGAGGCACGTTGGTGACGACACCATTATGTCACCACCCCAACCGACACAGGCATTTCAGCAACGACCGCCACCACGCATGGATCAGCATCATCGAGAAGCATCGTATAATAACGCCGCGAGGACCCCACCCCCTTCGAGAGCCACAACTCAAACTTTTCATAGCGGCAACACATGCAGAAGGTGTGGTCAAGAGGGACACTTCGCCCGAAAGTGCCGTAACCCAGGGAAGCTGTTCTGTTGGGAGTGCGGCCGGGCCGACATACGGACAATAGAGTGCTGCCGGAGGCGTCAGGGAAACGAGAGAGGGCTTCAGCAGGGGACCGGCGCGATGAAACCCCCGAGTACAGCGCCGGACAACCAATAATTTTGAGCCAGGAACGCGGCCGCCTCTACGCCCTAATCTCGTTGGGTGGAGCGCCCGCGGAAGCCGTCATCGACACAGGAGCCTCGAGAAGTTTCGTGTCCGCCAGCGTGGCGGAGAAATTGGTTAGCTTGGGGAGAGGCAAAAAGATAACTGTGGCCATAGGAATCCTTATGGCCGATGGTACCAGGAACCAAATATCCGAGGCCGTGAGGACCGTAGTCCGCCTTGGGCAAACGATCCACAACGCCGTTCTGCATGTCATGCCTGGAGCAATTGACGCCATCATTTTGGGCCTGGACACACTAGGGGGAATGGGAGCTACGGTGTCCTGCGGCGGGCACCGCGTCGTATTGACGGAGCCACCTATACAACCCACGTCGGCGACACCAAGCGAGCCAACACCAAGCACCGAGGACCCCGAACCACCCGCCATGACGAACCATCGCCCACCAAGGAGCAGAAAAGGGAGGCGCCATACAAGACGACGGTCCGCAAGGGAGAAGGACAACAGAATTGAACACGAGGACCTCAACCACGAAGATGAGGCAGCCCGCATACGCGACTTTTTAGCCGAAGAACCGCAAAAATTCGAGACTATTAGCGGAGTAGCCACAGTGGGAGAGCACCGGATCATCATGACTGACGAATGCCCCATCAAACAGCGGTACTTCCCGCGCAACCCTCCCATGCAATCTGTAATCGACACGGAAATCGATGAGCTACTCAAGAAAGGATGTATTGAGCCGTCTCGCAGTCCGCACAGTGCACCGATCGTACTAGCCCGGAAGAAGAACGGCAAGTGGCGCTTATGCGTGGACTACCGGCAGCTCAATGCCCGGTCAGTACCGGACGCATACCCCTTGCCGAGGATACAGCACATATTGGACAAACTGCGCCAGGCGAAGTACATCAGTAGTTTAGACCTCAAGAACGGGTACTGGCAGATACCTCTGGAGCCCAAAAGCCGCCCGTACACAGCCTTCACCGTACCGGGACGCGGCCTGTTTTAGTGGCGCGTCATGCCGTTCGGCCTACATTCCGCCCCCGCCACATTCCAGAGAGCGTTAGACCAAGTCATTAGCCCGGAAATGGAGCCCTACGCGTTTGCCTACCACGACGACATAATCGTCATAGGCTCCACCTTCGACGAACACGTGGAACACTTGCGGGAGGTACTCCGACGACTACAGCGGGCCAACCTGTGCATTAACCCCGAGAAGTGCGACTTTTTTAAAAGGGAGCTCCGGTACTTGGGCCACGTCATTAGTGACAAGGGCATAAACACCGACCCCGACAAAGTTGCCGCCATCAAGGAACTAAAACCACCGACCAACGTGAAGGAGGTACGCCGATACCTCGAGATAGCTTCCTGGTATCGCCGGTTCGTACCCGACTTCGCTGCGCTTAGCCAACCACTCACCGCCCTCCTGAAGAAGGGCAAATACTGGAGGTGGGGAACTGAGCAACAGGAAGCGTTCGACGTGATCAAAAGAAAACTCACCCCCCATCCTCGCGTGCCCAGACTTCAGCGAGATTTTCACCCTGCAGACGGACGCGAGTAATTTCGGCATAGGGGCAGTACTCACACAGGAGTTGGAAGGCGGCGAACGAGTAATCGCATACGCAAGTAGGAAGCTTAATAAGGCAGAGATCAATTATTCGGCCACGGAAAAGGAATGTTTAGCCATAGTCTGGGGAATACGCAAAATGAGGCCCTATCTGGAAGGATACCGGTTCAACGTCATAACCGACCACATGTCACTAAAATGGTTAAATTCGATCGAAAGCCCCTCAGGTCGCATAGCGCGATGGGCCCTGGAGTTGCAACAACACGCCTTCGACATCGAGTATCGCAAAGGAAAACTGAACTTAGTCGCGGACGCACTGTCTCGACAGCCACTAGAAACGCTACTACGAACAACAGTGGCGGAACCACGACGCAAGTGCTGGCACAGACGGGTCGATGAAAAGCGTACCAACCCGGAGAAATACGCCGATTACATGATACAGGAGGGGCAGCTCTACCGTCATATCCCGTGTCGATCCCAGGACGAGGAGGCAGTCCCCTGGAAACTGTGTGTGCCCAGCCCCCTCCGTCGACGTCGTACTGAGGGAGAACCATGACATACCAAGCGCGGGGCACATGGGTATTAGCCGAACAGTAGCACGGATTGCCAATCGGTATTATTGGCCAGGAATGTTTTGCGACATCAGCCGGTACGTCCGTCAATGTGAGTCCTGCCAGAAGTACAAGGAGGCACAACACAAACCAGCCGGCAAGATGCTCTCGCAGGTCGCTCAAGAACCTTTCGCCACGGTGTGTGCCGATTTCATCGGACCCCTACCACGGTCCACGCATGGCAACACCATGCTACTTGTGATTTTCGACAGATTTAGCAAGTGGGTCGAGTTGGTCCCCATGGGACAGGCCACAGCGGAAGGACTTCGCCGCGCGTTTAGGGAGCATATCCTCGCCCGATTTGGTATACCCAAGGTCTTCATCTCGGACAATGGTGTACAATTTACTAGCACGCTCTGGCAGCGTTACCTCCAGGAGGTGGGGGTGCGCCAACAATTTACGGCCCCGTATACACCCCAAGAAAAACCGACGGAACGCGCCAACCGCACTGTAAAGCGAATTATCGCACAGCTTACGAAGACACAACATAGGCGGTGGGATGACCTCCTCCCAGAAATCACACTCGCCGTAAATACGAGCGTCACAGTCTCCACAGGATACAGCCCAGCGTTCCTGGTGCAAGGACGGGAACCACGACTACCAGGAGCACTCTTCGATGAAATAAATATCGGAACAGGCGAAATAGCCCCGACGGCCCAGGAAAAGTCCACAAGGATGCAGGAAGCATTCAGGATCGTCAGACAAAATATGGAACGTGCCACGACCGACCAAGCGCGCCACAGCAAGTATGCAATGACGACCCAGCTAGCCGCTAGGCGGACGGCCGTCGCACGCGCTGCCAGCATGCATGCCGTTACCATCCACGCGGAAACGACCCGCGCTCTGTCAGTGCACGCGATCGCCGCTAACGCATCCGCAAGGTACGCGACCACAGCCAGCATGACGATGGGCACCCACGCTGAAAATGCCGACACCGCACAGGCTACAACAGCACGCGCCGTCGCAGCCCAAACAATTGCACGACGGACCCTCGCCGCGCGCACGGGCGCCGTACACGCTACAGCGGCGTTCACCAACGCAGCGCGCACTGCCCACGAAACCGCCGGGCGCACACTAGTCTCTTCCCCGTCCTTCAGCCTTTCGGGAGACGACAGGTACAACACCGCCGGGGCAGCCGCCTTCTCGGTGAGGAGGGCAGCTCCAGATCACGACACTAGACACGGGAGCGGAATGGACACGGACAAGACTGCGTCCACTGGTAGCCCGCCCAACGAAAGTCCAACAAGCGACAGCTCAACGAGCGACAGCGCATCGCACACCACCTCATCGGACACCAGCACGACCACCGATAGCCCCACAGGCGAGAGTCCCGCCAGCGACAGACCGGCTAACCAGGACACCGACATGGCGTTGGCCGAACAGCTTGAAATCGAGCTATCCTCGGACGAGGAAGCGCCACAGCAGGCGCCGACGGGCCCGCGAGTAATTTTCCCGCCAGGACCCGGCGGAATAACGCTGTATGAGGCCGACCTGCGGACACTGACAGGACCCTATTGGTGAACAGACACAGTCATCGATGCCTGGGCGAAGGGCCTAGAAGCCACGTTCAACATACGAGGTACCGTACTCAGCCCATTTGTTGTCTGGCAATTAAGCAAACCCGATAGGGGAGAGAATTATCAGCGCATCCACCGGTGGCTACGCCACACCGACCTTTTCGGCCAACGGGTTGTCCTCGCGCCACACAATGTCTCGAACCATTGGTACCTGCTCGCCCTCGCCAACCAGGAGATGACCCACCACATAACAGATAGCGAGTGTTGGCACGACATCAACATTTGGGTGCCGACTCCAGGAAAGTAGGAGGGGTGACACACGCGGTAGAGGAATGGCGAGAGTTTCTCCGGTGGGAATACCAGCAGCGACATCAGCGGGAGGCCCCCCACATACGGGAGGTACATCTGGAGGTACCACAACAGACCAACGATAGCGACTGCGGAATATACGTGGTGGAAACTATCGAGAGGGTGCTGAGGTACGTCGGGCGCGGAGAAGGAGGGCCGGGGTGTATATCGGGCCCGTTCACGGCGACCATGGCGGCGCAAAAACGCGCGCACATGCTGAGGGTATTCCAGCAACCACCGGAGGCAGGAACACCATCGCCACCACCACGACCCACGGAGCCTCCAGAGGCAACAACACCACTACCTTCACCGCCACACACAACAGTATCACCAGAGGTAGTACCACTGTCAGCGTCACCTCCCCGAACACCAGCACCGACTGAAGCAGTATCACAACCACGATGCTCGTCAACACCACCAATGGGACAAACGGTAATCCCCGCCGACGAAATCGACGGGCCAGCACTAGACCAGTTCCCGGAGATCGCCGAGAGGGTCCGGACGGCTATACGCGACATCGCAGAGGGAACCTGCGCGTCCTGTGTGAGGTTCCGCGCTGGAGAATACCGAGTCAACGTATACCGGTGGGGCGCACGTATATGTCAGAAACATCCCAAGCCTTAAGCCCGCCGAAGAGGGGGGGAAGTGTGAGGACTAAATATCCGCGGACTACACCGGCAACAATAACGACTACAGCAACATCATCGAAACGGCCAACCAACGCGAGAGACCGTATCAACACTCCTTTGCGACACCGTCACCATAGCAATGCAACATGTAGCCACACAACTCAGCAACACGAAGAACACCAGCTATAACAGATGGGACTTGGCTACATACGAGACAGTCAGCACGGAGCTGTGGTCGTGAACGCACAGCTACCAACGAATAGCGCACGACTTGTAAATAGGCGACTACACAAGGCTTGGCTATTCAAGGGTAGAGTGCCGCCACTCCACAGTACACCGTGAATCAGCGTGACGGCGACGCCAGTTCGCCCACCAGCACCGCGCCGACGTCACCCAGCAGCCGCGCACCAACGGAGTAACGCCGCAGTCACCCAGCAGCCGCCCACCAACAGGGAGCGCCAACGTCGCCCAGAGTCTACGCGTCAGTAGCGGAGCCGTGGTCGTGAACGCACAGCTACCAGTGAATAGGGTACGACTTGTAAATAGGCGACTATACAAGGCTTGGCTATTCAAGGGTAGAGCGCCGCCACGCCACAGTCCACCGCGAACACGCGTGACAGCGACGCCCGATCGTGGGGCAACAGTGCGCTGGCATAGTAGAACGCCGACGTCACGTAGCAGCAGAGAGCCGACGTCGTACATCCGCAGAGCGCCGGCATAGTAACGCCGACGTCACATACTAGCAGAGCGCCGACGTCGTACAGAAGCAGAGCGCCGGCATAGTAACGCCGACGTCACATAGCAGCAGAGCGCCGACGTCGCACAGACGCAGAGCGCCGGCATAGTAACGCCGGCGTCACATAGCAGCAGAGCGCCGACACCACACAGAAGCAGAGCGCCGGCATAGTAACGCCGACGGCACATAGCAGCAGAGCGCCGGCGTCGCACAGCGACGATACAGCAGCGCCGACAGAATAGCACCGTTAGGAATTTACATCCCGTTAATCATATTGTGTTTGTAATCTTAAGAATTTCCACGTTATAGAGAAAAAGGATAAATAAATAAATTACTATTTGCAAAGGCCCCACAATATAAATTTATTGTAACGGACCCTGGGCACGGCGAGTATACCCCAGCATAGAAAATAGAAGCGACGGGGCCTTCACAGAAAACGCTTCGTTACAAAATTCAACGAAAATTACTACCTCCATTATTTTTCGCGTAAACAGAAGAAAAATAAATATAAACATATGTATATTCACCACGGCGGCAGTAACACCAGAGAAATATTTTTTTGTAGTTGCTCATTTTAGGGCCAGCTTGGTTTAAGTAAACTAAGTTTAAATTGAACAGCTGGCTGACATTTGATTGGCTGATCTTAGTTTAAGCCAGCCAGATCGGGCGTTAAAACTGAGTTTAAACCACGGCCGTGCACTGAAAGACTGGCCCTTAGTGGCATCGCTTCGAGCGTTCAGATAATCGTTTTGCATAAAAAAAGGTAATGAAACAAGTTTTATTCCAATCTTTTACATAGTAAGTAATTTACGTATACAATTTTTTGTACAATTATTCAATAAATTTCATTTTACATTATCTATAGTTTTTAAACTATTTTTAGGTCATTATTTTCCGTTTCTCAAAAGCAACCCTGCGTGCTTAGAAGGCGTGTGTACCAATAATTTCATCCCTGGCATATTCATCGCCGAGGAAGGCAGTCGACAAAATCACCCAAGGTTGTTTACTGGTTGTATTGTGTACAAGAGTGAGGAAGTACAATTATAAGCTTAATTAAATATGCATGTATGTACATACCGATATTTAAGTAAAATCTAAATACCTAAATACACACATATGTATGTACGTATATACAAATTTGAATTAATTTTAATCTTTTAAGACATTTTCTCATTTCAATTTAATATAAATAAGTATTTACTTATCTAGGCATTCTGCATTACTTTCTCTGTAAGGCATTCTCTGTTCGCTTCTCTGGATTCTGTTTATCCATGCGTTCTCCCCTCGTTTGAAGGTAATGCTGCGGGTAAGGGCTTACCGCCAATGACATGCCCATGTTAAAATAATGCCTTCTTGAAGCGAAAGGGTAAGCGATTCCCATCGCCTAGCTCATTTCCACTTTCGTTTCTGTGGTAATCGTGTTTTTTGCTGGGTAGTATGACACTTAATACAATTTTATGCAGCAAGTGTCACTTCACTCGGCGCTAATGAAATCGTTTGGAAATTTCGCATATTCGCCCACCTGCATTGCGTATATGTACCTATATGCGCCCAATGGCAGACAGTGTGCGAATTCGTGACAAGTTCGATTCTAATTTATGCTTACATGCTAATTTATCTCAAAGCAATTAAAAGTGTATCACATTGCAACCGGCAACACGGAACTGTTGGCCAATAGCGTGCCAAATGAAAACAATATTAAATTGAGATAAAAAGCAAAAGTGCCCAAAACAAATAAATAAATAAACAACGAGATGTATAAATTAATGGTCAATTGTTTTACTGGTCATGACTTTTTGTTTCATTTACAAGGCGAGGTAAAAAAGGAATGCCAAATCTAAAAAATAGAAATACTTTCCAAAAAAAAAGTTTAAGTTTTAAATTTGTGAGCACCTATGTTTTATATATCACTTTATTCATAATTTCTTAGTAAATCGATAAATATAAGTGTAATTCATTTTCATCAAGTACTTCAAAAGTTACACGAGGAATAAACATGAAATAGAAAACAAAACAATAACCTGGGTTCAAGTTACGTTGTTGAAGTTGTAAATTTTGAGCAAATATTTTGAAAGTTGAAGTCACTTAATTGGGACATTCTAAATTCAATGGAATCCCCAGTTTTACCAGATTGGCTCCGGTTTTCGAGATAACGGTACTTGAAAATTTGATTAAATTTTAAATATTTTATAAATAACTCCCTCAGTTTTGAAGTTATTTTACCAAAATTTGGAACATAACGGTTTTTTTAATATTACCTCAATTATTCCTTAAAATTATCGAAATGGATTCAGTTTAACATATAGCTTCAATACAACTGATTACTCAGATATGTGTTTTTGCGCTATAATTCTAATTTCATAACTGAATAATAAATTGTATGCGTGCTATATGTTGAAGTGAACCTATACTAAATTTTTATCGGCTTAATTGGAGGAGTAAATAATATCGCAACAATCATCATAATGATTATTAATTAAACCATGTATTTTTGGATAACCGTTTAATGATTAAATACCAATAGCACATTTTTAATGATTAATAATTAATAAAAATTGTTAGTTAATTCACTAATTTTAAAAACATGATTATTTTGTTATTTTTGATAACTTTCAATTATTTTTAACTTTTTTTAATTATACGATTAATATAACTATTTGATTAATTTCAATTATCAATCAACAAGCCAAACCAAAGACAAAAATTAGGAATATTTATTAACGGCATGAAATATTTATTTATTTATGTTATTCTTATCCAAATCTCAAATTTTAATTTTAATTATTATTTACTTTCATTTAATTTTAAAAAGAAAGATCTGAAATATCCAAAGTTAATGAATTTAATTTAATTTTATGATAACTTTTATTTTTATTTAAGTTCACCCGATAATGAACTAAAGTATTTATTTTATGATTTATTTAGGAACGAATTTCCGTCATCCCTTGTCAAGCTTGGTTTGCAGACAAACCGGTTTCGGCGTTGAGCCATCTTCAGTGTCATTTTTCGTTCTGTCTGGTTGTAGTTTTTGTCCTTTATTTATGTTCTTTTATCTTAAACTATGTTCACATTACCAACATAAAATACTTAGTTTCGTTTAAAATACCTCACTAAATTAAGTGCGTTCATACACGCGATTCTTTATTTGTCTTGACAGCTTTGTAGCAACCCTGTGTTATTGTTTATTTAACCAAAATCTCGAATGTGCGTAATTGCGTAAATTTTTATATTCTGAGTTGTTTGTGGTAATTTTTTAGATTTTAGATGAATGATCAAAAGAGAAAGCTTCTGGAAATATTTTACAAACTACCACGCGCGATTATTAAAAACAAAAACGTTCAAACACAATGACATATCAGTTATGGGACAATACTTTTTTCGATTATTATCGATAAAATTAGAGCCGACACTGATTTGTTCGTGATTTGGTTCTTGGTTTAAGATAAACTACGTACTTTCAACTTAATTTACTGAGAGACTTTACAAGGCGAAATTACTTAGTTTGTACTTAATTTATGCGTAAATTAAGATTGACCTCTAAATTACGCCAATGGGAACATAGTTTAAGGTAATGTGATTTTCGTCGATGATTAATTATTAGAAATGCCATGGTGTCCTTGTTTTTAGAAGCTGTCTCGATATTAACACCCGTTATGTTGTCGCTGTATGGTTTTTCCCTGCAGGTAGGCAAAATTCGGTGATTTTTGCCCTGGTGGCACTTTGCGGTGTGCTCAGAGTGTCCATGCCTTTTTTTTTTTTTGTAATTTTTCTTTTTCTCGTAAATCAATTTTGAGGATTCGAATATTACGTCCGATGCGGGATTTGTTTACTCGTTTATTATTTTTGTTTTTAACTACAATATTTTTTTGGATATTCAATAATATTAAAAAAGATGAAAAATATAGTATTTTTGTAACTGAAACCTTTTGTTTTTAATTACATTTAACGAAAAATGCATTTAAATTAATATTCGAAAGTTTGAACTATTTGTGTATTTATTTTTCCTTTTAATCAATACTAAAAAAATTTAACACTAATTATTGGCAAATCTAAGGCTACTAAATAAAAATGTGTAATATGTTAAAGTGTACGCAATCAAAAGTTTTTTATTGTATATTCATGAATTCATTTTATTCTTTGGCTTCCAAAGTAGTGGTTTTGGTTCATAGTTGGACTAGTATTTTTCTGTCTATTTTGACCTAGTATGAGACTATTATATTTCTGACCGAAATATGGCAATCGCCATCTCGTAGGATATCCCCAGGGTAAAAGTACCAGTTGATTGCATGGAAAAAAGCTAGTTGGCTGACTAGTTGTGCATGTAGTTCATACTAGTTGTGAGGTAGTTTATAACTGGTACATTTGACTACAGGGTAGTGACTTAATCAGCCCTAGGCAGCGGCCGCTCGGCGGGCATATTCGCGTATACATACACGCTCTGCTTGAGAAGCCAGCCAAAGCTTCATTCAACTGCCCGACTTGTTCGCACGCACACAGTGACATCAATCTCACGCACACTACAAAAATGCTCTGCCGAGGCTGCCCACCTCTGGACTAAATCAATAAAAATCGCTGCAGCGGTGACAAGCGCACGCAGCTATCGGCGCATATGCATCGCCGCGGCAGCCACAGGCGTGTTTTAGAGGTTTACGCCGATAGGCTTTTCG
>NW_023458564.1:16377772-16380446 GCF_013731165.1 Rhagoletis pomonella | reverse complement strand
GAACTTTGCAGAGAAATTAGTAATGAAAATTTTTATAGGAGGTTAAACTAAATTGAATATTGAACAATTATCCGCGAATATAGAATGGGTACGGAAGGTGCCTCTTTGTCTTTGGGGGATCTAGAAAATACAAACACACCAAATAATTAACAGCAAGCATTTGCTCAAAGGCCAGTATATTTTAGTATATACATACATACATATGTAAGACCTCTTTTATATAGGCACGTTCATCCAACCGACTTATATACATATTTATGTGTATGCAACACGTAAAAGTATACATATTTACAAACGTCCCTTTTGCCATGTCTATAATGCTCGCAGGGATTCAGGGGATCCATAAAATTGTTTAATACCTTGGTATGTACGCCATGCTTTCACTAGTGTTTACTTTTGTTTCGCTAAACGTTAATTTTGTTGTACACTTAACTCCTTTGTATCAATTAACTATTTACTCGTATCCCCTACCATGGTCAGCTAAATACACCAGGCACAGTGTAGCGAAACTAGTTAGACAATGATAGTTAGGTTTGGTCTAAAAAGTCCGTCTTGACAGCGTAGAGTATTTCTTCCAAGACTTAGGGTTATTCTTGGCCATTGGGGAGGAAATTAGGGATAACATATTTAAAAAAATAAACTTTGGGGATTTTGGATTTGGGAATTAGTGTGAGTACTCATTGCTCCAATTGTTATGGATCATAAATAACTACACCAATCTTATTAGCATATATATTTAGTTTTTTTTAGGGAGCAATTAAATTACTTTGGGATGAAGTTATATGGACAATCTGACAACACTGGCCAAAAAGATATTTATAGTTTCAGCTAAGGAGAGAATACTCCTCCTTCCCGTCGAGCTTGATGACAATATTTTACATGTTCGTAACGTTTCACATACGGTGGGGCCTGGTATTCCCATCTGTCGAGGTGGTATGGTAATGTTATGGATTTTGGTGAATGTACTTGATGTTATCCAGTAGTCAGTACCCTGCAGTGAAAACCCAAACCAGTTAGAAAAAATACTAGTTCATAAACTAGTATGTGCCTACCAGTTCGACATTTTCGAAGAACTTAAGCGTTCAGCGACATCTGCCTTTGAATTGCCAAAGCCTAAAATAAAACGCAATTAATTGCTTTTCTTACAAATGTCGGCTGGGGCGTAACGTGAAGACTACTGGTTCTGGTTCTGGGATCGATTTTTAAAGTTAGATCAATTTAAGTAGGAATAATTTTTTAATTTAAATATAAATAACAAACTTAAAAATCTAGTTGCATTACAAAAAAAAAGAAACATATATGTGCCATAAAAAATAGATTAAAAAAAATATAAATTTTTTTTAAATTAAATTTAAGAATAACAAACAAAAACCCTAAATAAAAAATATAAATAAAAGAAATATTCTAAAAAAAAATAAAATAAAAAAATTTTCCCTGCGCCAGGGCTTGAACCTGGTACCTCAGGCATACCACGCGAGTGCTTTGCTCTGTCGGCCATTGCGACCGTTGGAGCGCCGCGAGCAAAAAGGCATACTAATGCTTTTCTTCGGGGATGAATTGGCAGGCTATTTCATCAACTGGTATGATGCTACTAGTATTTCTACTAGTAGATGCTGATGCCTAGCCTGACAATTGACATCTCGTAGGACATCGCAATGTTAAAAATACCAGTCGCTAACATTGAAAAAGGATATAACGTGAATAGTTGGGCTGAAACGCAAACTGGTAGAATTCTAGTTCACAACTAGTAGCTTTCCCTGCAGGGTACTTGCAGATATCGGTATGGGCGCCATCTGCCCAAAGATTTTCGAGTAACCCTGTGCACCATAAGTCCAGGAACCTTCATCTCTGAGTCTTAAGGCTGCAATAACGGCTATGTACGTCAAGCGGACACAGATGTAAAATCACATTCAGAGCTTCAGTAGGTGAAAATCATAGGGTTCTGCTTATCCAAAGATCCGCACTACTTTGTACCCCTTGGAATTGTTTAAGCACTGTTGACTTACCAAGGGCAAATCGAATTTTTTCAAACTGAAGGCCAAAAATTTTAAAGATTAGATCTAATAATAAAATAATAAGAATAATAGATTGGCACTTGAGCCATATGTTAGTGTATGGCCGAGCTTATTCTCCGTGGCGTGCGCCTTGATGTTGTCAAACAAAGTGGAGGGACCTACAGTTTGACGCCGACTCCGAAAGTCCCCCTATTCCAACAAAGTCACAAACTCAGCGCATCTCTATTGTGATTTCTACTGCGCTATTTGTCGTACAAAAAATTTTAATTTGTATGCATTTGCTTAAAATTTAATTTTTGTGGCATACTATCAGGCGTAATAAAAATCACAATAATGATGTTAGAATAGTGAGGTTAGCAGACAAACCCAATAATTTCACGTTGTATGAATTTTAAAGTCATTCTATTTAGAGTGCTATATATTGTATGTAATTATGAATCTTTCCTCTTGCACTCAGTGCCCCATGCACGATCAGAAGGTTAAGATGTGAGACAGGGGGGAACCCACGCTGAGTCAGATGCTCAATCAAGTACATAGACGCATTACTAAAATGTACACGTGTATCAAGAAGGAAATATTTACTTATACAAAGGAAAAATACAATCAACATTACTTATGGGCTGTTTTTGCTTACGCGTAAAAGCACATTTAGCGCATTT
>NW_023458564.1:16370144-16377672 GCF_013731165.1 Rhagoletis pomonella | reverse complement strand
TTATGATTAAAAAAAAAGGTACGTTTGTATGGGAATTTGTCGTATGTGACGCATTTTCAGCACATACAACAAAAGGCATACCCAATCATTAATATTATGTAACATACGACAAAATGCGCACGAAATATCTCAAAAACTAATGGAGATATAAAAAAAAAATGGATTGCAGAAATCGAAAGAGCATGTCCAACTTAGTAAATCTGCATCAAAATCCCAAAATCGTCATTTTGCACATTCGTCATCCGTTTTCTGAGGCGACGATATGTAGATTAAGAGTTCATACATGGCGTATGAGTAACATTCTGTTCTAGTCATTTTTCATAAAGCATAGTATTCTGTTCCTGTTTCACGTGAAAAATCTGTCAATTTGCATATAAAATTTCTTTCTGTGAAAGAAAAGTGTGAAATTCCACAACATCTTGCAGAACAATTTTCATGACATTTTTAAATACGCATGAACATTTTACTGAAACTGAAAACTGACAGTTTATTAAATTCAGTAGCGGCGAAAACAAATGGCTAAACCTTACCCAAACCGATCGTAAAACTTTATTTCACGAACTGCTAATTTTTATTCGTTTGACTAGCTGCCCGCGTGCGATGCAATTTCAGCTTATGCCTTTGGGTCTTGGCCAGAATGTTCCGGGACTCTACCACAAATACTTGCAGAGATATGCTGTATAAAAAATTCCGTTTGACTGGGAGGTTCCACACCCCCTTTAGATATCAGTTTGTTTTAGCCTATAACCATCCTTGGAAGTTCTGTGCCCGAAATTTCAAAAAAATCGGTACAGCCCAAAACTCATTGCAAAAGAATATTAGACCTACAATGATAGCTTCAAGGTCAGTCCTTTTATTAAAACAAGAAAGAGGACGGCTGTTTGAAAAAAAAATAAACCTAATGAGTAGTAAAATTATAGTTAAAAAAAAACTAAAAATACGCTTGTATTACAATAAGAACGAAAAAGAAAAAAAAATTATATATTGATTCGTTAAATAAGCTTATGAAGTTCCCTAACTTGATGTTATTTAACCTTTTAAACTAGCTTAAAATAGGATTCAAGTAATTGGCATGTAGTCATAGTCGAAATAAAGTCCACTGAAAAGTTAGTTGCAGTTATTTTTTAAACAGCACCACATTTGTGGAGGGCTTCGGGTGTACGAATTTGTTGTAACATCAGGAGTTGAAGACTTGCTCTAGCTGCTAGCCTCTTAAAATTTCCGCCAATCACGTCGTAAGTAGATTTCCCATGTGAACTTGCAACAAAGTTCAATTCTGCCATTTCCTTGAAGAGATTTTCATGATTTCAGACCCTTTAGTAAAGTTAATATGATTTATTGATATTGTTTTTGTTTTTTACACACCTTTCCTCTTTCAAAAATATACAACTTCACAAAACTTCAATGTATATTTATCATACTGCTCGAGCGTTAGACGATCTAGAGTCCATACGCATAAGTAGCCCATTACGCCCATTTGGGTACTCAAAGTTGACATTATAGACAATGATTTTTATGTAAAAATAAAAAATTTTTAAAATGTTATAATCAAAAAAAAATCAAAAACAAAAATGTTTACTTAATTTTTTTTTTGTTTTTATGCGTTGCACATTAATGTAAAAAATGTACAATTAATAATAATAATAATAGATTAGCGCTTACACATATGTTAGTGTTTGGCCGAACTTCTCCTCCGATTTGTGGCGTGCGCCTTGATGTTGTCACACAAAGCGGAGGGACCTACAGTTTTACGTCGACTCCGAACGGCGATTGTATTTTATGAGAAGCTGTTTTTCATGGCAGAAATACACTCGGAGGTTTGCCATTGCCGACCGCTGTTAAGAAAAAACCTTTTTTCTATATTTTTTTGCGATGTTGCTTTGACCAGGGTTTGAACCCAGGCGTTGCGGAGTGGAAGCGCGCACTGCTTACCACTACACCACGAGCTCATAATAAGACGGAATAAATAAATTTTTTTATATTAAGTTTCGTTAAAAGGTTTCCAAGATACAGCACTTTAAAGAAATGTATGTATGTATGACGTTTTCCTAAAATTTAAGTACGTGTAAATAGGCAACCCTACGTCATATCGGCAAAATATGCTGCACGTATATTCATGTCACCTGGACCTTCAAGGTGGCCGCGATGACGTGAAATGCCGCATATGAAAATGCGCCAAGATTTTTTGTATGAAAAATTAGCAGGAAAGCATGTTACTCATACGCCATGTACACCTGGAAACATCTCGATAACTTATCCATAGAATAAAAAATTAACTAGATTTTCGGAATCAGCAAGCAACTCTATATAGGAATTGGATATGTAGTTGCGTCCGTTGAACATTTTTCCTGTAAACCAGTGTTTTTGTCATTTTTAAGTTTTTGTCTTTTGTAGTGACTTCTTTTGCCTTTTTGTTATTTCTAGTGCCTTTTCCTGCCTATTTCGCTATTTTATTTTGCCTTTTTTATAGGTTTGTAGGTCCTAAAAATCCGCTCTCTGTTTATCAGTTTGGTTTCTTCGTTGGTGGCTTGATGTTTTTGTAAAAACACAGGCCTTAACACAAACCAAGAGAATTTATAAAAAATCTTTTATTTTTAAATTTTTTCCCTAATAAAGATGCAAACTTTTTTCATTCACTGTGCAAACTTAAAATGAAAATGTCTTGCGAAAATCACCTGATCTAGAAAAGCAGTATACAGGGCCGTAATCTACGACCCAAAATTAAGTTTATGTGTTTCGGAGTTTTGTTTGTTTCATTTTACCGTCCCTACATTGTAATTAGTACCAGGATGGTTGAGCTTTGCTTGGAGTGCATATACTTTTTAAAACTTTGAAGGTTTGGCTTTAATTTATGTTATATTGTTAATGGAATTTATTATTGAACGCTACGATATGTGTTAACTCATGTGTATGCGTATGTCCAAATTTCCAAACAACTTCGTATCGACGTCGTTTCCGAATCGTTCTTGTGAACAGCTACGACAAGAAGTTTTGTGTTCCAGTCCTAGTCTTGCAGCATTGCTTCCCACGGCCCAGTACCCCGTGTAAATGGCAGTTAGTCGAAATGGATCTCTCCTGTTCAGTTCGATAAGAAATGCAGTGCTTTTGACGCAGAAGGTGGGCCACAGGCTCTTGCAGAACCTACAGGATTGTAGGCATTTCCACCTACTATTAGCCACCTTTTTTCCAGTGCCGAGAGATGTGACCCTTGATATAGATCAGAGGCACAATAACCTCCTCTGCCTCTGATACATCAAGAGCCGACCCGTTCGTGGCTAGCTTAAATAGACAACAAACAACAAAGCGAAACTATTGATGTTCAAAAATGCTATACCATTTCTACGAAAAATCGGTTATTTCCCATATAAAATACATGGAAAACTTTAGCGCTTTGAGCAATCTCTAAATATTTTAAGATTTCAAGATAATAAACAGGGGTATGGCCTAAATTCCCGTTGGCAAGCTTTTAAATCAAAATACACTGTAAGGAAAAATCGAGTTTTGAAATTACACAAAAAATACCCAGACACGTAAACTTAATTTTGCGTCGTACATTGCGGATCACACCATTTTCCCAGATCAGGTAATTTTCCCACTATATTGGGCATGTGCTGTAAATCGTACGATTTGAAATCGGTGCAATTTACAATATTTATTTTGGAGAACTCTTAAAAAACGGAAAAAATTTGTCTCTAAATCGAACAATATGACGTCTTTTTGTGTTTCTATCACTTTTTATTTGAAATATTTATTACTTGCATTAATTATATTAAAAAATCGTACGATTTGCAGCACGTGCCTGATTATTGCACATTTTTATTTGACCATTCACAAACTGTTTATCTATACATCGATTTTCATCGTTAGTAGCTTGATTTTTTGCAAATGAATAGGCTGTAAAATTACAAAAAATCGGTTATGTATTTATTAATTATACCCAAGCACAAGGGTATATTAACCTTGTTCGCATAACGGTCTGAATGAAAAGAGACATCGATAGAGCCATGTCTTTCTGTCCGTCCGTTCATCTGTCCATCCGTCTGCCTGTTATTCCGATATTTCAATAACTCAATACGCTAACTTACTCCAAGTTAAAAATGCTTTTTCATTTACGATACATTGCGCATGCGTTTAGAATGATATGCAAGTTCGCAAATCGTCGAATTTTTAGTCTTCTTAGAAGCAGATACTGGCTTTAACAACGTGTCGAATCCCACACTTTTTTCTAATGACAAAAACATTTTTTACAGCTGTTTCTTTGCTCTCCTGCAAAGTACCGATTTTCACATTCGATAGTTTGACATGGTAGCGACGATATGTACATAAATAGCTGTGTCGAATTTTAGGACGTACGCGGTTCCAGAGATGAGCTATATGAGAAGTTCAGTTTGTATGGCAGGTGCCAAGCCCCCTTTTCGATTGCCTACCTGTTTTCGCCATGAGTATTTGCAATTTATGCATCCGTGCATCAGTTCTCCAGCGAAATTGGTTTTAGAGATATATTGGTTTCTTCAGTCTGTATAAGAATTTTAGGAATATCCCTACACACATACCGGGTAAATTTTTGGTCGGAATATTTATTTTCAAGGTGTTGGCATATATTCCAAATATGACCAAATCGGTGCAGCCATTTGGTAGTTTAGTGAAACACAATGTACAGAAACCCATATGAAATTGTAAAAACGTCACCTCTCAGATTTCTCAATTTTTTGGCAGAAACCACAAAACGTTTTGATTTTTTTTTAGCGAAAAATCATCCACACAGTATTTCCCAAGAAGTGCGATTGGTTATGATTGAACACATCAATTGAATGTCAATAAAACTAAATTTGTGGTTATATCAAGGCGAAATTTTTAGAACAGAGCGGCGCTAACTCTAAATATAAACAACCAAGCACTGGAAAAGGTTATTACATTCAAATTCCTAGGAATAAAGATCGATGGTAAACTGAAAAAAATGGATTCTATATTTTCAGTTAGACTTCTAGCAATATGTACATCGGTGAAAACTGCCTTTAATTCTATACATACAGACAGACCAAAATTCTAAAAGCTATTGATTTGACTGCTGTTGATCTAATAAGCTCCCTATTAATTTCTTTAATATCTATTTTGTACAGATATTTCGGTCTGTTAAAATTTTATTATTCTCAAATACTTCCTTTGATATCTATTTAACAACATTCAGGTTTTCTTATCAATTTAACTGAATTAAATTTTTCATACAGGTGGCAACCAGCTTCAAAAATATTTTCGAAAGTAAGCTTCCTAAACCTGTTTAGTTTAATATCCGTATTGCAATATTTAATTTACTTTACCAATGTAAATTAATAAAATTCCCTAAAAACGTTTTCGGCATTAAAATTTCCTAACCTCTTTAGTTTGATTCCATTATTGCAATATTTAATTTATGTTAATAATTCAATTAAATAAAAGTTTTCAAACCTTCCACAAAAATATTTTCAGTAGTTAGCCTCTTTCTTTTGGCAGCCATATTGCAATATTTACTTTATCATATCAATATACTTAGACTGAAATTTTCAAACAGGTGGCAACTCTATAATTTTTTTCTTCTATATTGTAAGTTAGACCTCTAGTGACACATCGGTGAAAACTGAATTCGATTCCATTCAATAGTTTTCGAGTGATGCGCGTGCAAATATGCAGACAGACAGACAAAAACTTTAAAAAATTTTGATTTGGCTTCTGTAGCTCTAATAAAGAAGTTAATTGGGGGTTTATTAGATCAACAGAAGCCAAATCACTAATTTTTAGAATTTTGGCTGTCTCTCTGTCTGTATGTTTGTTAGGGCATCCCGCAAAAACTAATACATGGAATTAAATGAAGTTTTCACCGATGGACATACTGCTAGAGGTCTCACTGAAAATATAGAATCCATTTTTATTCAGTTTAGCATCGATCTTTATTCTTTAGGTATTTATTTATTTATTATTTAGGTATGCGAATGTATTAACTTTCTCGAGTGCTGTTCCCAAAACTTCGCCTTGATATAACCACAAACTTAGTTTTATTGACATTCATTTTAAGTCCGTTCAATCATAACCAATCGCACTTTATTGGAACTTTTTGTCGAAGAGTTTCACCAACAAAAACTTTTTGTTATTGCTGCCAAAAAATTATGAAATGTGAGACGCGACGGTTTTATTTATAATTTCATTTAGCTTTCTATACATTTTATTTCACTAAAATACCAAATGGCTGCACCGATTTGGTTCATATTCGGAACTAGGAATGAAACGATACCATGCAGGTATCGATACTTTTACTTGGAAGTAGTATCGAAAAAAAGTATCGATGCCTGAAAAATATCGGACCTAAAGTATCGATACCTACTCGTATCGGTACTCATTGTGTATTCCGTATTGAGTTAAATTTATTTTTTTAAATCACAAAAAAGAAAACTGCGCAGTAGAGAAATGTTTTTGCACCCCCATTATAACGCAAAATTTAAGGAAAATACATAGTGGTAAAAATCGAAATTGTGTGTATATATATATTTTCTACTGATCGGATTCGAAGATAGCGTTTAAATTTTTTGTGCTTGGGATACGTTTAATATTTTAGTGTTTTCTAAGAATTGTTTTTATATTTTGAAACAACTTTTTTTCTTTGTATATTTTCTTCAATATCAGAGCTATTTGCCCCTACCATTAGTATTGCCCGCTAATGTTTACAGCGCGAAGAATAATAGAGTTACTCAGTGACTTTAAATCGCGTTAAAACGTCTGTACTGAATATTCATCCACTTCAACCTTCCACTCGAACAATTGGCCGTGTAAACGTTGCAAACCCTCAACTTTGGTGAAGCAATTGGAGCGTGTATACTTTGCATTACGTCGACTTTGGCGCCTTCTCGCGGTTTTCGCTGGCAATTAAGTGGGTGGGCTTTAGATTGCTAACCCCTGAGTTCAGCATTAAGGAAAATATGGGAGGTAGATGGGGGTCTAATAGTTCCCTGTATGAAGTTTCAAAGCGCGCAACTTTATAGTTTTTAAGTAATTTGTTATTAAAGTTTGTAATTTTCACCAACTTGTATTCGACTATTTCACAATATATAATGCACTTTCCACTAAATTTACACGTTATTTACACTCAATACATGCGCAGTTAGATTGTGCACGTTCAAACAAATAAATACTTTTAGTATATTACAGCTTTTTTATAAAAAATTGATTGTTGTTTAATTTTATGAGAGTACATGCAGAATATGTGCAAATCGCAGCAGGACTGTGTTGCCATATGTAAAAAACCAAGAGTGGAAAGCAAGACCAAAAGAAAATACGATTAAAAGGAAAATACGATAAGGTTCTTTTGTTCAGATAAAAATAAATAGTAGGGGGGATGGGGTCATATTCCCCTCTTCCGGCAACACAGAAAGGAGAATTCTACTGCCTGAGGGTTATAATCCCTAAGTGCGGCCGAAGGCCGCCTACGCAGAAAGGTGTTCTATGCAAAAGGTGTTCGGCCCCTTTTCTTTGGCACCACAGAAAGGAGAATTCTACTGCC
>NW_023458564.1:16368576-16370044 GCF_013731165.1 Rhagoletis pomonella | reverse complement strand
GGCAACACAGAAAGGAGAATTCTACTGCCTGAGGGTTATAATCCCTAAGTGCGGCCGAAGGCCGCCTACGCAGAAAGGTGTTCTATGCAAAAGGTGTTCGGCCCCTTTTCTTTGGCAACACAGAAAAGAGAATTCTGCTGCCTGAGGGTTATAATCCCTAAGTGCGGCCGAAGGCCGCCTACGAAGAAAGGTGTTCACCCCCTGATCCCCCTACTATTTATTTTAATCTGAACAAAATAACCTTATCGTATTTTCCTTTTAATCGTATTTTCTTTTGCTCTTGCTTTCCACTCTTGGTTTTTTACATATGGCAACACAGTCCTGCTGCCATGTGCACATATTCTGCATGTACTCTCATAAAGTTAAACAACAATCAATTTTTTATAAAAAAGCTGTAATATACTAAAAGTATTTATTTGTTTGAACGTGCACACTTTAGCTGCGCATATATTGAGTGTAAATAACGTGTAAATTTAGTGGAAAGTGCATTATATATTGTGAAATAGTCCCATACAAGTTGGTGAAAATTACAAACTTTAAGAACAAATTACTTAAAAACTGTAAGGTTGCGCGCTTTAAAACTTTACATACACCCCCTTTAGAACCCCCTCTACCCCCCCTATTTTCCTTAATTCCGTAATCGGGGGTTACCATTCTAAAATTTTCCCAATTAAGTTGCCAAAAGCACAGGGCGATTCATATGAGACATAAAAATAGAGGAAAAAATTTTGGAGCAAAATTTAGCTTGGTATCGGGTTTCGATACGAGTACTTTTTTTTCGATACCTACTCAGTACTTGGTTCAAAATTATCGATGCCAAAATTAGTTGGTATCGAACGAAAAGTATCGAGTATGTACTTGTATTTACTCGTATCGTTTCATCCCTATTCGGAACATGTGCCTACACCTTGAAAATAAATATTCCCACCAAAAATTTACTCGGCTGGGGTCGAGATATTCCTAAAATTCTTATACAGACTAAAATGTAATATAAACGCAACATATCTCTAAAACCAATTACACTGTGGAACTGAAACTTAGCACGGATGCATAAATTACAACTACTCATGGCGAAAACAGGTAGGCATTGGAAAAGGGGGCGTGGCACCTCCCATAAAAACTGAACTTCTCATATAGCTTATCTCTGAAACCGCTTACACTAGCGTCTTGAAACTCGACACAGCTACATATGTTACCTGTTATGTTGGCTGTAAAAATCCTGGCCAGAACATTTTTAATTTAATATTCAAACATTATTTTTTTTTAATTTTGCACTAATTTTTTAGTTAACAAATTACATATAAACCAATCGAAAGCATAAAGCGTATAGAATGTGTTAAACAGATGAGTGAAAATTACTAATACATACATACTACAACACAACACAACACAACACTACACAACACAACACAACACAACACAACACAACACAACACAACACAACACAACACAACACAACACAACACAA
>NW_023458564.1:16368197-16368476 GCF_013731165.1 Rhagoletis pomonella | reverse complement strand
TATTTCCTATTCCCAAGGAAGACGTCCCAAGGGGCATTCTGACCAGTTATACATTTCATTATCTGCAAATAATTTTAAAACATTTAATATCAGTTTGCAAAATTTGAATAATGCAATACCATTTTCAAGCGTCCAGCAACCATACTGTTTTTTACTATTATCATCCACTGATTCGTTAACATCACACTCCATTTCCTCTTGATTGGCCTGCTTATTAAGTGCTTGCAATAATTCACTAGCTGTATGAATTGTGGCATCATTGTCAGTTGGTTTTTCAAC
>NW_023458564.1:16323455-16368187 GCF_013731165.1 Rhagoletis pomonella | reverse complement strand
ATTTCTGCATCAAAAAGAAAATTTTGAAAAAAATGTCGCTTACGTTATTTCGGCGGTTAGTGCTCGATATGTTCATTAACGTCAAATTCTACCGATTCGTATAGTTATTATCTTATTAAAATTTTTGAAGAAAACTAGTTTGGGAAGCTGCTCACTCTAAACTAGCGATATATATGTACATATGTATGAATATGTAAGTGCTGCAGTTACATTAATCAGTCAATTCTAATCATTTATTTCTACGTCTGTGCAACACATGCACAACGAAAATAAAGAATCATACATACTTAATGTGCGAAGAAACCGCGTTTTCACATTCTATAGGCTTAATTCGATTGGTATATAATTTGTTCATTAAGCAAATGAGTACAAAATTAAAAAAATAATAACTTTTGAATATTTAATTAAAAATATCCTGGCTAAAATTTTGTCAGCCAACCCACTCGCAAAATATTTACTAACATGTTAAATTTCATACAAAATAGATGTCATCCATTAAACAGATGGGTGAAGGTCGTGGCCCTATTCGGATCTTAGACTTAAAACATTTTTCGGTTCCACCCACTTTTGATCGCCAGTGTACGTATATGTCTATATCTATCTCGATTATTTTAGGCTGTTACAAACAACCGTTATGCGAACAAAATAATAATACCCTTGTGCTCAATTTGTAAAGTTGTGGCAAAAATAAAAAATTTTAGAGATTTACACTTCCGGAAATGTTCAAATCATTGCAAAACTCAGTATGTACAGTCTTTTCACTAAAAAGACGAACATAAATAAAAGTATTAAATGTCAAATTTAAAAACAAATTCAATGTTTATTTTAAAACGTATTTTATATACAGCTGTGAGGTCTAAGTTAATAGCTTGTCCAATCACTATTGCTATCTAAAATGGATTGACATCTCCGTGTACAGCTTTCTGATAATTTAACCGCATAGTTTGTAGTAAAGCCTCTCCAAATTTTTTTAAGTGCTATTTTCAACTGTTTTATTTTTGTCAGATTTTTTCTAGCTATCTTGTGCTTCATTAGTGCCCAAACATTTTCTATGGGATTTGCATCAGGTGACTGGGATGGCCGATCCATTGTTGTTACCCCATTTTTCTGTTTCCACTCAGTACAAAGTCGACTCCGATGCTTTGGATCGTTGTCCTCTTGCAGAACACAGTCTCGACTATCTTTTCCATAGAGCTTATCAGCAGACATCAGTAAACCTCTTTATACAATTCGATCATTTTTGACGCGTTCAAGTTTTCGGTAAAGCACAATAACTTTCCGAATCCCTTTACGGAAAAACAACCATAAACGTGAACCTTTTCCGACCAAACACGACTTTCTCTCTTATTTAACCAAAATGAAGACTCGTCGGTGAAGATTACAGTCACGGTTTTTATTTTGCTCTGCCCAGAGCAATCATTTTTCGACATGAGTTTTTGTCAAAAGCGGTTTCTTTCGTGTAACCTTTTGCGAATTGTATTAAGGGATAATTCTATTCCGCGGTCGGAAAGCTTTTTTTGAGCTCCTCTGAAGGTTACGGAGGGATTTCTTTGAAAAATGTTTGTTATCGCCTTATCTTGCCGTTCTGAAGTCTTCCTTTTTGGTCTCTTCCTTGTTCATCGTCAACGTTTCCAGTTTTTTCACAGCGCTTAGACCATCTTGGACCATTTTGGACCCTTCGGATGCTTTGCCAGGAAGTATGCTTCAAACCGTTTTTTTATAAATGGCATTCATCGTTAAATTTGCTTAAATATGCAATTACTTTCACAAAATAACTAAAACGTTTATTTCTCAAACATGCGACTGAAAAAGGACAGCCTACTGATGTATTCAATGTTAAGTCGTATTTATAGAAAAGACCTAATTACTGTTCGTTTTTACCTTCCTTTTATTAGCTCGGGATGTAACTATGTAATATTGATGCGCCTAAAAGATACAGCGATTTATATTCTCAAGTTACATACCTGATGACAGTACGAATGGCAATTATAATAGGGAGGTTTTAGTTTTTTAAACTGTAATTTTATTTAGTGAACACACTGTATTTCTTTAATGAGTACAGTGATTAATTTTATGAGCTTTTGCCCACTTTCCTTCAAATTTTGCACATAGCCAGAGAAACGTTTCTATCGCATTTGCCTTTTTTAAGGTTACATAGCCATATATTTATGTATCAAACAAAATTCTATGCGATATTTTCGGAAAGCACGCATTAAAATTGAATTTTCTCAAAAATGCGCAAATCTGTGCAGAGTTTCTTTTCCGATTCTTAAGCCGAAAGAGGGAGGTGAGGTGTGGGCCACTTTACACCTGCTAGTGAGCAAGACGAGCTCCTTTTTACTAGGATTTACAGCAAGTCCTCATTTCGCAAACTATCAGTTACTATGTTTATGCTTCTTTTTACTCAGACCAATTCCACCCGCATGCATACAAAAGCAAAGTAAAAAATAAATTTTTAAGCATTGTTCAGAAATTAATATCATTTTGAGTAGTAACATAAAATAGTTTCTCTTAAAAAATAGTTAATTTATGTACAAACATGTACAGTGAACCAAAACAAAAATGTACATTGAAGGTACTCATCTTCAAAGTTGAATATCTCTACCGTTAGTTAAGCTATTTAGGTAAAACTAAAAATAATTACAGATACTTCGGTTTCATGCCAACGATAAAGATTTATCTCATCTTAGCTCTGAAACTTAAACAATGCAAAGAAACTCCATTTTTCGATTAACTGATTAAAAAGTTAACTATTTAATACAAATTAGTATTAGGTTTAGCAACCCTGGGTATCTGGCATGGCTCTAAGCCTTCTATTCATAGAGTGAACTAACTTCCGGGTAATATTTTTCTGTATATTCTTCCATATATCCTAAAGAGCACTTTTAAGGTCTCTCTTGCTCCTGATTTGACGCTAGCGTAATTTTGATTTCATATATGCCCACTACCGTTCAGTATATAGTAACAAAATATAAAAAGCAAGGAAATTTGGAAAGCCCAGAAGGAAGTGGCAGACCAAAGAAAATATATACATCACAGGCAGAGAAAAGGATTGCTCTATATATTAAGGAAGATACAAAACACTCCGCAGTAGCTATTGCAAAAGGGCTGAAAATGATGCTGATATTGTTGCTGTCCACCCACAGACTGTGGTAAATTATCTGCATTCGTTGGATTTTCGAGCATACGCAACGCGTAATAAACCCGACTTCTCAGAAAAAAAAAATTCTTCAAACACTTGCAATACGTGAAGGAGTATGATAACCAATCTACTGACTTCTGGGACCGGGTTATATTCACGGATGAATCCCAATTTAATCTGCTTGGATCTGATGGGCGTCCGTTTGTTTTGCGTAAAGAATTCGAGGCATTAAATAACAATAATTGCCAATTGTTGCCAATGTCATGGTATGAGGAGCGATGGGCACAAATAGAGTCGGAAATTAAATTTTTGTTGAAAGCAGCATGACTAAAGTGGACTACTGATAATTTTAAAAGATTACCTAGCAAAGTCTGCTGCCAAATTAAATATATACTAAAATGTTTGCCTTGTACAGGATAATGATTCAAAACGTTCGTCGCTAATAGTAAGGGAAAGCCACGCATACAATGTAAAAAAGTTGCTTCCACACCCTCCCCAGAGCCCTGATCAAAACCCAATAGAGCATCTGAGTTTACATGGAAGCGAAACTACGTGAGCGTCAAATCAGGAGCAAAAGAGACATTAAAAGTGCCCTTTGGGACATATGGGAGAATATATCGAAAAAAATTACCCAGAACTTAGTTTACTCTATGAATAGAAGGCTTAGAGCCATGCCAGATACCCAGGGTTGCTAAACCTAATACTAATTTGTATTAAATAGTTGATAGTAGAGCATTCAATCCCGGGATCCAGAAACCCGGGATTCCGAGATCCCGGACACTTTTCCATGTCCCGAAATCCCGGGATTACAGCACCGGGATCCCGAGATTATTACTTGTTCGTTTACAGAATGAAAGAGATGTTGAAAACGAAAAAAAAAATCATTGGACATGCGACACGAGAAATACAGAACACCAAAATTTGGATTCAAATTGAACTTGAGCAATTGCACTTGGAAGTGAACTTCAGGACCTGCCTGAATAGTTGTACGTGTTCAAATATTTTGGGCAAGAACTGTATAATAACGAAAAATCTGGGAGCAATTGAAAACACAAGCTTTTAGTGTGACAGAGTTGTTCTTCATTTTACTTTGTTGGCCTTTTTTTGGAAAAGGATTTCTACAAATATGAGTAAATGTTTTTGACAAGTAATATAGATATTTTAGAATAAAAATATTTAAAGATCAAATTACGTCCTCTTGTACTAAGGGGTATTATGCTCCCCTAAGACCAAATGTGGTGACAATGAATCTGAGTGGTTTGAAAAAGGCGAACCTACCGTAAAATGCAAAAAGTTGTGATGAAGTCAAAATCCGAAAAATCTCGGGATTCAGGGATCAGAAGTTTTGAAGCTCGAAATCCCGGGATTGTTAAAATGCTTCGGGATTGAATGCCCTAGTTAATAGTTAATGAGTTAATCATTTTGAAATTAGTGTACAATTTTTTTTTTTTGGTTTCGAAAAATGGAGTTTATTTGCATTGTTTAAGTTTCAGAGCTATGCGCAGTTATTTGAGATAAATCTTTATCGGTGGCATGAAACCGAAGTATCTATGTTTTAATTATATTAAGTTTTACCTAAATAGCTTAACTAACGGCAGAGATATTCAGCTTTGAAGGTACAAGTTTTTTTTTGCTTCACGATATCTATGTATGTATTTTCGTATGTATACCACACAGAAAAGAAAAATAATAAGTACACTTAATAGAGCCTTCAACTGGTATACAAAAACGCCATTATTTTATTAAAACAAAAATATGATATAAAAATTAAAATTTGCATGCATCGCTTTTTAAATGCTTTAGTTGAAGCGCTCACCAAGGGCTTCTTTCGGAGCAACAAGGTAGCGCTTCTTTCTAATGACACCCAATGTTAAAATACAATGAAGTGTGAAATTAGGAAGGGAGCGCTCACTGCTGAATATGGAGCGCTCCAATAGCACTAATGGAGCGCTTCTGGCCCCGTTGGGTATGTATGTACATTTTAAAATTCAAAACTTCTCATTTTCAACATAAAAAAAAAACACAGAAACAATTAGAATCTAGCATAATGGCGAGATCGTTGTTTAAACAGCGCTTGCAAGCCAAACCAGATGTGTCAGGTATTTCTTAAGCTTTTTCAAAAGAATTCTTCATTTTAATTCCTTTGGCTGTTTCAGAGTTTGGGGAATCTGTAACTTCATCCGCGATTTTCGATTTTGGTTTTGGTAATTCATTTTCAATACTTTATTCTGAAAAATTTGGGCTTATATAGCGAGATAAATAGGGGGATAAGCAAAATAAGTTAATATTTTCCAGGATTGAAAATTTTGAACAAATTTTGTTTTCAAAGTCGTAGCTGCCAGCCGAATCGGATCAGAATATTGTTATTAAAAAAAAAATACCCCGTTTTTCATAAGAATTTGAATTATTGGAATTACGCAAGATGAGGGTCTCATATAGTTACGTAATTCTTATCTAATCAAAAGTCAGACCTATAGCTTTTTAATTATTTGGGCATCGATGTTCTTATATCTAGACATTGACCATTTCTGCTGGAAATCCCTATTGAAGCAGCTTAGTATTTGACTTTAAATAGCAAAGAAGGAAGACGCAGGGGGAGAGTTTTAACACAGAAGTTTTTAGCCAAGGGTCCAAGATATTGCCCGACAAGTAAACAAAATTACTGTTTTTGAAATTTTTGCTACAAATAAATTCCCCAAAGAGCCCCATTTGAAATGGTAGAAACGAATATATATGTGTTCGTATGGAAAAGTAGCTTATGTCGAAAGGCTGGGTTTAGTATAAATCGGCATTCGCAGCATATCATTGCGAATGACTCAATGGCGCTGAGCCGGTGAAAAACGTTGGGCAAATAAACGTGCAAGAAATAGTTCCGATACTAGCAAGTCAATATTCTTATTAAGTCTCATCAAAAAATTCCTTGTCGTTTAAAGAAGAAAGGGAATGCCGCACTATACTAAAGCCAGTCTTTCGACATAAGCTAATTTTCCATACGAACACAGATATGTAACATCAAAAGCAAATCACGACAATTTAGTTTAAAATTACAGTGCACACTTTCTTCTCTTATGTCTAGTAGCTTTTTTAAAGTTGGTCCAAAAAACCATAATAAAGAAAGAAACCCACGCAGCTATTTAAAGTACAGAAAAAAAAATATTAAAAGGACTATGTTCTCTTTGACGTACCTCAAAGGTCAAGTAGAAGTGGAAACTTGTATGACTGCCCATTGATAGCTCGGTTATATAGCTTACGAAATAAGAGGGCGATTCATCAAAACGCGCAAATTCCTCGTAACCATGTAAACCTTGTAAACTTACTTAATTTTGTATGAAAAATATAATTATTTGCGAGGTTTACACGGTTATGAGGGATTTACGCGTTTCCATGAATACCCATAATATGTTTAAAGACATTTTTATCAAATATTGGATACAATTTGTCATTTTGTTTTCCAGATATACGTTTTATCGTTGCACTTGCACAACATTCGCATTCGTAAAAGCTCCGCATTGATTATTGCAACATATTCATTATTGCAATATTCGCAACAACCCTGGTATGTATATAACTATCATTGAAAGGAGTTTACCATTTTCAAGATATCTGAGTGAGGCAAAATAAGGGAGCAAAAACACATAACGGCTCATGATTTTGAAGAGCGCATGGTGCATACAGAAATAAGCTATTCGTTCCCTCATTTGAAGATAAACGAATGTTCTCTCGTTTGTTTTTCAGTTGCAATAAAAGAAACCAAATGAAATGCTTTGAGTTGAGTTGTATTGAGGCAAGTGAGGGATGTTTCCCTCCTCAATGATAAGCACATGTTTACAAACTCTGGTTGAAACATAAAAAAAAAAAATAAACAATGGTGGGAATAATGAGTGGATAAAACGCATTTCTGGTCTCTCCAAATATATCAAATTTGTTAAGAAAATAGTTTTTTTATAAGAAAAGCAAAAGCATTTGGAGCAGTATTTGCTATAAATAATTTTTCTCCTTAGTCCTGTTATTTTTTATAAGCTTTTATTTAACTTGGTCATCCCGCGCAAATCGCGGAATTTCCAATCCATTTTAAACTGACTTCCCGACAAGTTAGAGACTTGAAATGTTCAGCATAGTTCCAATCACGATGACACTGCAATTTAAAATGTAAATGAATTCTCTATATGGTCTATAGGGGTCTTGATTCAATGGCGGTCAAAAAATAGTAAGATTTATGGCTAACAGAGCCTAATTTGCCAAAGAACGTAAAACCACTATAAAATTGTTAAAGCTGCCGGCGCGCCGCGGCGGTGGTGTAGCAAAGCTATTCCTAGTCTAGATATGAACCTCGTTGTAGGCATCATATCAAGGAGATACAATTAAAAGACTCCAGATGTCGCCCCGCCAGTAGAAGTTAAATATTGCGCCTAAATATATGCCATGCTACAGCGGAAATGGGCGAGACGCCATTTCTTTAAATAAAATTAACTGCTGCTATATGTACATATGTATGTTTATACAAAACGTAAGCAAACAACATTTTGCTTGCCAAGTCTTCTGTTCCCTTTCATTGCAAGTTGAATTATTTTAATATCTATTGCAAAATTTTATACATAAAATAAAATAACACTTTTTAATATACAACGCTTTTATAAATGGACTAAAAATTATAAAATAAAATAATGTAAAAAAACATTTTTTAAAAACAAACTTTTATTTAACCTGTACAATCAAAGGAATAAAATGAAGTTGTGTAACAAAAGATTTTTTAGCAAGAAAGTTTTGTCAATACTGCACTAAAATGAATAAAATAAAATAAGTTAAGGTCTCGTTAAAGTTACTAAAAGCCATTTAGTGAAAGGAGTTATTCAAACTCTAATGAAAATTACTAGCAATTTGTACTAATTTACTTCGTTTTTAAAAAAGCTTGTCGCGCGAATAGCAAACCGGCATTTAAATATCTGCATACATACATATAAATAAAATAAAAGCTTGTTAAATAAAAGCTTGTTTTTAAAAAATGTTTTTTTTACATTATTTTATTTATTTCTTCAATTTATATACAGCGTGGCGACGAATAACTGTTACCCAGGTTTTTTTGAGAAATAGAAGAGTCCTTTATAGATTTTGCGAAAAAAGTATGTTATTGTTAATTTTCCACAGATTTTACTTTAGTTGTATTAATTAGTTTTTAAATTTTAATCCTTATTTACATTTGCCAGCAGTGTAAACTTTGAGAGAAAAGTTCATTTGGCACGCAGGTCCTCGTCAGTTAATTTGTTCCATGTCTTCTGTAACCATAGGCTAATTTTCTCCATTTGAGTCCCTTATACTCCCCCTTCTGTCCAAAATAAGGCCTCATACTCAAAAATCTAATAGACTCGGGACTGGTGACTAGGACGGCCTTTCATTCGACCAACCTTATACAGTTTTTTCTTTTTTGTACTTTTTTTATACAAAGCCTAAGAAAAAATACACCTGAAAAAGACTTGCGTGCCAAATGAACTTTTCTCTCAAAGTTTACACTGCTGGCAAATGTAGATAAGGATTAAAATTTAAAAACTAACTAATACAACTAAAGTAAAATCTGTGGAAAATTAACAATAAAATACTTTTTTCGCAAAATTTATAAAGGACCCTTTTATTTCTCAAAAAAAACTGGGTAACAGTTATTCGTCGCCATGCTGTATAATACATAGCACTGATTCCTTATGAGGTTCAAGGCAAGACTTAGATCTTGCTGTTGTGTATTTGGGTGTCAGACTGATGATGTCTCTTTATTGAAGCAAAGCTAATGAGTATCCAGTGTAAGTACAAGTATGTAAGATAGAGTAGATAAATAATAATAGGGTTGCTAAGCAACAAGTAATTAGACATATGGTAATAGATTAGTATAAGAGATGTAGTTAACATAAGTAGTTATACTTTACATAACATCTCCCTTTTTGTAATTAAGTTTTTATAAATAATGTAAATGAAATATAAACACAAAAGTATTTCAGTGTAATATAAAAGATACATATCATTTTGATTAGATAAAGTTATGGTGCATTTACATGGTATGAATCTGTTCATAAGCCGTATGAATTTTCCTATAAAAGAAGCACCAACTCTATATATATATATATATATATTTAACAATTTTGACTTATATACTTGGCAAGTCTTTTTTTGTAAACAACAAACAAAAAAATTTCATTTTGTGCTAACTTCGAAACTAATAGCTTATTTTTTTGTTAAATGTGCTTTAAAAAGGACCTACTGCCAATAAAGCCTTGTGGATTGCAATTTTTCCATATTTGTAATGCTTCCATTTAAACATCTTTGTGGAAAAACAGTTTTTTGTTCAGAATTGCTTGTTTACGAAGCATTTGGCATAAGTTGAAATCATAGGGATGCCGTTTTCTTCCGTTTCTCAATGGATTTTATACTTGAAAAGGCACCGAAATATGTATGCAATACTTCTACATATCGTCATTTAAAGTACAAAACCGCGCATCAAAAAAATTCAAAACCTCGTATGTGAGGTTGCCTAAATTTTATAGGAGAGAGTAAAACATGTCCTAATTAAAAACGGTTCTCTCTTTTAAACTGAATTATCGCTTCTCCTTATGTCTAAGTATCGATATTTTATTATAAATGGCTAAGGGTTTGATGCCAGGAGCTTGCGGTGACCAAATATCTTTTTTGGCACAAATGTCAGTTACGAGGTTTTGCGGAACCACGATACGCGCTTTTGTACTTTAAACGACGATATACATATTGGCGCTTACACAATATGTTAGTGTTTGGCCTAGCTCTCCTCCGATATGTGGCGTGCGTGATTTTGTCACACAAAGTAAAGCACAGTTTTACGCCGACTCCGAACGGCAATTGTAGATTTATGAGAAGTCGTTTCCATGACAGAATATACGTTTTTTATATTTTGATGTTGGTGGGAAACTGGGCTTGAGCTCAGGCGCTGCGTAATGCTCTACAACAGCCGCCACTACTTTTACATATATTGCTGGTATATTCAAAATACTATCCCGAACATCGGAGTGTATATATGTAATATAAAAACGAATGAGAGGCACTATAAGAAAATGTCCCCAAAATTCAGGATCAAATGAAAAGATGCTCATTGAAAATAATGCACATGTATAAATTAAAAGATATAACTTAAGCGGTTACAGCGCTAAACAAAAGGAAAAGTTAGAAAAAATAGCAATGCGGTGTGAAGGAAATATAAGACCATAAAATGTTTGTTTGTTTCGTTACTTCTCTGAACCTTTTAAGATATGACACTCCATTCTTTGCAGTAGTTTGCAAATATTCACTAATGGTTCTAAAATCGCAAACATTTTCGTGGGATCTTTTTCTTTGATTTCGAATTGAAAATACATTACGATCATATTTTACCGAAATAAGTGCGGTATCCCTGCATTTTGTAAAAGCCAGAAAGAAGCATCAACTGTATGAAAAAATGAAAGGGAGAAGTATACATACCTTCTATAATTTGACTTATATGTATTTTCTTTGCAAGCTTGGAAAATATAGGCTTATTATACCTTTCATGAGCATGAAATGGTATTATAACTTTGGTCCGATGTTTGTAAGTACCAGAATAAGAAGAGATAGACCCATTAAAATGTATACTTATATGATCAGAACGTCGAGCTGAGTTGATTTATCCATGTCCGTCTGTCCGTCTGTCTGTCTGTTTGTATGCAATCTAGTCTCTCAGTTTTAGAGATATCCGGATCAAATTTGGTATGTGGGTGTATTTTTATAATGTATTAATCATTTGTCGGAACCGGAAGAATCGGACCACTATAACATATAGCTCCCATACAACTGATTGTTCAGATATGAGATTTTTTGTTATAACTTCTCCATTTATGCAGCTACGAACATGAAATTTTGCAGCACTTGCACCCATTATCAACAGAATGCTTACGGTGAAAATTACAAAGATCGGTTCACTACAACCTATAGCTCCCATACAACTGATTGTTCAGATATGAGATTTTTCGTTATAATTCATCCATTTATGTAGCTAGGCACATGAAATTTTGCACTATGGTCACTCATTATCAGCAGAAGACTTACAGTGAAAATAACGAAGATCGCGTCACTATAGCCTGCAGCCCCTATACAACTGATTGTTCAGATATGAGGTCTTTTATCATAACTCCTCCATTTATGCAGCTAGGAACATGAAATTTCGCACCATTTTCACTCATTATTAACAGAATACTTACAGTGAAAATAACAAGGATCGGGTGACTACAACATATATCTTCCATACATCTGATTGTTCAGATATGGGATTTTACTGTAAAACTGCTTTATTTGAACAGCTAAAACCGATAAATTTCGTAAGATATTTTATAAATAATAATACAAAGTCTACTGAGAAAATCGTCAAAATCTATGCTGTATAAGCTTTATCTCCTATAGCACTGATTGTTCAGGTACCAGTTTTTGCGATATATCTCCTTTATGTAGGAAACTAAACCCAATAAATTGTGTTACCGGTTTACATACCGATCACATAGCAGTGAAAATCACTTAGATTGGTGCCATATAAAGTATATCTTCCATACCTGATTGTTTAGATGCGATTTTTTATATATGTATGTAACTCCTCTATCGATGTATGCAGATGTATTCAAAATCAGTAATCTGTCAAACTAAAATTTGCAGATGTTCATGAAAGGTATGAAGGCTTCGGCATAGCCGAAGACAGCGCTGCTCTTACTTGTTTTTACTTAAATGTGATATAAAGCTCATTCAAATGTTGTGCAATGTCTTGTTATCATAGTGCTTTTTATTTTTATTGTTCACCATACGTGAGTTGCTTCTATTGAAAAAGATCTACACCATTTCCAGTTGTAAATGCGAAAGCGTCAATTGTAAATGAGAATAGTCATTTTTAAATGAGAAAGCGTCAATTGAAAATGAGAATAGTCAATTGTAAATGAGAAAGCGTCAAATGAAAATGCGAAAGCGTCATTTGGAAATGAGAATAGTCAATTGTAGATGAGAAAGCGTCAATTGTAAATGAGATTAGTCAATTGTAAATGAGAAAGCGTCAAATGAAAATGCGAACGCGTCAGTTGTAATTGAGAATAGTCAATTGTAAATGAGAAAGCGTCAATTGTAAATGAGATTAGTCAATTATAAATCAGAAATCGTCAAATGAAAATGCGAAAGCGTCAGTTGTAATTGAGAATAGTCAATTATAAATGAGAAAGCGTCAAATGAAAATGCGAAAGCGTAATTTGGAAATGAGAAATAAAACTAAATGAATTGCGTACTGCATATATAATAGATGATTTAAATTCGCTTATCACTGATAATACTTAATCAATTATGTCGCTACAAAACGCGTTTGAAAACGGAATTTTTAAGTTTTCAGAAGGTTATGATCTTCATCTTTGCTGTTTGTAAGCTACGTCATATTAGAGTATGTACATACAGTTGTCCACAAAATAATAGGAGTGGGATATTTTAACCTGTTTTGGCTATTTGTCTTTAGTTTATTTAATGTTTCGTATTTTTTTGCAAAAGCCTAGCTGGTAATACAACAAACACCATATAAATTTACATTCTCAAGTTTGTACAAAAACTATAAAAATTCTGCAAATTTTCACCAAAATTTCAAACTATTTAACCAGAGTCTTTAGAAAATATGTTGGTATGCAGTTTTGTAGCCCATTCAATTCTATTATGAAGAAATGCAAGTTTCAAGCTGCTAAAAAATTCCGTTGATTTTTGAGAATTTTTTCGGTTGAAGGTGTTTCACGTTTTTTCCATACAAAGTATGTTCGACAATTTTCTTTTATATGGGGACAGCGCCAGCAAAAAAAATTGCCAAAAATCAACGAAATTTTTTAGCAGCTTGAAACTTGCACTTCTTCAGACTACATAGAATTGAATGGGCTATAAAACTGCATACCAGAATTTTCTCTGAAGATTCTGATTAAAAAGTTTGATATTTTGGTGAAAATTTACAGAATTCTAATAATTTTTGTACAAAGGTTGAAATCTGAATTTATTCGTTGTTTGTTGTATACCCAGCTTGACTTTTGTATAAAAATAATAAACATTAAATAAACAAAAGACAAATAGCAAAAACTGACCAAAATAACGCACTCCTATTATTTTGTGGACCACTGTATATAAGAAGGCAGGAAAATAAAGCTGGCCAATATTCGGATGAAAACGATGTCGGTCGAATTCCGAAAAACCTTCACGAATTACTTATATACATATAAATGTATGTATGTAGTTCATCATGACCTTCTTGAATCTGTTTAAACCATTACGGTATGTCTCGGATCAATGTATGTAGCTCGATAGAGAACACTTTTCGGTTTTCTTTTCGCCGGGAAGTCTCAGTTGTTTTACACTGGCGGAAGAACTACTTTACGATTAAAAAGTATATAAATCAAGTATGTTAAAAATATGCATATACATATATAAATTACTTGGATATTTCATTAATAAAGTGCCGCGTTTAGCGCCATATTTCCCCATGCTAAACCCCATTGAAATAATCTGGGGAAAAATCAAAATGCATGTAAAGGGGCACATCTCAAACCCAGTCATAAATGGGCCAAACCTTGTTGAACAACGGCTGCAATATTTGGAGAAGTTGAAGAAGAGAGAATTTCAGCACGCAACATCTTTCCAGGAAAATGCTTTATCTTTACAAGATATGCAAGTTGGGACATAATAAACTTGCATTTTTAATAACATCTAAATAATTTCTGAATAAAAACGAGTTTCTCATTTCCAAATGACGCTTTCGAATTTTCATTTGACGCTTTCTCATTTACAATTTACTATTCTCATTTTCAATTGACGCTTTCTCATTTACAATTGACTATTCTCAATTCCAAGACGATTTCGCATTTTCATTTGACGCTTTCTCATTTACAATTGACTACTCTAAATTACAAATGACGCTTTCTCATTTACGAGGGTGGATTGAAAAGTCGTTAGAATGAAAAACTAGACATTGGTTTTTTAACAAAAAATTGATTTATTTTTCAACATAATCTCCTTTTAAGTCAATACATTTTTTCCAACGCTTTTCTAACATATTTATTCCTTCTCTAAAATAAGTTTTTTCAAAACCTTCAAAATAAGTATTTGTTGCAGCTATAACTTCACTATTTGACACAAATCTTTTTCCGCCGAGCCATGTTTTCATATTTGGAAAAAGGAAAAAGTCACTGGGAGCTAAATCTGGCGAATATGGCGGATGAGGGAGCAATTCATAGCCTAACTCATTTATTTTTTCCTGCGTTTTCCAAGATGAATGTGAAGGAGCGTTATCATGATGAAAGAGGATTTTCTTCTTTTTCAAATGTGACCGTTTTTGTTTAATATTTTGGTCCAATGTATCCAACAAAGATGAATAATATTCAGCTGTGATGGTTTTACCCTTTTCAAGATAATCTATGAAAATTATACCTTGTGCATCCCAAAAAATAGATGCCATAACCTTACCAGCTGATGCAACGACCTTTGCCTTCTTTGGAGCACTTGAGCCACGTTCTACCCATTGTTTGGACTGTTCTTTAGACTCTGGTGTATAGTGGTGGATCCACGTTTCATCCATCGTTATGAAACGACGCAAAAATTCCGATGGATTTCTGTTAAACATGTCTAAACCAACTTTTGAAGTCGACATTCGGTTCATTTTTTGCAGAGGAGTTAGCAAACGCGGCACCCATCTTGCTGAAAGCTTTTTCATACCCAATTCATCATGTATTATGTTATGCACACGTTCATAACTAATGTTCACAATGTCAGCAATCTCTCTCAATTTAATTCTTCGATCTTGTGTGACAATTTTGTACACTTTTTCCACCGTTTCTGGAGTCGTTACCTCTTTTGGCCTCCCAGAGCGTGGCTCATCTTTGGTGCTTATCCGACCACGTTTAAACTCGTTTACCCAATTGTAAACTGTTGCATTTGAGGGTGCATGTTCCCCTAATACTGTCTGCAACTCCTCAATAATTTGTTTCTGGTTTAAACCTTTCAAATGAAAGTACTTTATAACAGCACGAAGTTCACTTTTTTCCATTTTTAATAAAAATACAATAGTGTTTTGCAAAAATAATTCTCAAAAAAGTACCGTTAGACCATATGTTATGAAATTTTGACAGCTCGCTTTTGACAGTTCACTTTTAACATTCACAATAATTAAGTAAATTAATGACCGATAGATGTCGCAATTCTAACGACTTTTCAATCCACCCTCGTACTATTGACCTTTTCTCATTTACAATTGACTATTCTCAATTTCAAATGACGATATCGCATTTACAATTGACTATTCTCATTTCCAAATGACGCTTTCGCAATTTCATTTGACGCTTTCTCATTTACAACTGGAAATGGTGTAGTACAAAGGATTTTTTTGTTTTGAAATTGTTTGTTTATTGTTTTTAATTTTTAATATTCCTACTTTTGACATCCCAGAAGATAATTTAGGTAGGCCTTCTTAAGTAAAGCAATTCTAAGAGGCCTACCCAAGAAGGGCTGAAAAAAGTGCTAGCCTAAATGCCTTCTAGAAGGCCTTTTCTAGTTATAATTTAATCAATCAATAGATATGCTGGTCTGGCAACGCGATCATAGCTGATATTTATGTATACCTATTCTTCAAGCGATCAACACGTGTGTGTAGAAATTTTAAAAGAAATATAAGCAATAATTCAATAAATAAATTTAAAGGGTCTAATGTAAGTGTTGTAAAAATTTATAAAAGGGGAATAAGTAAAAGTAGCTTTCATAGAAACCTGAAAGTAGAAAAACAAAAGCTCTTAAATCAATTGCGATTGTGCAGAGGCGCACCTCAAGCGAATAATGTTAATTGTGAAAATCCCATAAATACCACTGATATTTCCACCACTTCTGCAGCGGCTAATGTCGAAGAAATTGATGTTTCTTTAGTGCCAAGACATCAGGCGGAAGAAACTTTACAAACTAAATTAATTTAATTGTGCAATCAGTACAATCCGACACGCGCAAGTGCAAATGCATTGCTCAAAATTTTAACCTCTGACGGTTTGGCGGTCCCTACCCACATAAAAACACTTTTAAAAAATAAAAATTGCTCAGAAAGTGTGATTTTTAGGACAGTGTCACCGGGAAGCTATTGCCATATAGGTTTTTTGAAACAACTAGAAAAAATTCCATATGAGTTTCTGCGAGAAGAAAATTCAATAACTTTTGATATAGGGGTAGATGGTATTCCGCTCTATAAAAGCAGTTCCCAAAGTTTGTGGCCAATTATGGGAAGGTTTGTGAACATCAATATTGATGTATTTTTAATTGGTGTCTACCTCGGCGGAACAAAGCCTTACAATATAGACTCATATCTACATGATTTAGTTTCGGAAATAAAAAACCTTAAAGAAAGCGGAGTTGAGCTCTCTGGTCGCAGTTTCCAAATTGATTTACGAGCGTTCATCTGTGATGCACTTGCTCGGCTCTTTCATGTGTAGCACGGTAGGCCATAACGCTTTAATAGGTTGCGAGAAATGCTACCAAAGGGGCCAAAGGATTAATAACGTAACAACTTTCAGTACAGCCTCAGCTGAACCAATAACGTATGAAGATTTTCGTAACAGAAAGCAAATACAATTCCATAAAGGTTTTCATCAAAAGAGGCATAGTGAATTAGAGTTAATAGGAATTGATCTTATAAATAGAAAAACCGTTCAAAAAATTGGGACTAACGACAAAAACTTGATGTCAACTAAGTTGATTTCCCTTGCTCTCTTCATCCCCAGGGAATTTCAAAGGAAACCGTGATCGCTAAATGAAATTTGTAGATCGAAATCTACGGAGTTCCGGCAATTTGCCCTTTATACGGGCTTAGTCGTTTTAAAAGGTATTGTAGCGAGGAAATGTAAAATGGATATTTACTACTACATGCATCTTATAGGATGCTTTCTTCACCAGTAAATTCCAACTTTAATTTAAATAAGGCGGAGGAAATACTTAAGCTTTTCGTACAAAAGTTTCCAATTTTGTTTGGCGACTCCTGCGTGACATTCAATGTACATAACCTGCTGCATTTGCGAAAGTGTGTAGAAGATATGGGCGCACTTCCGAATTTTACTGCTTACAGTTTCGAAAATTTTATGCAGGAATTGAAAAAAAAATGTCGCCTTCTAAGATTCTGCAGCAGATAAGTAACAAATATTCCACCTCAGAACTTAAGACTAAGGCTGTCCCAACTGGTTTTAAAAGAAATAAATTGGGGAAAATTATAAGTTTTCAAAATGAAAATTTCTTTGTGAGTACATGAATGCCAGATAATTTGTGCTGCATAGCTCCTTTTCAAATAGTAAGAATTACTGGATTTGTCGAAAGACAATAAATTTTTTTGAATGGGACGGTACTCACACACTTAAAAAATTTCTTTGAGCACCAATCTATGCATATGTTAGGGATATGCACTGGAAATATTTTTGATGAAAACGCTGATAAGAGAGATTTTAAGATAGATGAAGTAATGTGCAAAATGATGTACTTTCCCTCAGAAAATGAGTATTTATTTATTCCTCTTTTACACGGCTTCGACAACACTTATTTATAATTTAAAAATTTCATAAAAACAAGATGTCGAAAAAAGTATTAAAAAGCTTGTGCACTTCAAACGCTAATTTTGAAACTCACACAAAATCACATACAATTGCGAAACACTGTCACAAATGATTCCAAGGACGCGCAAATAAATGGTAATATTATTCGTATTTTTTATTTTAAATTTACTAATTTTAACTTTCCTATATCTTGCAGATTTACAATTAAGAATCGATAATTTATAAAATACGGTAAACAAGCAAAACGAAATCATTATGGAAGAGCTGGCCACAATAAAGGCGTACACCCAACAGGTTGTTTTGTTTAAAACAGGAAACGCCGAAATAATAAAGCTTTTTCCAATAAAAACTGAGAAAGATTTGAATAACTTCGAAAATTCAGAAAATTACGATGAAAATGAAATGGTAAGAAGCTGCTTAGTTATTTTCCTCCATTTAATTTATACAAAATATACTGTCTTTCTTTTCTAGATCATGACTGTTCGGAAAATAATAAAAAAGGCGGTTTGAAGCGAAACTTGTCGAGCCTCCTGGGACTTGAGATAATAAAATCTTTTAATTATGATGGCATGCAGGGGAAAAAGGCTTTCCGTAACTTAGCTGTGCTTAACAATATATTTTTTAGTAAGTACATATAAAGATACAGATTACGTTAATTCATATTTTTAGCGTAGTTAAGGTTTTAAAATGATATTTTCCCTCTCAATATTTCAGACGCTGCCGAAGACGTGACAACGCGGGAGCAATATCGATCCGAAATGAAAAGCGGATTTAAATTAAGCAAAAGTCGACTATATAAAGCAACTCAATTGCTTAAGAAGCAAAGTATTTGATTGACCTTTAATTTAAGTAATTCTACTATTTATTTTTATAAACGTTAATTTTTAGTTTTTTGATCTCAATGAATTCAACTGTACCTAATTGCAATACCTTAATTTTTATATTAAATGAATTTCTTTGTATAAGTTAATATTTTAATATATTTAGCTTAGCGTTACAAACGAATGTGAAGTGCATTTTGAGTTGCAATAAAACTGGTTTGAAACCTCAGAGAAGTATGTATTTTTTTAACTAAAGCAGCACTTTTAGAAGAACTGCTTCAAAACGCCTTCTGAAGTACGTCTTCCAAAAGCCCATCTGGAAGACCTTCTGTAGGTAGCGAAATAAGAAGGCCTTCAGTGGTATGTTCTACAAAAGCCTGCCTGGAAGACCTTCTGTAGGTAGCGAAATAAGACGGCCTTCAGTGGTGCGTCCTACAAAAGCCCTTGTGGAAGCCCTTTTATGGGTAGCGGAAGCAGAAGCCCTTCAATTTGTCCCACTCCATACAAAAAAGAAAGGAAGAAGGAATGTAAAGTGGAAGGCCTCTTGACTCCCAGGAAGGCCTTCTGGAAGGGCTTTTTACACCTGAAATTATCTACTGGGATGTATGTGAATGGCGTAGTTGCCGCCTTCCTCCTTTTCGGTGGGTTTTATATAAGGCATCAAAATGGGAAAAAACCTCCTTGGTATCTCTGCATCTGTTAAACTTTTTATGGGAAGATTTATGAAAATTCAACTTGCTATAATTTCATATGCTTAACAGTATCACAACAGTATGTTTACAGTATCTCCCCATAATTTTTTTATATGAAAAAATCTATTATATGCATCCCACTCGATATCATTGAATTCCTCATAAGAACATGTAGTCCCTCTATTTTAGCGTATCAAAAGTTCATATGGCTTCATACCATGTAAATGCACCATTATGTACATTCATGTAAAGGGTGAACACACCAAAACTGCGACACTTTGGGAAGCTTATAGCTTATAGCTTACCCAAAAATATTTCAATATTTTGAAATTCAAATACCATAATCTGACCATGACGTTGGACGTAGAACAAATTTCATTTGAATTTGATTCCTAGTTGAGTTAAAAATGGCAACCGAGTTAGAAATGAGACAAACCATTTTGCACAAGTTTATAAATGATCCGGTCGGCCTTTAAGTACACGTAAAATTGCTAAAAATTAAAGATTGCACTATTCGACAGTTTGCAGGGTTTTAATCAGGTACAAATAAGGCCTGGCAGTTACGAGAAAACCAGGGAGCGGGGGTTAGCATGGTCAAAGTGATAAAAACAGTGCTCGGGAGGTCCTCAGTGCGTTTTCGCGAGATCCGAAGATTTTGTCGCGTTATGTTGCAAAATCCGTACGGAGATCGCAGTTTTCGTACAAAAGGTAAAGCGGAAAGCTTCATTGAGATGTTCTACAGCTCAAACAGCGCCGGATCGAGGCGCAAAGTAGAATGTTACAGCGAAATCTCGCATTCGGAAGTTGTATGAATTCTAATCTAAAAAATACAACTGCATTGTTATGGACTACGAAACCTACTGCTTTAAAAATTCAAAATATATTGCAGGTCAAGATTTTTATACTGCTGCAAGTCGTCAAGATGCCCCTGAAAGTTGTAAGCTGAAAATGAAGTCAAAATTTCCAAAAAAAAAAACCACATGGTTTGGTAAGCTATTTCTTCCTGTGGCCGTAAGAGCAGCGCTTTTTTCCCATCCGGGACAATGAATGATCAAGTTTATCGGGATGAGTGCCTCAAAAGGCGTATTCTGTCATTTATCAACAGATAAGGAGTAGGCCACTGTTCTAGGCGGACATGGCAATCTGCCACTATGCCAAGGATACATGGCCGTGGTTAATGCAAATAACATCTATTTTGTACCCCACGACTGCAATCTACCCAATAGCCCAGAGCTACGTCCTATTGGGGAATCTTGGTCAATTGTCAAAGGAATCTTGAAGAAAACAGGTGAAACAGTGAAAAATATTGAAGAGTGCAAAACAAAGTAGTTGTGCGCATCGCGTCAAGTCGATGATGCAATCGTGCGGAACATGATGGCGCGTGTGCGAGTAAATTTCCTATCACTTGCATATGGAGCAAATAATAACTAATATTTTAACATTTTAATAACATCTAAACTTCCAAGTTATATAATAAAAAAATAATTTCAAAGCCTTCTAGTTTGTTTCTGGTAGTAATTTCTAAGTGTCGCAGTTTTGGTGTGTTCACCCTTTAATACGAGAAATAATATACAATTTTTGTTATATTCCAGTCTATTGGGTTTTACTACTTTTCTTCCCTTCTCGCTTTCTTTCTCCAAGCCGCTTGTGTGGTATATTTCGCTCTTTAGCGTAGTTCCCCAGTACGTTTTCTCAACAAAAAATTTAATAAATTTTCAGAAAAATAGCCGAAAGCGTACCCTTTTCACAACCATTTTCGGTACTTTTGTAAACCTAATCCGCGTTTCATCCACTTTTCTTCCCGTTTTCGGATTAATTTTCGAATTTTTTGCTCGCTGGACTGTTCTAGCCTCGCGCACACGTATTATCACTATTACACTGTGAAAGAGCGGATCAACACGTCTTTAGAGGGAGTCGAGAACGAACTTATAAAAAGTTTGAAAACTTGTGAATTTTTTAGTTTGCAACTTGACGAAAGTACCGACGTATTGGGACTTAATGTGCTTCTCGTGTTAGTGAGGTACCCATTCGCAGCGCAAATCAAAGAAGAACTTTTGATAAGCGCAGTACTTGAGACTTGCACCCCTAGCGACGAAATTTTTAAAGCTATCGACAAATTTATACAGAAAAATGGTTTGAAATGGAGCAAGTCTGCGGATATTTGCAGTGATGGAGCAGCCGCAGTGGTTGGAAAAGAGCGATGTCTAGGATGAAGAAAGAGGCAGAAAACGCCACGAGAAGTCACTGTATGATCCGTCGGTTTTCCCTGGCGACTAAGAAGATGCCGCGACTAGATTTAAAACCCGTATTGGATGACGCTGTGAAGGTAACAGAGGCCTTCGAATTTAAAATACATCTTTGGGTCTTTCAAGAACGTCGAGATTTTTTTATTGGTGAAAAGCATATTTTAGAATTTCTAGCAATTTGCATGAAAACATAAATAAACAAAGTAAATCAGAAAAGCGCATGTAACTTCGAAGTTAACGCTAAGAAAATTGATAACAGCCGGTTTCACCAGCAATTTAAATGGAAAATGATTTTTTATTTTTTGTCAATTTCCATATAAAATTCAAAAAATTAAAATAATTTTTCACTTAAATTGCTTTCGTGAAATTGACTGTAAAAGTTATTTTCTTAGCGTTAACGGGCATTATCAGCGTTAACTTGGAAGATTTAGAAAAAACCATTGTCGAATATATTCCCAACATTGACTCTGAGGATCTCTACAGCTGGATAACAAAACTGTTTTCATGTGACCCGAAAAGTAAACCTACTGAGATGACAAATTAAGCTTTTGATAACCTTGTGGACATCAGTGAAGACCGCACTTTGAATATTAAATACAGTAAAACCCGCTTAAGTACCTCACGAAAAATGTCAGCTTAGTACTTAGGCGAATTGAGTACTTAAAAGAACCCGCTTAAGTACCTCGATGCGGGTTAAGCGAACATAATTATTGATGTAGTTACATCTTTTTGTTAACTTACACAAATATGTAAATCCTTGAATAAAACATGAACATTTAATGAAGTATACGTATTTATTTAATTTTTTTCCATTAATTAATTCCCTAACAAAGCTTATATTCACAACTAATAGAAATAAAACACTACAAAATAACTGTAATGTGCCTAATGTCAAGAATTGATGGCACTGAAAATCTCGCAAAAGTATCACCCTTCCTAATAAAAAAAGTTATTGACTCAGTGTGCGGCGGTGAAGTAGACTTGTGTAAAAAATTAAAAAACGGAAGCATCTTAATTAAAACCAAAACCTACGTTCAAGCAACAAAATTAATTACACTATCATCACTTTCACCCTCCATAAAAACTGAAGTTTCTGAGCACAATACCTTAAACAGTTCAAAAGGTGTTATTTTTTCAAGTGAGTTGAAAGGTACACCACAAGGCATAATAAAAGATGAACTCAAAAATCAAAATGTTAGTGAAGTTAGAAAAATAAAGAGAAAGATTGACGAAAACTTAGTTGAAACAGGTTTACTCATTATCACGTGCGATAACCCTATACTTCCAAACGACATACTTATTGGCTACGAAAAAGTAAAGATAAGACCATACATCCCACTTCCACTCCGATGTATGAAATGCTTGATATACGGTCACTCAAAAAAAAAATATGCAAAAACTCTCAAATGTGCGTAAATTGTGCAAAAGTTTCTCACACTGACCCTGGAAAAAACGAAAAGTGCACTGACACCACTGCCTGCAGCAGCTGCATTTACCACTATATTGACAACGCCAACTACAATGCACTGAACAAAAGGTGTCCAATATTTGTAGAAGAAAAAGAAATACAAGCCATCATAACGCTAGAAAAAGTGGATAGACGAAAAGCGATAACTACGTACGGAGACCGTCACTTTCAAAATATTCCTATCCCTAACAATTTTTCACTGTATTCGTTCAACTCGAATCCACCATACGGTGGAGCAGCCCTACTTTTACATAATTCCATTCAACACGAAATAGTATCAACACGAAAACACTTTGATAACGTAACCGTGGAAATTTATTCTATAAGAAAATTTAAAATTTCATCAGCATACATTCCTCCCACCTCCAACTTTCAGACTCACAGCTTAGAAAATGTATTTAACCAAACACACGACTCACACATTATTACAGGTGACTTTAACAGCTGGCACCAAAACTGTGGCTCACATAAAAATAACCCGAAGGGTAACATATTAGCAAACTTCATCAACCAATCCAACTTTATACTTTTAAATGACAAATCCCCTATTCACCTTTCTACACACAACACGTTCACTCACCTCGATTTGACTTTCTGCTCTCCCGATCTCCCCGCACATGCGGAATAGAAGACTTCAGACGACCTAAACGGAAGCGACCACTATCCGATTGTCATTGCCTTATTTCCGAGCGGAAATCACTTGGAAATACTCCTTAAACCCAAATTCCAAGTCAATCGTGCAAATTGGTCACTATTCGAAAGAAGATGTACTCACTATGAGTCAATCAGACCTATCAGCCACAATATAAACTCCGAAGCTTCTAACCTCAAAAAAAATTTACTACAATCGGCGAATGAATCAATCTCTCAAACACAATTACACAGGAAATTAAAAACAGTTCCTTGGTGGAATAGCCATCTTACTAACCTAAAAGCAGAAAAAAATAGACTATTCAATATATTTAGGAGAAATATGACTGAGGAAAATCTCCTCAACTATAAGAAGGCAAATTCCCAATTAAAACGTGAAATAAAAACGGCCAAACAACTATCCATACAGAAATTGACGGAAAAAATTAACTAATAATACACCCACAAAAACCATTTGGACAAACATAAAACGATACTGCGGGTACAAGTTATCTCATGGAATTCACTGCCTACAATCGCACAAAAATCCAAATCAGGTGTACATATACAATCCCTAAGGACATTGCCAATGAGCTTGCTACATTCTGGAGTGAAAACGCTTCAGATCAGAAATTCCCTATCTGCTTTCAAACCAGAAAGAGATCAACATTAGAAGGCCCAATCCACTTGAACCCTTCCAAGGAATCGATATGTATAGAACAAGATATAAATTACATAGAATTGACAACGGCACTCAGAAAATTGAAAGGGAAAACACCAGGCATAGATAGAATTTCGTATCCAATGATCCTTAACTCTTCTGAGTCATTCAAAAAACGCCTAGTAATGTTTTATAACTCCGCTTTTCAAAACTACATCCCACAAGCTTCTAAATATAATTTAGTTATACCGCTTCCGAAACCCAAATCACAGAAAACCGTCGCCAATTCGTACAGACCGATATCACTTAACCTCCGTTTTGCCAAAGTTTTGGACAAAATAATTGCAAATCGGCTTTGGTGGGTTGTAACAAAGCAAAAGCTACTCAATAGCCGTCATAAGGGGTTTTATGAGAGGAAAATCGACAGCAGATACTCTTCTTTTATTAGATTATCTAGCTGCAACTAAACTCTCTTCAAAAAGTCATCTAACACTTATATCTCTCGATTTCGAAAAGGCTTATGACAAAATAGGCATTCACACAATTGTTGATCAGCTTAAAGCATGGAAACTTAGCCCTAAAATTGCGAACTATGTCATAAACTTTATGACCCACCGTAAATTTACGGTACGCGTTAATAACGAGTTCTCCGATATCCGGCCCATGGACAATAGAATTCCTCAGGGTTCACCTTTATCGGTCATTATTTTTCTTATCGCCTATAATAAATTAAGCTCCATAATATCTCTTCACAAAGAATTCGATTTCTGTGCATACGCGGATGACTTCAATATCATCGTTAAGTCAAAAAAAGAAAAAAATCCATTAATAGACATGAACAACATTTTCAGTGACATTTTATCAATCAAAAAGCAAATACATTCACATTTGTCGTAAACACAATTGCCAATGTACAATTCTATCTCACGATATAAACCTCCAACTAAGCAATGAGCTAAGAGTACTGGTTGTCACAATCAACAAAAGATAACACAACTTAATATTATAAAATGCCTGGCTACTCCAAAGTTTAATTGTGATATACAAACTTTACTCTCATTGGTAAAAAGGCTACTCGTTCCTAAAATTAACTAAGGTATTTTTTTATACGGGTTACTCACAGTTAAAAAAGATCAAAACAATACTCAATTCAGCTTTAAGAACTGCTCTGGGGGCATTGCGCTCCACCCCAATATCTAACTTATTATTCGAAGCCAATACACTGTCAATCGAAAACCAAAGAGACTTAACCACGGCAAGATTATATAAAACCCTTCTAACAGCAAAAGGCAACCCCCTCCATAATATCACTGAAAACTATAAGAAAAGAAAATACATACCAAAACTAGAGCCAGCCATATGTAAAATGTTAAACCTCTGCTCAGAAATCAATATACCTTTAAAACATCCAAAACACATCATCCAAAACTCACCTGCCTGGACACTTAACCCTAAAGCAATAAATATTTACTACATTAAATAACTTAAACAAAAACAACACGAACCCAATTCAATATCAAACAAAGTTTTACGAAATTAACGAGAAATACCAAAACTACACCTTTATCTACACAGATGGATCTAATGTAATATACAGTCTAACCTTACAAAATGAAGTTTTAAAAATTTCAAACCTTCCCTGCTATAGCTCAATATCCTCCGCAGAAATTATAGCCATATTCGAAGCAATAAACACAATAAAGAGCAAAAACAAAAATTTTGCAATTTGCTCTGATTCCCTTTCGGCTATAAACTCTATATCAAACATAAACAACGACGACCATTACTCAACCACTATTAGAAATATCATGATAGCAAAATACCCCAAAATAATACTAATTTGGGTGCCTGGACACGCCAACATAACCGGAAATGAATTCGCCGACTATACCGCTAAACAAGCACCAGTACTAACTACAGAAAACTTCAACTTAACTGACATTAAAAAACATATTAAAAACCATTTATACAGGAAACACCACCATGAATGGAGCTCAACTAATGCACGGTACCAACAAGTAAACCATACAAAAACCCATATAACAGACTTTATTACAAAAAATAAAAACAAAGTTACTCGACTGGACGTCATAAATTTCGGTCGACTTCGACTTGGGACATATAAAGTCTACACACGGACATCTCATTACCAACACTAATCCAACTACATGCACGTGCAACTCGGACATAAAAATCACCATACCACATATCCTTCTCCATTGCCCAATATACTCCGCCCGCAGAAGACAAGTCTTCAGCAACATATACCCAATGAGCCACCTATCTTCCCCAACTTCCGATTCAATATCCATCCTTAACCACTAAATTCCTGAAAATTACCAACTTATACCATAGAATTAAACATACAAAAGTACTGTAAATCTATACACACATATTAAGCGTAAGGCCTCGATGTCATTGCTTTATTTTACAATTAGCTTGTAAGATTTACTCTTTAAGCCAATTTTATAAATAAATAAATCCCTAACAAATACCATATACACCTAAGCTTAACATTTTATAGAACACTTAGGGCCGGATTCACAGTGCTTAGTTAAACGATTGTTAACTTAACCACCAACAAGAGTTTAACTTTGAATTTACCGAACACGAACCCACACATAGTCCCTTGCTAAGGGAGCAGATTTTGTCAAGAGGGAGCGAGAGAAAACTGTTTTCTGAGCAAACCTTTCATTATTGAATCGTGGTCAAAGCTCCTAATAAACTCAAAAAATAATGAAATCAGTCCTCACATTAAAGCTAAAGGAGCATAAAGTTTGTGTTGTGTTTTTTTGTTTGTCCCCTTTCAGACACGTCAAGTCGTGAAAGCAATTTTTTTGCATTGGCCCGTAGTCATAGTCAAAATAAAGTCGACTTTAAAGTTAGTTGCAGCTTTTTTGACAGATATCCCATTGAAAATTATGTCAAAAAGCTGCAACTAACTTTAAAGTCGACTTTATTTTGACTATGACTACGGGCCATTGTCTTTTGTGTTTTCTATTTGCTACCAGATGCGTAATTTTTTATTGATTTCAAGTTCTTGGCGTGATAAAAGCATAGTAAGGTAAAACCGTTCTCTCAATGCGTCGGCCATGATTTTTTTTGAAGTTTGCCAACATTTTAAAATCGCATAAAATTGAGAGTAAAAAAAGGAATTGTTCAAAGTTCTTGTTGAGATTGAAAATGAGAATGTGTGTGTGAGTTTGTGTGTAAAATTTTAAAATTAAATTGCTTGCAAACGTCAAGAATTTGAAAAATTCCTCAAAGCGGTTCCACCTTCCTATTTTTTATATCATGGTTCTTGGTTCTTTAAATGGAAAGCACCCAAAATATCCAAAGAGACGGAAAACTTGAAAGGAATTGACGGTACGGAGGTATCTGTACTCTTCCCATCTCTTCTCATCTCCTTCGCCTTGGAACAAGCAGACTTGAAAGCAAGACTTGACGTGTCTGAAAGCTGACTTTCTTTAGCACAACAAGGGTGCGGCGGTGAAAAAAGTTTGGGAGCCCCTGCCATACATCATACAACCCTTTCTCGTTATCGGCATTGTTTCGAAGCTAGGCACCTAGGGGCAGGGAAATTCTATTGGAATATATGCAATAACGATAACATATTGTAAAAACTCAAAAATTATTATGGTTCAGCGTGGTTCAAATTTTTGGCAATCTTTTCTTTTCACATTTTCATATTTTTACGGAGAACTAATAAAATACGTATAAATACTAACAATTAAATAAAAAAAAAACCCAACAACTTTTGAACACTTCTAAACAGATATACTTACCGGTAAAATTCAAATAATACAAAAAATATTTGAGCTTTTTCCTTAAACACGCGATTTTTCTGGTTTAAACGAAACGTTCATAGACTTCTGTTCCTGGCACTTCTAAACTATGCGCCCTTTGCCAGCGGATTACGCAGTGACAAATAATAATAAAAAGAAATGATAATTACCGCTATATGCTATGGGCATTAGATGTACAAATTGCCCTAAAAAATGGCGAAAATTAATGTAAAAAAAAAATTGAATTTTGCGCGTTTAGATTAGACCAAAGTGTCGGTGTGTGGAGCGGCGGACGACGAGATCCCCCTACAACTAATAGACCGATACGTCTAGCAAGTCAGGCACGCGGAAGTACGAACAAGATGAAGACAACCAAAGAAAATAAAACCAAAACCAACAACAAAAAACCAAAAGAAGAAACTACAGAGGCTACATAGACAGAACATCGCAAAGAGGCACAAACCAAGCACAAAAGTAGCACGCAAGAGGTTCGCAGGAAGAAATTTTTATACAGTCTCTCCGATGCTGAGGCTGCTATATTTATTGAGATTAATAGGTGGGCATGAGACCACCGAACAACAAAAGAGGCACCGAGGTAGGCACGACAGCGAACCGGCTCGAATGTGGGATAGGTCCCGCAGCCGTACTAGCTCCACAGCATCTCGATACTCCACGAGGCAATGAAGAGAGCGCCACCTGGATAGGCGGGAAAAACCAACCATAACCAGGAGCCCTGGACGACCGCCGGCGACTTGGCACCATGTGGGTGAACTTCGATACGCTATGTGAGGTACCTGGAGGCAGGTAAGACACCCGGGCCCCTATTATGAGCTGCATTCGATCTTCGACTGTGGTCGAAAGTGTTGATCGAACGAATTTTCATTTGGTATTATGGCGTTCATTCGATGGAGAATAGCGCTATTGTGAATTTCGCTCGTTTAGGTTGTTCACAATAGTATATTTTCACCGCTAAGAAGCTTTGTTTACGAATCGAGCAAACTAAATAGTGTGCTTATACATATGTACATATGTAAATTTGTGCAAATCAAAATGAAATAAAAAAGAAAGCGAGTTTATAAAAACGTGGTAAAAATTAGTACATAGGAGTTCTGGTTCAACGATTCGTCAGAGGATGAGAGCTTAGAAAACTGGCCAAGAGCAGAAAAAGATTGAGAGAGTTTAAGTGTAGTCTTTCGAATATATTTTGACATACAATATATTTAAGAAATTTTGTGATCCAAATCTATTTAAAATATGGGCGCGTTTGACCTACGTAATAATTACCGCAATATTGCAGCCTTGTTGCTTTCCTGATGACTTGTTGCTGATGCTCAACTGAAAATTTTCTAAAATGCTGCAAAAATTGCGCAGTAAAAATTTTTATGTTGCTTTTGATTTGCCAATGACTGTTTGTCAAAATTTTCTTTCTCGAACGCTTGATGTAGGCATAGTTGCCCAAATTTTCGCGTAGACCGTGATACTCTTTCATAAAAAGTAACACTGCAGCGTTTATTGCAGCTCGAATACACCCTATATTAAAACTATAAACAGTTCTATGATTTTGTTCTCAGAGATCGTGCAAACAGAATATTGGAATTTTCTTTCATAAGTAAAACCAGCCTTTCGAGCTTGAGTTTAGTATTCACGACGTTGGAACTGCATAGAAGTAATAAAAGTTTTTTAAAATTAGTGTCTAGCCGCCAAAAAGTAAGAAAAGAAATGCAAAATCATACATTTTTCCCAATTTTCTAACACTTCGCTACACCAACGAAAGTAAAATTCTGTTCGACAGAAAATTCGATACTCAACGAAAATTTCGACAAGCTTGTATAGCTCATAATACGAATTTCACTTTCGATCTTCGGTCTTCGATAGCCAGCGAAGATCGAAAATCGAATGCAACTCATAAGGGCCCCGATGTGGCTAGGGAACTGGCCCTTGGCAAACCGTCCTCGGGGGAGAACCAAGCAACCGCGGATGAGTGAAAGGGCGGGCATCAGCAGCATCAAAGGCAAGAGAACTCTCACCAACAGACCGCACCCGCCGATAGGCGGATGGGCGGGCATAATAGCGAGAAAGGTAGGGACGCACCCGCTGATAAGCGGAAGAGCGGGAATGATCGCAGAAAGAGGCACAGTGACCAAGGTAAGAAAGAGAGGGGTTCTGGCGAGACCGCACCCGCTGCAAAGCGGAAGAGCGGGCATTTAACACCCCAGACTCCTGATCCGGAAAAGCAACGGGAGCAGCCACCACCTCCGACATCGGAGCCCGGGTGAAGCACTGGGAATCAACGCACTCGCGGAGTGGGGTAGGGCAGACGCCAAGATACTCTGATGCACAAAGGGGTGGCGGTGCTGCCTAGAGACTACCCTGCGGAGGCGCTAAGTCCGAATGAGTTGACTACCCTACAGCACGCCACAATGGACGACGTTTTTAAGGGGTGGACGCACCCGCTGGCGTTCTGCGGAGTAACTTCCATCCTGCCATGTTGCCAGTGGACTGCAGAGATGAGGGTTCGACAAAAGTGGCTAGAGGCGGCTGCACCAAAGTGAGAAAGCTGGAAAGGGGCCGTATTAAGTGTGAAACGTGGCGATGACATCCCACCGATGCACAATATGTCCATCTTCCTGCCGAGAAGTGCTCACAAGTTATCAGATTATGCGTTTGGGCTGCTGAGGGACTCAACACACCTGCGTGGCATGTCACTTCGAGCGCCATTGAGGTCACCGGTTTACGTCTTAATGTAGGCATCGACGAAGACCCTTTCAGTAGCCTCAGAAGGGCTGGATATAAGCTGAACTACATATTAAGCTTTGTCACAATGCGGCCCTGGCGACAGAAGGCAGCGGGCGAGAAGGAGGGTGGCGAAGAGGAGACTAATGTGGATGATTTGATTATATAATATTGGAACCGAGATCATGTAAGTTAACTGATTGGTTTTTACACATTTTTTAAGCACAAATTATATGCTTTTTTACTGCAAACAAGTTGTTGCCAAAACGCAGCAGAAATCTTCAATAACTTACAAATACGCGGCGTAGCGTAACGTGGTGTGGCGCGCGGACGCGGGCCGCCGCGAAGCTAAGCAAATTTAATGCTTCAAAGAGCAATTATGTCAATGGATTTTATTTCGCATTTGAAAAGATAATAATGTGAATTGATTTTATTTCGCACCCTGGTGCGAATTGACCTTATTTCCATTGATCTTATTCCCTATCACCATTCGTTCGACCAACCCTATACAGTTTTCCTTTTTTTGTATTTTTTTATACAAAGCCTTTGAAAAAATACACCCCGAAAAAAACTTGCGTGCCAAATGAACTTTTCTCTCAAAGTTTACACTGCTGGCAAATGTAAATAAGGATTAAAATTTAAAAACTAATTAATACAGGTAAACTAAAATCTGTGAAAAATTAACAATAAAATCCTTTTTTCGCAAAATCTATAAAGGACCCTTTTATTTCTCAAAAAAAACCTGGGTAAAAGTTATTCGTCGCCACGTTGTATAAACCTATTTTAAAGCAACTTTATATATTATAAATAATACCATATATCTTTATCGAGTCCTATCTCAAAAATCGATTTTTATTTGTCAAGCAAGGCGAGGAGCAGTCTGAACTCTATGAAGGTTCAGCTGGTGTTCCTCAAGGCAGTGTCATGGGTCCCATTCTTTATCTGCTATACACATATGATTTATCAGCATCCGAAGGAGTAATTGTTGGCATATTTGCAGATGATACTGCAATTTTCGAACCCTTCGATAAATCGCTTCGCTAAACTCCAAAATGGCCTAAACAAAATAACACAGTGGCTGAAAGATTGTCGAATTAAGCCAAATGAGACAAAGTCTGTCCAGGTTACGTTTTCCCTCAAGGTTAGTATTCTGTTCACAGTCGTGAAATTTTTCCAGCAACACATATTGTTTTTACATGAAATTTGGACACATTAAAAAGTACATATAAGCAAAATAAAAAAAAAAATGTCCAATCAAACTGATTTGTGTGGATCAGGGGCGTCTCTTGTAGATGATTTTGGAGGCGGTTTTAATATATCTTATTTTATTATATTTTTTAGGTTTTCTACATTACGTAAGGCTGAGAGAATGAAGTCAAATATATATATATATATTAGGTCGCGTCGATTTGTGGGGAGGCAAAAAAATCGCCCATTGCTCTGTAAAAATCATATTCTAGGGATCAAAATAAGAAACTTTGCCGAAGGAACCATACCTCTAAAACGAATTCTGATGTCCACCAATTTGGGTCGAACTTTTGGGTAGGGGCAAATTTTGAAAAATCCCACTTTGACCCATTTAGAGTGCTCCAATCGAGTCCAAATGTATGACCGACCCCCACTAACTTTGGAGGCCCGACCCACCGATGCCAGTGGCACACCCCCTGGAACCCCCCTGGGGGTTCACCATACAAACATTTCAAAAAATCGCCGGTTTTGCACTTTACATGAAAAAATCAGCGAAATGCCTATGTTTTTTCTTTTTGGAGTTTATTTTTCTCTTTAGAAATTTATTTAGTCAGAACATATGTAAATAAAAAAATGAATTTAACTTAGTAATAGAAAAGAAATTAAAAAAAATTATTAGAAATTAGCGTTTTTACAACCCTTTTAAAACCAAGGCATCACTGTGATGCATTTGCATGTCGTAAACATAGTTGTGTGGGTTTTTTATTCAACCGTTTTAAAAAATGAAGGTATCACTGTGACACAATTGCAAATCGGAAAATTGCTTGAATGCGTTTTTTAAGACACAGCTGCATGTCGTAAACTTACTTGTGTAGTTTTTTTATAGCACCTATTTAAGAAATGAAGGTTGTTTTTACAACCCTTTTTGTGGGTATTTTAAGGCACCTTCTTAAGAAATGCGCGTTTTTTGCAACCATTTTAACAATTAAGGTATCACTGGAATGCACCGCAACCCTTTTAAACAATGAAGGTATCACTGTGACACAATTGCAGATCGTAAAATTGCTTGTGTTGTTTTTTTTAAGCCACCACAAGACACAGCAGGTAGAATTGAAATTACCATTTCATTCTTATTACCTCGTCTCGTAGACCATATATAACGCAACAGTTTTTGTGAATGCATTAAGTCGTTGTGAAGAACTCAAAGTGTGAAGTGCTAATTTCAGATAAAAAAATATTTCAAAAAAAATAATAAGTGAAGTGACCATTCCAAATCAAAAAGTTTACAATGAATCCACCATCCTCTACACCGCAAGATGAAGCAACTACATCAACAACTATCGAAAACCCAATGAGTCATATACCCAAGCATGATGTTACTGTTTTTGCTGTGTCTACTGATTTAACTGATCTTAATTTACCAACCCATCTGGATACCTTGAGATATTATTTTTACTTAAGCGAACGTGCTAAATCAGAACAAAAAAAGTTTTCCCATAAATCATTCACTATTCAAGTACAAGATAAGTTGATTGGAATTTGGGAAAAACTTGGTATGGAAATAATGCTGAAAAAAAGTGTATTTAATAAATTGAATAAATTGCTTGACAAGTATCAAGAGCAAATCAAGAGAAGAAACAACACCCAACAATTTACAGAGTATGTAAAATCTCTGGAAACAATTTTTTACATTGGAACATGTAAATGCGATTTGAAGGCAGCTCCATGTGCATGCGGCTGGGTTCCCGAACGCCTCAAAGAGTTCATGCACGATCAACATAATCAGAGAAGACTAACAATGGATGCATTTGTGATGGAAACTGAAGAGCAAGGAGCAACGTCTATGTCATCAATGCCAACATACCAAGTACCCGATGATTCAACATACGCACCGCCACCGGTTCAAGAAGATATGGATAGAAGCACAAGTTCACAATACACAGAGAGATACGATTGTTTTAACTTTGCCTTGGTATGTGACAAATTTGGTGTGCCTGACAGAGTAGCATCAGCATTGGAAACCGCTCTTTTGCAAGATTTTAAAATTAAAGATAAGCATGGGAAACCTCTCATCATGGATAAATCGAAAGTTCGCAGAGAAAAAGAGAAATGCAGACAAGAAGTGCTTCGCAAACGGTTAGATGACACCAATTTGTTAGCGTTTTCATTCGATGGCAGAAAAGATGATACTTTAACGATAGATAAAATTGATGAGAAGTATCATACTAGGATGGTAAAAGAACCTCATCTTGTTATTTTGAGAGAACCCAATTCTGAATTGATTGGTTACGTAAGACTGGAACATGAAACCGCTGAATACAAAACAACCAAATTAAATGGTTTTTTCAACGATAAAAATATATCACTGGATGCATTAATTGGAATATGCACTGACGGTGAGCCAACAAACACTGGCCCACACGGTGGAATTATACGACGATTCGAATTGCTGTTAAAAAGACCATTGCATTGGTTCGTTTGCCTTCTACACTTCAACGAACTTCCGTTTCGGCATTTGTTTGAAGCTTTGGATAAATCAACCAGCACTGGACCAAGATCGGCAACCGGAAAACTGAGCCGTCAAATCGAAACTTGTGAAACTCTTCCGGTAAGTTATTGCTATCACTGATTTATTATAATTGTCAACCATTTTTAATTATTTTATTATTATATATTTTCAGGTGGTGGACGGCTTCCAGAAAATTGAGTTGCAAAATATGCCCCCTGCTCCAGAAAAAATTGAATTTTCCACCGATTCGAAGTACTTATACGACATGGCCCATGCAATTTCTAGCGGCGTGGTTCCGGTGGATCTGGCTAACATCAAACCAGGGAAAATTGTACATTCTCGGTGGCTCACCAAGGCCGCTAGATTATTGCGATTATATGTGACAACGGAAAATCCAGATGCAAGTTTAAGAATTCTGGTTAAATTTATAATTAAATGTTATGTGCCAATGTACTTCAATATCAAGTATTACAGCTCTGTCGTGTACGGCAGTGCATTATTTTTCAAGTTCATTGGTTGGTCACGATTTCTAGAACCTCGTTTACGCAAAATTGTCAATCAAGTAATTAAAGATAATTCATATTATGCGCATTCGGAAAATATCTTGTTATCAATGTTGTTTGATGATAGCAAAGAAAAGCGCGACTGTGCCATCAAGAAAATTCTACGCTATCGAACCGATGTTGACGAGCCAATGGAACTTAGAGTTTATAAAAAACCAGATATAAACTTTAATTGCACAAGTTATACGGAAATGATCAATTTGAATGATATAAATATCGTATTTGAACCACCATTCACGCGAAGCATTAAGTACGATACAGTGAAAGAATATTTAAATCAAGATGATCCACCGTTTAATGATCCAAAAATTCCATCACACATACAAGGAACGGAACGACATGTTCAATTGCTAGCTAGCGTTTCCAAACGGGTTATACCGGAAAATGTAGAGGCTGTTATGGCGACGACATTAGAGAGCCGTGCGAAATTGCCCAGACTTGAAAGTAAAAAAGACTTCAAACAATAATTTTTTTTAGTTTCTTTTCTATAACTCACTTAAATTAATTTTTTCATTTACATATGTTCTGACTTAATAAATTTCTTAAGAGAAAAAATAGATATTATTATAAATAAATAATAAATATTATTATAAATATATAAATAAAAATAAAGAAAAAACATAGCCATTTAGCTGATTTTTTCATGTAAAGGCCAAAAATGGTGATTTTTTGAAATGATTGTATGGGGAACCCCCCAGGGGAGTTCCAGGGGGTGTGCCACTGGCATGGGTGGATCGGCCGTCCAAAGTTAGTGGGGGTCGGTCATACATTTGGACTCGATTGGAGCACTCTAAATGGGTCAAAGTGGGATTTTTCAAAATTTGCCCTACCCAAAAGTTCGACCCAAATTGGGGGACATCAGAATTCGTTTTAGAGGTATGGTTCCTTCGGCAAAGTTTCTTATTTTGATCCCTAGAATACGATTTTCACAGAGCAATGAGCGATTTTTAAATCGACCCGCCCTAATATATATATATATTTTTTTTAATTACGATGTTTGATTTCACTGTTAAAAGATAGAACTAAACAAATTCTCCAGGGTGCCCGCGATTTCACTTCATTTAGAAAATTATTTTACATGTTGTCAGTTCCACCTAATATAATAGAGTATGGTTTTTATTTAGAATTAATATGACAACAATAAGGAATCGCCTCTATAGTTTGCATAGTTCAAAACTGAAGTTAAATTTGGTTTGTTGTTTTTCTATAAAAATATTGTCTAAGGTTTAACCAAAACGTTTCAAACCTTATAGGGGACGAGCGTAATGTAATGTGCGCTTCACCCACACACGTAATCCTGTGTTCCTAGCCACTCCCACATCAAGACCGTAGTGCGCGTTATCGCATCCTTCAAGAGGTGACCACCGCACACCATAGATCTAGATCCAGAGAGTGTCATGCGTCACCATGGCCATTGGATGGTTTGCTTTTAGGGAGCTTTCCGACTGTATTCTAACGGTACCTCCCGGATACCTGTCCGCCTCGGGAGTAACAGTGGACCTACCGCAGCAAGGCGCTTTGCTGGGCCGACCGTTCTTTCCCCTTACCTTTATGTTCGGTCGCCGAACGGTTTCGGCTCAGTAGACGACCAGCGAACCAGATGATATGAGTTCGAAAAATTTCGCCCCGGATCCATGCACGGGTAACAATGCCGCCGGCGGACACGGCGTTAAGGTGAGTTTCAAAACGACATCTCCGGCAGTCGCTGATTCGACGTACACGGGTTACAACTGCGACGATAGGTCGAGGTTACCTGCCCGGTGGAGGAATCAAACTCGGCAACGGAAATAGAGAGTGACACGCCATCTCAGAGGTGAAAACCGTATGGTAGTAGGTGACTTTAATGCGCACCACGATCTTTGGCATTCAAGCCTGTAAACGATCGTAGGGGAACAGACTTGGCTGAGCAGATAGACGAATCGACATTCTGCACAATGAACGACACCCACCAAGATTATCGGCAGCTGCTGCAGCTCGCCAGACATAACAAAACAATAGTCAAGTCAGCGCTGGTCTGATAAACAGCGTATCATGGCGACCTATGCTGACTTTGGCCTCAGACCATCTGCCCATAGTCATCTCGATCGATAAACCATCCGACTTTGCTTCCGCGGAACACCGGACCTATATCAACTTTTCTAAATCTGATTGGAAAGGATTCGCGGAATTTGCTAAGAGCACCTTCGCTGCGCTCCCCACACCAACCGACGTCCACCTTGGTGAACGTAAGTTCCGCCGGGTTGTCACTGCTGCTGCAGCTCGCTTCGTACCGGCAGGATGCATCACGGACCCCCGTCCAAACTTCCCTGCTGGAGCGGCTGTTCTAGCCGATAAGCGTGACAACCTTCGTCAGGCCGATCCCGGAAATCCCCGTATCAGGGATCTCAACGCGGAGATTCGGCAGCTAGTGAACGTTCATAAGCGGAAAAAGTGGGAAGAGAATCTGAAGACTTGTAACTTCACCTCTGGTGTGAGTAAGCTTTGGTCAACCGTGAGGTCACTATCCAATCCGACGAAGTACGACGACAGGGTCGAAATTTCTTTCGGCGACCAGGCTTCGTCGGACCCGGAGCGATGCGCGAGCTCTTGTAGCCGGCAGTTCATACTGACTCCCCCCGCGGACACACAAACGCGGCTGCACAAACTGCCAACAACTTGTGCCCCCTTGCTTTCACTAGCGGTGAAGTTCAGGTGGCCATCGGGAAGGCGAAAGCTGAGAAATGTTTTGTCCTGCGGGAGTGACGTACCTAACGGAGGTCCTCAATATGTCAATGGCCACTCTCATCATCCCAGACATCTGGAAGATGGGGAAAGTGGTCCCGCTGTTCCCGTATTTCACGAACCACCTGACCCCAGCGAAGCATCAGGAGGGTTTCCGTAAAGTGCACAGTACAACAGCAGCACTTAACGCCATAAACACTCAGATAATATGTGGCCTTAACCGCAACCGTCCCTGTGAGAGAACTATACTAGTAGAGTTGGACCTGTCAAAGGCGTTTGACACCGTCAGCCACTCCACGCTACTAGAAGACATAGAGGCCTCCCTCTCTCAAACAGTGGTTGGCGAACTATCTGAATGGTCGACACTCGTCAGTAATGTTTAGAGACAAATCGAGCAAACTCAGAAAAATAAAACAGGGGGTTCCACAGGGTGGTGTCCTTTCCCTACTACTGTTTAACTTTTACATTTCAAACAACAACCAGAGGGAGTCTCGAATGTCTGGAATTGATGACTTGTGTTCGAAAGTAAAAAGGTATCTCTCCGAGCTTTCCCGATCCTTCACTGCAAGGAGCCTAACACTCTCCCCTACAAAATCCTCAGCGACCTTGTTCACCACCTGGACGAAAGAGGTCAGGCTACCGCTGGGAATTCACGTCGATGATACACTAATTACGACGGTGAATAACCCCAAAATACTCGGAGTAACCTTCGACAGTCTGCTCTCCTTCTCTGCGCACGCAACGCTATTGTCAAAACAGTACAGAGCCGCTGGCAACATACAACGCAATAGGCCGGACGGTTTTAAATTACGCAGCACCAGTGTGGTCGCCGGAGACTAGTAGTATGCAGTGGATGAAGCTGCAGACTACACAAAGCACCGCACTACGGACAGCGACCGGATGCATTTTGATGTCGCCAGAACACCACCTGCACGACGAGGCGAAAATGCTCCCGATAAAGGAGCACAACACAATGCTCTGCAAGCAGTTTCTCGTTGGGCGCCATAGACGTGGTCACCCAAAAAGACAACTGCTTGCAGAAGAGTCCTCGCCCAGGCACGTCAGGAGGCATCTTTACAAACTGACGGACGAAGTCCAGAGGTTCATTAAACAACTCAGACGCAGATGTGCCAAATGAGTGTCCGGCATGCGGGGAGACACTCCATGACTCGAAACATCTCTTCGTATGCCCGGAAAACCCTAACGCCTTTGTCCCTGTGGACCGACCCTATTGAGGCTGCACGCTTCTTAGGGCTTCCGTTAGTGGAGCTTGACGACAACGACTGAGATATTAACCGATCTGGGCGGAGTTGTTGTAGACGCTACAACAACAGCAACAACAACAACAATAAGCTTTTCGTTTAACACAATTAGCCACACAAATTGATTTTTTAGGTAATGTTTTGATGTCGGATGAAGACATACATATCTATTTAAATGGTTATGTCAACAAGCAAAACTGTAGATTATGGGGCTCAGGGGGGAGGTCAGACTGCAACTGGGTATTCACGTTGATGGCGTAACAATAACGACGGTGAATAACCCGAAAATCCTCAGAGTTACCTTCGACAGTCTGCTCTCCGCATACAACCGCAATTGTCAACAAAGTACAGAGCCGCAACAATGTCTTCAAGTCGCTGGCCGGCAGCACTTGGGGCAAAGATAAAGAAACGTTGTTGGCAACATACAAGGCAATGGGCCGGCCGGTTCTAAACTATGCAGCGCCCGTGTGGTCGCCTGGGACTAGCAGGAAGCAGTGGATGAAGCTACAGACCTGCCAGACCACGGCACTAAAAAAAGCGACCGGATGCCTCGTGATGACGCCCGAACACCACCTACACGACGAGGCCCAGATGCTCCCAGTCAGGGAGTCACTGACGTGGTCCTCCCCAAACAGCTGCTTGCAGAAGAGCCCTCGCCAAGGCACGACAGGAGGCATCGCTACGAACTGACGGACGAAGCCCAGAGGTTCATTAAACAACCTCTGGACCCGTCAGCCTACCGACAGGCCCTGAACGGCATTCACAGGGAATCAGTCGCGAATTATGTAGACTCCCACCCTGTGAATGCCGTTCTGGGCACACAACCACCGGACGTGGACGGGACAGAACTTTGTCTGCCTCGGGAGACCCGCACCACAATAGCCCAACTTCGCTCTGGCTATTGCAGAAGGCTAAACTTATATCTGCGCAGAATTAATGAAGATGTGCCCAACCAATGCCCAGCATGTGGAGTCGCCACATGACTCCCGGCACATGACTCACATGCCTGAGAACCCCACCCAGCTGACGCCCCTGTCCCTATGGACAGACCCTGTTGAAGTCGCATACTTCCTGAGCCTCCCCTTAACTGAAATGGACGACAACGTTGACGGATGAACCGACCCGAGCGGGGTTTAGTAGCCGCTACAACAACAACAACTACAACAACAACAACAACAACAACAACTACAACAACAACAACAACAACAACAACAACACAATTAGATTAAACTCGTTGATCAAGTGGAGTGAAACGCGATTCGGACAGTCTAGAATGGGAGGAGGAATCAGTTATGATACCTTACTCTGACTCAGCTGCCATCTAGACTGATGGCTCCAAGTTGGATCTGAAGGTAGGAAGTGGCGTATAATCACGAGAGCTCTCACTTAGCCTAAGTTTTCATCTTCCTGATTTCTGCAGAGTTTTTAAAGCTGAATTTACAGTAATCAACGAGGGTGCTGATCGATTCTTCTATTAGCTTGCAGTAGCTATCTTTTCTGATAGCTATCAAAGCACTCTATAGTGACAAATCGGCATCGAGGATTGTCATGGAATATAGACGCACCCTAAATGAGGTGGCAAGGAGACAGTCTATAAAGATGTATGAACTGGCAATGAAAAGTACCTTACTGTTAGCAATCAGTACTGTTCGAGATGCGGCCATTCCGCTATCTTCACGCAAACTCTGGCTGGAGAATAATTTTATCGAATGGGCAAATACAAGATGGTCTGCGGAACCCACGTGCAGGGCAGCAAGGCATATTGCGCCATTTGATCTAGCCCTCTACTTAGTTCTTGCCGGGCATTGCCTGATGAAAACCCACGCTAGTAGAATGGGTATGCAGTCAAATGATTATAGTCGTAGCTGCCGTGATGAGGAGGAAATCGAAAGCATTGGCGAGGGCTCGTCGGCGCACGTTTCTCCACTATTCTTTTGAATGTTTGGCGGAAGTGGATTCAGCTAGTATCTACGATTTTGTGCGCTTCATTAGAGCTACAAATTGGTTTTATTTCTAATGTAAGAGAACGGACGTAAGAAGTCTCAATATGACGTCACAATTGGCTCACAGTGGCCTAAGTGTGTCCTTTTCCTGTGGTGGTAGGGGACAGCCAAGGTAACCTAACCTAACCCATAGTAAAAAAATATAAAATATTTGTTTTTGCTTTTTGAAACCACCGGCCGGAAGAGCTCCTAAAATAACCAAAAGATAAAATTGAAAACTGACACGAAAAATAAATAGAAAATTTTCATTTTGATATTATTTTTCTTTCATTTCTTGTATTCGATTTTTTCAATTATGGCATTAACCCTTGGTTTTATTGCATACCCATGTCCCAATTCGGCTTAGATCCTCATCCTTCCGGACTTAAAACATCAGTTCTGCAACGCCATGTGTGCTTTTGCACAAACGGCAAGAATTTCTTGGCATTTTTTCTTGAGTTTTTGCATAAAATGCATAAGTTCTCACTCAAAAGAGTTAACATGAAAGTGAAATCAAAGAAAAATTTGTAATAATAGGCTCGTTCCTTATCTTTTTGGACTAAAATCTGAAAAGTGTCAAAATGCCAGAGCGTAAGCAAAATGCGCTCACTAAAAGAGAATAACAGGAAAAGTAAAGGAACGCAAAAAACCAAATTTTTAGTCCAAAGAATGGCAACAACAAAGCTAACGTCAAATAAGAATGGAAATATATGTACAAAACACATTCACACAAGCACAAGCACAATAAACACTTACTATATCAACTATTTTTTGCCTCCTTCCAATTTCAATTCACTTTTTTACTTTTTTGATTATTCTCACTTTTTGCGTATTCTTTAATTTCCGTTAATTTAAATTTAGTTGAGTTTGACACTTTTCAGGATTTTGCCAGAAAAAATTCTTCTGACTAAATCTGACTACTTCGGACTGATGAGAGTCACTCTCACTGGGTGTTGCTCTCTCATTTTAGCTGTCATTTCCGAGTTAAGGAACGCTTTTTGGACTAAATCTGACTACTTCGGACTTTTTCTGACTATTTCTGGGAGATAAGGAACGCTCCTAATAAGTGTCAAATAAGAGTACCGAAATAGAATGTCAATGCCATCTGGCACACTTTATATTAGGTTTGTTCACTTCGAGTTACGCATACACTCTCCACAAGTAAAAGTACAAGTACATAACGTGCATTGCATCGCCGTCACCGTCACCGGCAGTTGTCAAAAAAGCTGAATCGGTGTATTTGTATGAAGTAAGTTACATAAACAAGCTGACGGTGACGGTGCCGCACAAATTAGCTCAACCCTCAATTTTGCTTATGCGATTGCGTCAAATGACAAATATTCAGTGTTTTGTTTACATGTTTGAACGTAAATTAGCTTGTAAAAATTTTAATATTTACGTTAAAAAAAGTAAAATGCAACTTTTGCAAAGAGTATCAGCGAGTTAATGATTTTTCGGGCGCAATGTCAAACGAATTGTGTGTAACTTGACGTATAAGCATCGTCAACGGTGGCGGTGACGCTGTCGCAATGGATGGTATGTACCATGATACAAAAAAGAAGGTAGTTTCAATAAACAACTTTTTGATTAAAAAGGAGATTTTTGACAATTGCTCAATTGTAAAAAATTCGAAACGGCGTTACCCAATTTAAGTTTTTTGGTAGAGGGGATTTTATATCCTAAATTTGGGAGTATAAATAAAATAGTTGTATTAACATTTATCTTTTAAAAATAATTAATATCTTTTCTCAAAAACGTTTTAATTTTACACTAAATTCGATAACTACTTGCCAGCATCTTTATTTTTACATTAATAAAATTTTAGTGAACATATTTTAAAATTTTTTAGTGTCATTATGTCATCTGATTATTTCACAATGTAGCTAGCCAGGACTATTAGTTTTCTATATCGGATACGTTTATTTCTGATATATTTCAGACCCTGAAATTACAATTTCGATATTTTCTTTGTCAATGTCTTTCAAGTAACTTGAAAACGGAATTTTCTTTGGGGCCCATGGACCTCATGGCTTTCAGAGAAGTAAGTATTATCTAATTCTAGTATATTTCGACAATATCGTTGTCTCTGTGGGTAAAAACAAATATATTTTACTGTTCAATATTGGAGGGGGTGTGAAACAAAATTGATGACTTATTGTTAGTATGAAAACTAGAAACACAGTTATCAACTTATTGAGCATTAGACCTCTTCTCGTTCAAAAACAAAAGGAGAAATGTTCGGAGAGATTTGTTCAATGGTTTTGGGGTGGCAAGCGGAGACGGAACCATTAAAAAATGGGGTAAAATTAGAATTTTGACAGAGAAAATGTAAGTCCAACTCCGGCTACGCTGCCACGACACCACAGTATTTTTTAATAATTTGTATCTGAAATTTAGAAATCTTTATTTTAAACTAACGTGTAATTGTTTGACCACACATGTGGAAAAATTTTTTGCTTTGGGTTAACCATTTGGACACATTAACCCAAAATTATTGTTCAAGTAACCGAGTCGTACCCAACAATATACCTTTTGCTTGTTCAAATTTCGATTCTAAGAACAAAATGTTTGTAAATAACCGAAAAATTAATAACAAAATTTGGAGGCTTTTAGATATTGGATATGGTAGCACGAAATGTCACAATCTACTTAATTGTCAGGTTGTTAATATGGCGACGAAAAAGTGACAATGAAACTACCTTCTTTTTTGTATCATGGTATGTACCATGATACAAAAAAGAAGGTAGTTTCAATAAACAACTTTTTGATTAAAAAGCAGATTCTTGACAATTGCTCAATTGTGAAAAATTCGAAGCGGCGTTACCCAATTGTAAGTTTTTTTGTGTGGGAGATTTAATATCCTAAATTTGGGATTATAAATAAAATGGTTGTGTTAATATATACCTTTTAAAAATAATTAATATCTTATCTTAAAAACGTTTGAATTTTACATTAAATTCGGTAGCAACTTGCCAAATCATTATTTTAATATTAATACAATTTTAGTGAACATATTTTAAAATTTTTTAGTGTCCTCATGTTATCTGATTATTTCACAATGTAGTTTTCTATATCGGATACGATGACTCTGATATAATTCAGACACTGAAATTATACATTTATTTAATACATATTGTCTTTGTCCATTTAACAGCAAATGGAATTTACTTTGGGACCCATAGGCCGCGAAATTTTTCCAACAACACATTGTTTTCAGATGAAATTTTGACACACCCAAAAGTGAAGTATATAATAAAGAGATAAAAGCAAATTTTCAATCAAACTGATTTGTGTAGTTCAGGGGCGTCTTTTGGTAAATGTTCTGGAGGCTGTTTTAATATATCCTATCTTATTATATAATTCTTAGCTTTTCTACATTCTGAGTTGAGAGAATGAAGTCTAATGTTCTTTTTTTGGTCAACTACGACGTTTGATTTCATTTTTTGCAATCATTAGTTCATTTCCTTTGAGGAGTCACAATGCCCATACCGTCTATACCGATTTTTTGGAAATTTCGGACACAAATCTTCCAAGAATGGTTATAGGCTAAAACAAAACCGATATTTAAAGGGGGTGTGGAACCTCCCATACAAATCGAATTTTTCATAGTGCATATCTCTGGAAGTATTTATGGTAGAGTTCTGGTATGGATATATGTATGTATATGAAGTCAATCTCAAGCTCATGTAAAAATAAGGGTTTATTGGAAAATGCAGCATGCCACCGTAGAACTTG
>NW_023458564.1:16304311-16318455 GCF_013731165.1 Rhagoletis pomonella | reverse complement strand
TTGTTGGTGCTGCTGTTGTTTGTGGTGAGTATTGATGGAACTCGGACTGCTGCTGCTGCTGCATCCCGTAGTAAAGCCAGTGTGCATTTTGCCACCGAAAGCCATCATCATGTTGCTGTTGCTCAGACGCAAAGACGACGAAACTGGCCCGGAAACGCTAAATAAAGGGGTTGTCATTGACAAAGAAGTAGAAGCTGCAGGCTTTTTGCTGCTAGAAGTAAGTTTGAAAAATGAGAGTGTCGACGACGATGAGATTCTGAAAATTGGTGGCCCATGTCTCTTTACACTAATACAATTTTCTGTCAAGTTCCTCTAACAGATCTCAAACTTTTTTCATTTTCTAAATAGGACTAATTTTAACAACTGCTGAGGCAATTACATACGTATGTATGTAGAATATTCCATAACGACAGGGTAAACGTATTATATATGTGATATGTAATAAAACAGAAATGATTAATTCATTGTATTTAACAACTAAACTATTTATACTGTACTTTTTTAGTTCAACATTGAATAAGCAAATCTTTTTTTCCAGAGCCTCAAAAGATAAATATAGGATTCATGCAGGACACAGATTAATCTTGAAGTGTCAAGCAGTGTTACAATAAAAATAGAGAAAAATAATTAAGATGAAGGATATTTTTCTAGGTAAAAATTTTCTCTTTCAACAGTTGAGTTAAACATTTATTTAAAACTGCTTATCCTTCATAGTCCATACACCATAATATTTTTTCGTTTATGTATGAATCCTTCTTTGCGAATTTGTACAATTTATATGCACAATTTTGAACATTTACTTTTGCATACTCTTCGAGCCGCCAAATACAATATATATTTGTAGGTAATTTGTTAGAAAACTTACTTTGTGCATGTACAAGGCGCTTTTTCCATGGGGTCGACAAATCCCCAAAATTGCAGTTGCTGCATCCGCATTTTCATCTCCATCCCGTTAATATCCTTAACATCTTTAACGTCACTCGTATTTGTGTTGGAACTTTGCGTTTCAACAGAACTGCTGCTAGTGCCTCCGCTCCCCATACTGTTGTCGATGTTCCTATTATTACCACCACTAGTTGAATTACAATCATCGCCACCTACTGAACCACTACTCGTTGCAGTATTTCCGCCGGTCGTGGTGGTATGGGATGAAGATGATATGTTGTATCCAGCAGCTCCAGCTGCGGCACTTGTGCCCACTACCGAAGTGGCTACGCTGGCCGCATACGCCACATGCAAAGTGTTCGTTACACAATCCTGCCATACGCGCTCCGGCATTTCTGTAGCTGCCTGTGGTGAGGCATGAGTATTAGTTGTGCTGCCAATAAAACTACCTGGGGCGGTATCATAGAAGGGTTGCGTTCTTGCTGTCAGATCATGCAAACGTTGCTCAACCATTGCTAAACTGCTATTGCTGTCGCCTACACTATTGCTGTCATCGCAATGACTGCTCGACGTAGCAACAGTAGTTGTTATGGTGGTTACTGCGTGTAATGGTTGTTGTTGTTGCAAACCACCGGGGTTAAGCGATGTTGGCTTTCGACTACCGCCGCCAGCAAATTCATTGGAATTTGCAGCTGAAATGGCGGCCAATGCAGCAGCCTCCGCAGAAGACGTTGTACCCAATGAATCCTTTTGCGACGCAGCCGCTTCCATTTCCTCCATGTCATCCAAATCAGTGACTAGTACATACATTGAGGGATGATACATTTTATGTCCACCTAAAAATTACAGCAACCGTAAATGAAAAAGCACATTAAAAAGTTCAAAAACTAGTAAAAAGCTATGTAAAAATCTCACCTGACACAACTTCAACTACTGGTGGCACGTCGGAGTTCTCCTTATTGCACAATGGAAAGAACGACGCCCAATCTTCTAAAATCTTTTCGGCCATTGGATCCGTAGCTTTGAAACTATTACCAGTGAGCGTTGCCGCCATACCAAATGGCGCCAATATAACCCTTCGCGGCTTTGGCATGGAGGACGTATTTGGGGAATTTGAGTTGGTTACACCATCTCCATTACCACCATTGTTGGGATTATGTGGACTCACCACATCATCCGGCAAATTCGTTGCATTGCCATGTTCATGAGATTGCGTCAGTGTTTGCGAATTGGTAGCCGCAGCAAATGCAGCACCCGCTTCTGTTAAATGCTCCTTGGTTAAAGGACGCACCGCTGGGTGTTCTCTCAAATCAATTGATGCGCACACGGTATCCCCATGGACGAAGAACGTAAATGAAAATGAAAGGTGCTGCGAACTGAAGACAATTTTTTTTTTAATGAAAATATAATTAACATTTAAATCAAATACTATTAGTGGAAAATGTAACAAATTGAACGATGATCCACGTTGTGTCTCATAACTGGACCACAGAGAATTTGTTACCAATTTACTTTAGGATATCCATTAGGACTTATTGTTCTAAGATTGAGCCAAACAAAAAGCCAGAGGTATATAGCGGTTATCCAAAGATAAAATCTAGCTGTCTGTGACTTACCTTCTACCAAAGAGGCGATCGTTGGAAGTACACGGCTGAACGAACCACTTTCCAAAGCGTACAATATCCTTGGTCAATACGAACCTATGAAAATATTTTAATTTATAGTTTTGCCATTGCACGACTAATTTGATTTTGTATTGTGCTTACCGCTCCATTAAGTTGTGCAAAGCTTTGAAGAGAAGTGAGCGGCATTCGTAAGTTAGACCCCGCTCCCAGGTTCCATTCCATAGTGCTTGGTTAGCTGTAAATAAAAAAAATTTATACATCATTATTAACTTTTAAAGGCACATTTTTAATATACGGTGGATTCTCAAACAAATTTTATAATACAAGACTAGTTAATCAATTAAAGAGATCCTCTTGAAGACTTTGAAGAGTTTTGGAATGATTTGGATATGCATAAACCTGCGGTCAACTAATTAGCACCGAAATTCAAAATGATATTGTTTGCAACTTATGTTTATTTATTTTTAATAATTTGCTATAGCTGCCAGCTGAGCTGTTCCAGTATGCAGGCGAGGAGTTGATAAGGTGCATGCATCAACTATTATGCAGAATATGGTCAGGTGAACGCATGCCCGACGACTGGAATTTAAGTGTGCTCTGCCCAATCCACAAGAAAGGCGACCATTCGCGCCGACTACCGCGGGATCAGCCCTGTAAGTATAAGTAACAACGTCTTAGTTATTAAGCGTATTATGTGAAAGACTGAAGCCCACCGTCAACGAACTGGTTGGGCCTTATCATTGTGGCAAATCCACCATAGGCCAGGTATTCACAACACGCCAAATCTTGGAAAAGACAGCCGAGAAAAGGATCGACACTCACCTCACTTTAAAGCCGCTTTCGATAGCACTAAGGAGTTGCCTATACGCCGCGATGTCTGAATTTGGCATCCCCTCGAAACTGATACAGCTGTGTAAAATCACAGTGAGTGAATCGGAAAAGACCTTTCATATTATTTATTTAACCTGACGTTGAAGAAGATAAGAGGTGCAGAACTGAACCGCTCAGGAAACATTTTTTTCGAGAGCGTGCAATTGCGGGCGTACGCCTATGACATCGATATCATCGGTAACAAGAACCGCAAAGTATGTTCTGCCTTTTCCAAGTTGGATAAGGAAGTAAAGTAAGAATGGGTCTGGTGGTCAAGGAGGCCAAGGCGAAGTATCTCCTGTAATCAAACGAAAAAGTCAGCGCATTCGAGCCTTGGCACCCACGTAATTGTTGACATTTATAGTTTCGAGCAAGTGCAGAATTTCGTTTACTTGGGAACCCGCATTAAGACGGATAATAATGTCAGTATCGTAACTTGCCAACAAGTGCTACTTTGGACTTCGTAGGCAAGTGAGAAGTAAAGTCCTCTCTCGTCGTACAAAGATCACACTCTGATTAGTCACTCATCATGCCTGTGCTGGTGCATGGCGCAGAGGCATGGACAATGAAATCATCTGATGAAGCGGCTCTTGGAGTTTTCGAGAGAACGATTTTGCGAACGATTTACAGGCATTTACGCGCTGGCGATGGCGAAGACCGCAGACGATTTAAGGATGAGCTGTATGAGCTTTACCACGACATAGACATAGACATAGTGCCGCGAATTAAAATCCAGCGGCTCCGCTGGCTTGGCCATGTCGTTCGAATGGACTCTGACGCTCCAGCTCTGAAAGTATTCAACTCGTAACCCGTTGGTGGTAGCAGAGGAAGAGGGAGACCCCACTGAGATGGAAAACCAAGTGGAGGACTTGGCTTGGAAAGTTGGAAACAGTTAGCACAGAAGAGATACGACTGGCGTGCTTTGTTGAACTCGGCCAAAATCGCTTGGGCGGTTACAGCGCCAAATAAGAAGAATTTTCATTTAATATATAATTCACAATAAAAGAAAACTCACTTATATATGGAAGAAAATGCGCAACATCCTCCAAGAAAAAAAAATCTAAAAAAATCAACGGTAATTTTTAGCGACTTGAAACTTGTACTTTAGTATAATAACTAAAATCGAATGGGCTATAAAACTGCACACTCCAATTATAAAAATCGCAATTTTGATAAACATTTTTTTAAGTTTAATTAGTTTTTGTGAACTTTGTGCAAGCTTTGGAACTTTTATTTATGAGGTATCCCGTATAGATCGACCCATATTTTCAAAAATATTAACAATAAATAACAGTATAATTTCAATTGTGCTACTATTATTTTGAACGGCACTGCATGTAAGTTATATTTCAACATAATCGCCAAATTTTTTGATGATGGTGGTGAGGTCTGGGATCAATTTTTTGATGTCTGTCTCGAAAAAGACTCCCATCAGCTCCCTCGCCCACTTCTCCGACCCTCGTCCGTTGAAACACTTGTTCTACCAATGTGCACCTGCACAAACAAGAGTCCAGGAGTTGCTTCGGAGCACCGACCGTGTGAGATCTGGCATTGCCGTGCAGCAGGCAGACTCCCTTTGTTAGCATGACACCAAACTCCACCCCCCACACCGTTTACCTCATTAAAAATCTCTACTGGAATTTTTCCCTTCACAACGTGATAGCGGATATGCCTGCGCGGATTTCGCACTTGGCGGGAGATTGAACTGGCATTTTTCGCAATAGATGCTCTTGACAGTTTGTCGAAAAAAAAATATGCCCTACGGCCGTGAGAGCTCCAGTACACTTACTTTCTGGACGTTCCCCGTAGAACGTAAACATTGCGAGTATGCAAGAATGATAGAATACAAGATTGAGCATTCCCGGCTTATATTGTTTATAAAGAGAATTAATAAAAAAATTAAAAATACAGTAATTTTTGCGAAAGTATTTCAGTGCATTTAAAGCTTCTGCGGCGTTGTTTACTTTTACTTGAGAATTGTCAAACTCGGCGAAACCAAAGTAGCGGCTTGCGGAATGTGTCAGCTTTGTTCCGTACATCGTGCCGAATATATATACAAGGAGAGAGTTTAACGATTAGAGCGGGATAGCTGTGTTATATGTCAAAGCAATTAGGCACACCAACACACTATGGGTATTCATATAACCAGCTAAATGTCTTGTAAACGCGAAAACCTCGTAAATAAATCGTTTAAATGAATACCCCTATTATCTTTTTACTTCCCTTTTATAAGCTCCGGATGTAACTATGTAATATTGATGCGCCTAAAAGATGCAGCGATTTCTATTCTCAAGTTGCATACCTGATGACAGTACGAAGGAAAATTATAATAGCGAGTTTTAGTTTCTTAGGGCCGGTTACTCAATGTCTGGTTAACACTAATCTCCGTTTAAACATCATTACCGACGTGTTCGGCTCCATGCATATAACATGGAGTGGGTAACGTCGACAACGATGTTTTACCGGAGATTAGTGTTAACCAGACATGGAGTAACCGGCCCATAAACTATAATTTTATTTAGCTCAAGCTTGCGTGTGGTAGTGACTGCTTCTGCTGGTCGCACTGCTATTGACGATGCCAACCCAGCCAGCAAAAAATCCGAGTACCGATCCGAAAAAGGACAAAAAAAGTGGATGAAGTGCGGATTTTTGTCCGTATACTGATTCTATTTCCGGATACTTTGACGATCCGTTTTCCCACTAATGTGTGCGGCAGAAACGTATGTATGTACAAACAACAGTATGTGAAACGCATACGTTTTCGGCTGTTTTTTCTGAAACTTGTCTGATAGAATTTTTCGTTCAATACGCTTTCCTTCTGCACTTCACAGATACCTTTTCATGGCTCAAAAAAAAAAAATCAAATAAAATTAGGAAGCGCCCGGCTCCTGCTGGAAGCTAACAAACAGCGATACGCTCCTCTGCACTCTCAGCCACTGCCGACTAAGCATGCATGCTTTTAAATGTTTAGCTTGAGCAAATAAAATACAATTATTGCTTTCAAGTGACATAGCCTTTTTCGAACGTTTTCCGGATACGAAAATTGATGATAACTGTAGTTTTTTGTATGCGTTTTCGGATACGGAAAATTGAACTAAACTGCATTGTCGGCAAAATTTGCGTTTCTTTGCTGGCTGGGAATTAATAACTATAAGATGATGTTACTAATCGACGACGCTGTTAGTAATCACACGAAGCGGCAATGCCGAATGCACCGACGAAATACAAACATATGTATGTATGGATGTACAAATGTTTAGTATGTATATAGACATCTTAAAGCACATAATGCGCATAGCATGTTTCAATATCCAGAAAGCTGGAATGCGGTTACCTATTTTGAAGAAAAAATTATGAAAACCCTTAGAAAAGCTGAAAAGAATAAGTCTTGGTAAGTTAAACCCGTTTCTTGACCTTTACGGTCTCTCGGGTAGTATTAAAAAATAACTGACTGAATACACTAAGTAGATTCGCTAGCACAGTAACGTATGTATGTACGTGTGAGCTGAGCTTATTGCTTAAACTGCTACCGCCGAAATACTTAACGGTAGGACCGGTACTGAACAGCAAGAGCTTTATTAGGTTAAAGTCTCACATCTCTAAGCAGAGGCTTTCGAACTTCCTTATCGTTCAAAAAACAAAACGTGCGTATGTATATGCAGGCTTGTGCATATGTTTATCGTGCAGGTGCATATTAGATATAAACAAGAAAGAAACATAAACAAATACAAAAATGCCAATCGGAAAACCACATCAGGGCAAATAGCCATACAGTCGCGAGTAGTAGTACATACAAATAAATATGTACATCTGACTTGTTCACATGGGTTTGCGTGTAAACATTTACATACATATGTACCATGTATCTTCGAACATAGACAAGTTCTCTTCGAGCATGCTCAAAGAACGCAAAATCGACTTTTAAATACTACCACATTAACAAAATGGAAATGGAATTATCAAATCAACAACCAACTATGACGAATACCAGACAAAAACAGTCACCAAAATCCGAACAACATCAGAGAAGAGCAATCTAATTTACCTCTCGCTACAAGCCAAATGACGACATAAAACCTTGTTGCGAAGAAAAACCTATGCATGCACATATTTATGTACGCATGAGCATAGAGCAGAGAGTAAGCAATTTTACAGTAACGGCAATAATGTATAAATTAAACTAAGCGTGCTGTATTTATGTATGTAGGTAAACAAACTATAGTATAGTCTTAAAATGTACAAACATATAGGGAGTTCACAAGGTGCTGTATACTGCCGTACTGTTGGATGTCATAAACTTTAAACGGCTAAAACTATATTTAAGGAATTCGCAAGCTAACATAAAAGTTTTATTATGAAATTTCACACAATTAAAAAATAGTTGGTGGTGATTTCAAGTCCTCTAAACATTTACTTAGCCGTTAAAAACTTTACAACATACAACAATACGACAAGTACGACACCTTGTGAACCACCCAAAAGTACCTTAATTCGCAAAGGCCTTAGTCAGGAAGTTTTCTATTTTACAAAAGCAAAAAAAAAACACTACAAGTAATTTTTAAGCAAAAAATAAAACCAACTTCAATTCTCATATACAAATTAAAATTACCGTTAAGTTTTTCATGATCCAATGATCGGATCTAAGTGAAATAAAAATATAATAGAAATCGGGTAACGTCCCTGCAAACCAAAGTTCCCGAAATCTTAAGGAAATCGTTAGGAGTATCTCATTTCTGTAACGATTTTTTTACGAATTTTCAAAGAAAATTATTTGAAGTGGTTGACACGAACTCGTCAAGAAATTTCTGTACGAAAAATAAAGAAAATTCTGGAAAAATTTTGAAAGATATTCTTCACATAGCAGCATTATTTTCGTTGCTTCACAGATTTTCTTCCGAAATTTCGTAAAAGAATGTGCGTAATATATTTCATTTTAGAAAATGCGGCAAAAAATTTAATTAAATCTTAACGAATACTCTGAAAAAATGGTTTGCAGGGGTGTACCACCCACGATAACATACAAGCATACATACAAAAGAAATATTTCGACGAATTGATATCCTCCTCCTTTTTTTTTTAAGTCGGTTACAAAGTAAATCAAAAACTGCAGATAGGGCTTTTTAAAAATTTGTATAACTTCCTTGTTTTTGATACTAACTAAAAAGGCAAAGTAAAAGCAAATTACATGTATGCTGAGATTGAGATATTTTAGGGAAAACTTAGCGTCCTGAATTTGCACCTAATTCCTCAATAAAATTTGCCAGTGTTCCGCGCAATTTTATTTGACGGGTCAGCTAGCTAGCGTTAATTTACTACGTTAGCACGAGATACCCTACCTATTATTAGATTGTAATCCGACCCCCGGAGTTATTTCTTTACAATCTAAATATGAACCATATCTGTCAATAGATGCGGGGTTTTCAAATATCTCGACACACGCGCCACCTAGCGGATTAATTCACATTTCACATTGTCATCGGGTTCTTAGCTAAGTTTAAAGTTTCAAGTCTCTAGTCATCGGCAAGTTGGTAAAAATTTATTGCAAGAATTGATTACACACAGGTGAAACAAAATAACAGCTTGAAAAAAAACTCGAAAAACCAGCCAGGTTCGTTTGCGTGGTTCGAACTACTTGGAAAGACTTCTGCCGGTGCAAAAAGCCGTTAATGAATACCTCAGAATTGCGGCTTACCATGATAAAATCGATTAACCAATATAAAGGTGGCACAATTTTTCAATTGCAATTGATAAAAAAAAAAAACTATTTACATCTTCTCTATAAAAGATATATCACAACGGTGCGCAATTGCGGCTCCTCTCTTAGCAAAGTGTGGCTTCTTTTTAATTTCTCTTTGCTTAAAACATTTTGGCTCTTTTTACTTTTTAAAATACATATTTCTTTGTTGGACATTCTTTTTTTTCGTTTGTTGGCAGTGTTGTTAATTTTCTTCCATATAAAAAAATGTCGAACATACTTCGTATGGAAGAAAATGAGTGACACCGTAAAAAACTGCCAAAAATCGACGATATTTTGTAGACATATGAAACTCGCACTTTATTATACTAAAATTGCATGGGCTATAACAATGCATACGCAAAACTTTTCCCAAAATTCTTAAAAAAAAGTGTAAAATTTTGGCGAAAATTCGCTGAATTTTTATATTTTCACAAAGTTTTAAATGCGAATTTTTATGGTATTTGTTATAGAATGGACTATATTTTTATAAGAAAATATTTAAAAATAAATAGCTGTTGGCCTGCGAAATCTAATTTTTCCCCGTTCCAATAATTATGTCATTTTTTTTTTAATTTATAGGTTAGGGCTGCCAGACGTTCTGGATTTGTCCCGATTTAGACAAATTGTCCTGGAGTCCTGGCCCACCCTTAAACTGTACTGATTTTTTAATGAAGGTCAATGCAGACACTCCTCTAATTTTTAGCAGATTTTTGCTATGATAAAAGGTTAGGCCTTCTGTCAAAATCTTTTTTTTTTTTTTGAGGCGAATGCCGAAAAAGTGCAAGATCAGGTACACGACTGAGGGGTCATACATAAATACTACTCAGTAGATAATATCAGGAGCTAAAATCTTATCCAAAAGGCCTTTCTGAAAGTTATCCTTTCTCAGTCATTTTTTGTATGGAGCGGCACAAATTGAAAGGCTTCTGCTTTCGCTACTCAAAAAAAGAGTTTTCAGAAGGGCTTTTGTAGGACGCCGTTTGAAGAAGTTCTTTTAAAGTTTTTCTTAATTTATAAAAATCATACTTCTTTGAGGAATATACTTAACCCGGAGTGTATTTTTCTCTCTAGTAATTCAAACGTTTAGTTATTTTGTGTAGCTAGAATCAAAACACTGCGGTAGAGAATTGTGGCGTGATCGCAGTGGGGCTTGTGCTCGAGTTACAAGCTTGCTAACATCGCTTGGCTATGTAATATTCCAGTATTTATTCTTCAGAGAATCTCATTCCAAATAAATGAACCTCGACATTCCATCATCCCAATATGTGGAAAAGCCATATGTATGGAGTATGCGGTATTTTTTTGTAAATACTGTTTCCTTTTAATCTTTTGTGGATTTTTTAAAAGTACCAAAATTTTTATTTGAAAAGTTTATAATTTCGTTTTTCTTACAACATTGCCTGTTACAGTAAAGCACCTTGAATTCACCACAAACTCTATGTCAAATACATTTTGGAGTATATATTTTATATGCGGGTATGTCATACCCTGCCACATGTAACATTTTGTTACCTCTCTCCCGCCGGGTTAAGTATATTCGCGTATATTGTAAATAGGTAACACCTTTCTGTACCTAAATTATCTTCAGGTTATGCATATAAAAATCGGCAAAAATTATCATGAAGTGCATTATAGGATATGCGGAAATTCGCTAATAGTGGTTAGGAAAACATTCTAGACCACATTAAGTCACCGTCAAGATAAATTTGTTCGTTTATAATTAAAAATTCAGAACTTGAGCGTTTCATCATCATCAATCAATCAGTTCTACGGATTTTGCCACAAGCAATGTAGTTTATATTGCTTATAAATCAGAACCAAAGCAACTTAACTTATAGCGAATATATTGGCACCATATTCACTTGTATCTTCTTTTTTCATTTGGATGATAAGTGTCTTAGTCTATGGGTTCAGGATTATGGCAGTCGTAATCTAGGTATGTTAAATTAAAATACATCCCTGGTTCTTTTCTAGCACGTCGAGATTTATTACTTAAAAACCAATAGTATTAGTAATAATACTCATAAAGAGCCTAAGTAAATCAGAGCGACTTATTTCGAAGTTAACGCTAGTAATGTACGGCAAGAGAAATTTTCTCAAAAAATATTCGTGACGAAATTTTTTATTATCGTTTTGGTAGCGTGGTACCTATACATAGCCAAATCGCTAATTACTTTTTTAAGGGGAAACCACAGAGGCCCTTTGCTATTTTTGATTATGTACTTGGATGTGAAATAACACACTTCCTAAAAAATTTTAAGCAGATTTGCGCTCCAATGCAACGAACATACTTATTTTAAGCCATCTTACAAAATCTTTTATCAAGATAACAAATCCCCATACACAAATTTTGCCAATGATAAAACTTATACATACATATGTATCTGGCAAACAAAATGGCATATGGTAGGCAATAATTTCGGCCTGTGGAGACGCGTCGTTAGCTAATCTTTCAATGTTGTAATGGGTAATATATTATTGATTAGGGCTAAATGGCGCTTACACTGTTCAACTTTCACAGGAGATCAGTTGAATCAAATGCTTACATCATTTAACTGAAATTTGAACAATGTAAACGCCTATTAAATACAATGAATGTGTACGATTAGAAAATAATAATATTCTGAACGATTTTTTTTGAAACTTGAAAAGGAGGACAAGGAGAACGAAGGACAACATTTTTGAGGAGGACAAATGACGTTTGAGGACAATCCTCCTCAAAGGAGGACGGTTGGTCAGCTTACTTTTACTCCCCTTCCGTCCAAAATAAGGCCTAATACTAAAAAATCGAATAGACTCGGAACTGATGACTAGGACGGCCATTCATTCGACCAACCCTATACAGTTTTTATATTTGTTTTGTCTTTTTTTATACAAAGCCCAAGAAAAAATATACCTGAAAGACTTGCTAAAGACTAAATAAGGATTAAAATTTAAAAGCTAATTAACACAACTACGGTAAAATCTTTGGAAAATTAACAATTTTTTCGCAAAATCTATAAAGTACCCTTTTATTTCTTAAAAAAAACCTGGGTAACAGTTATTCGTCGCCACCCTGTACATATGTATATCGTTTCGGATTTCTCACAACACATACAAATGATATTTGTGCACACTGAACTTACACAACTTTCTTCTCTTTTTTAACCGACTTCACAAAAATGAGGAAGGTTATCAATTCGTCGCAATAATTTTTTATTATTCTTTTTATGTATGTTACCGCATAACTTCATAACCGATTTCTATAATTCTATTTTTTTTAAGGAAAGGTGTTACCTCACAGGTGGTCCCAACCCAATTTGGTTGAAATCTGATCATTGGATCATGAAGAGATTAACGATAATCTTAAATTTGTATATAGAATTGAAGTCGGTTTTGCTTTTTGCTTAAAAATTACTTGTTTTAATATAAGTAGTTATTGAGCTTTGTGCCACGATTATGTTTGTTAAGAAAAATGGGGAAAAGCAACAAAGTCTAAGCGGTAGACCAAGTTCCAGTACTCTTCCATGAACACATCCAGAGATATGCAATATGAAAAATTCGATGTGTATGGGAAGGGCCACGCCTCCTTTTCCGATAACCACAATTTATCTCTATGAGTATGCGATTGCTTTCATATATCTCCATACCATGGTCGAGACCTCTTCCATGAACATTTTCCGGGATATGTAGTAAGAAAAATTCGGTTTGTATGGAAGGTGCCACGCCCCTTTTTCCAATAACCGCAATTTTTCTCCACGCACCCTGTACCTAGCGGTATAAAATATACTTTACATCCGATTATCATACCTACCATATATACATATAAAATTTCATAAAGATCGGTCGAGCCGTTTAGGAGGAGTTCGATCACTAACACCATGACACGAGATTTTTATATATTAGCACGATGCGAGAAGCATAGAAAAAATTTCCATGAAAAAAAATAATATTTTTTCTCGGATTCACAACTATCCTCTCTTTTAAGTTGGAACCAACAATACACACCCACAAAATTTCATTGACATCGGTTAAGCGGTTTCAGAGATTAGCGTAAACGAACACAGTGACACGGGAATTTTATATATTAAGATTTTGAGCATGCGTTATATGGAGGAAAATGCGCAACACCCTCGAAGGGGAAGTATGTATATATAATCTTCTACTCAAATTTGGAATGTTGATGAGACAGGAGTATATATTGTACAAAGTAATTAATCGGCAAATTGAATGCACGTCATCAGCATAAAGAAGATATCTCCTAACAGTTGTTCCACCACTCTTTATTTTGCAAAATAAAAACATTGGCCGCTTTTAATGAACAATCTCCTCCTGTATTAGCTATTTCTGGTCGCATACATATGTATTCCAATACTTTGCATGTGGTTTGATCGTTTTAGTATTCTTCATCATTTGTGGCTTATTTTAAATGGCCTTACGCAAAATATTGGAGTTCTGTATAAAGCTCCCATATTAGTCCGCACGAAATGCAAGCTTTAGGAAGACGTTTGTAGGTCCTCTAAAAACACATTACAATGATGTTTTGACCGAGAATAAAGCCGGAAAATAACACATTTTGATGTTTTAGAACTATTTTCAAAAGATCACCTTAAAGTTCAAACAGCATAAGTAGCAATTAATGTGTTCAAATGCAGTGCTATTAAGCCATTTGATAAAAACATATTCAAGAAAACAGATTTTTTGACTCAAAACTAGGAAAGTCAGATAGATACACAATCAAACGCCCGTTACGCTAGCTGACCCACTTCTCCAAAAACCGCTAAAAATTACTTAGGAATTAGGTACTATTTAGGTGTTATTTAGGGACTCCAAAATTAATTTAAGTGCTCACTCGGCCAGCGTGACGTCACGCCAGCTGAGTCACCCACTAAATTTCGTCGAACTCTGATAAATATTATTCAGGAATTAGGTGTTATTAAGGGCAACCAAAATTAATTTCGATGCACACTCGGTTTCCGAGAAATTTTATTAAAATTTATAAAATAAATTTCGAATAAGTTAGTGGAGTCATGAATTTTCAAGTTGTA
>NW_023458564.1:16298564-16304211 GCF_013731165.1 Rhagoletis pomonella | reverse complement strand
GTCCGAGTTCCATCAATACTCACCACAAACAACAGCAGCACCAACAACAACAATACCGTACTACATCTACACCATTAACATTGCTAACACCGCTGTCATCGTCGGCGTCGTCGATGGGTCTGTCGTCAGTAAATAGCATCGCTAGGGGATCCCCGCCCCGTACGTCAATGCGTTCCACTCCATTTCATCGGCGACAACAATGCGACTTGTACTTCGGTAACACCACTACTATCGGCAGTATCGGCTTGAGTGCAAATACATGCAATTCGATTTCAAAGTGTCAAAGCGACAGCGGTGGTGGTGGCGTTTGTTATGACGTCGATGAAGGGGCAGTGGATAGAGTAGACGCTGCCGCAGCTGCTGCTTCCAATGGCATCGCTGTGCATTATCAAACTTCAGACACCATACCAAAGCAAAGGTTTGTGTGGTCTCTCTTTTTATCTCACTTTCTCTTTCCACCTCACGCTCTTACTATCTTCTCCATTCTCAACATGAACTCATTTGCTCTTAATCCCCGAAGTCATATTATCATTAACCTTTTTATTTGGAAATTGCTAAATACCACACTACCATTTGTCTGCTTGGGTCCCACTCCCAACATGCTCACTCGAATACTATATTTTACCTGCATAAACTGAAATGAAACCCTTTGCGTAACCTGGTGGAGTTTATACATTTCATTTCCCGAAAATAAAGTAACAAATAACTAAATGTAATATATGAGTTCTTAAAATGTAGAGATTATTGTAATGGCGTTAAAGTTACACAATATCAATTATTTTAAACAAGAGTACAACTTGTATATATTTTACATGATATGAGTTATCGTAGCATATCAATATGTTGTTCGTGTTTTCGACATTTATACCTGTATACATTTATAATACATATGCGTTTCCTATATACATACATACATATGTATGTACTTCTAGTCAAGCTAAATTATCATATACTAAGCAATATCTTCATGATTAGAAAAATTACACAGAGAGTAGTGCCCATACACAATCATTTAGGTTTTATCATATCACGTTATACAAATTTACATACATACATATCTAATAAAGGCCAACGGTTTTTTTATTATACATAGTAAGTCCACTTTTAGCTTTAAAACGTTAATGTACTTTTAACGCTTAGCATGAAAAAACATACATATGCATATTGTTTTGGATTAGAAGCAATTCGGGAAAAGTTTGCGAAAGTTTAACTGTTTCTCATCGCTACTAAATATAACTAGTTTAAAAAAACTGAAGAGCTCGCTTTTATAATTTCCATTCGTACTGTCATCGGGTTAATTTAAGAATGGAAATGTAAAGAGCAATTCCCATTCGTACAGTCGTCAGGTATGTAACTTGAGAATGGAAATCGCTTGCATCTTTTAGGCGCATCAATATTACATACATAGTTACATCCCAAGCTAATAAAAGAGAGGTAAAAAGATACTATTTTTATTGTTCTTTCCAATATTATGGAGTTGGCAAAAAATTGAGATGTGCACTCTTCTGGCGCATTTGAAATGCCAGCTAACTCTTACTTTTAAGCCATGAAAGTACGGTTTAGTTATGCGAAATTTATCCAACACGTCTAGTTGAGACGTTCAAAATGCAAATCAAAACAAATTTGTGATTGACTCACCATCCGTGAACTGACTTGCCTTATAACTTCACGTTTTCACATATTGGGGTGCGGGTCTCCCGAGGCAGACAAAGTTCTGTCCCGTCCACGTCCAGTGGTTGTGTGCCCAGAACGGCATTCACAGGGTGGGAGTCTACATAACTCGAGACTGATTCCCTGTGAATGCAGTTGTCTATTTGGGTGACCACGTCTATGGCGCCCAACAAGAAACTACTTGCAGAGCATTGTGTTGTGCTCCTTTATCGGGAGCATTTTCGCCTCGTCGTGCAGGTGGTGTTCTGGCGACATCAAAATGCATCCGGTCGCTGTCCGTAGTGCGGTGCTTTGTGTAGTCTGCAGCTTCATCCACTGCATACTACTTGTCCCCGGCGGCCACACTGCTGCTTCGTAATTTAAAACCGTCCCGCCTATTGCCTTGTATGTTGCCAGCGGCTCTGTACTGTTTTGACAATAGCGGTTGCGTGCGCAGAGAAGGAGAGCAGACTGTCGATGGTTACTCCAAGTATTTTGGGGTTATTCACCGTCGGAATTGGTATATCATCGACGTGAATTCCCAGCGGTAGCCTGACCTCTTTCGTCCAGGTGGTGAACAAGGTCGCTGAGGATTTTGTAGGGGAGAGGGTTAGGCTCCTTGCAGTGAAGAAGCGAGAAAGCTCGGAGAGATACCTTTTTACTTTAGAACACAAGTCATCAATTCCATTCCCAGACGCCATAATCGAGCATTGTCTTCGTAAGAGACATTCGAGACTCCCTCTGGTGGTTGAGGGAGCTTTGAAATGTTAAAGTTAAACAGTAGTCGGGAAACGACACCACCCTGTGGAACCCCCTGTTTTATTTTTCTGAGTTTGCTCGAATTGTCTCTAAACATTTCCGACGAGTGTCGACCAGTCAGATAATTCGCCAACCACTGTTTGAGAGAGGCCTCTATGTCTTGTAGTAGCGTGGAGTGGCTGACGGTGTCAAACGCCTTTGACAGGTCCAACTCTAGTAGAATAGTTCTCTCACAGGGACGGTTGCGGTTAAGACCACATATTATCTGAGTGTTTATGGCGTTAAGTGCTGCTGTTGTACTCTGCACTTTACGGAAACCATGCTGATGCTTCGCTGTGGTCAGGTGGTTCGTGAAATACGCGAGCAGTGGGACCACTTTCCCCATCTTCCAGATGTCTGGGATGATGAGCGTGGCCATTGACATATTGAGGACCTCCGTTAGGTACGTCACTCCCGCAGGACCAAAAATTTTTCAGCTTTCGCTTTCCCGATGGCCACCTGAACTTCACCGCTGGTGAAAGCAAGGGGGCACAAGTTGTTGGCAGTTTGTGCAGCCTTCTCATGAACGAAAGACACAAGATCACGCGGGAAGGAAAGAACGAAAAAAGTTGTTTTCTGGCTGCCGAAATCTCGACGCCATCTTTGTTGTAAGAAGTAAACAACGAAGAGAACGGAGAAAACCGCGAAATTGTTGAACGCATGAAAAATCATTTTTATTATGCAAATTCTTCTATAAATCGGGCCGTTGTGTTAAATTATTCTTTATCTTATGTGTACACACGTTGTCACAAGCGAAAATGAAGAAAATTGCAGTAAAAAGCCACCATCAAATTGTAAACAACGAAGAAATGTAAACAAACGGCTAATGTCAAAATCGTTCAACTTTTTTCCTAAATGCGATTCTAACGGGCTAGTCTCCTGCCCGCGTGATCTTGTCTTTTTGGTTCATGAGCCTTCTGGTCACTCGACGCTTGGCTTTGTCCGCCGGGGGAGTCAGTATGAACTACCGGCTAAAATAGCTCGCGCATCGCTCCGACGAAGCATGGTCGCCGAAAGAAATTTCGACCTCACGGTTGAACAAAGCTTACTCACACCAGAGGTGAAATTACAGATTCTCTTCCCACTTTTATCCGCTTATGAACGTTCACTAGCTGCCGAATCTCCTCGTTCATATCCCTGATACGGGGATATCCGGGATCGGCCTGACGAAGGTTGTCACGCTTATCGGCTAGAACAGCCGCTCCAGCAGGGAAGTTTGGAGGGGGGTCCGTGATGCATCCTGTCAATACGAAGCGAGCTGCAGCAGCAGTGACAACCCGGCGGAACTTACGGTCACCAAGGTGGACGTCGGTTGGTGTGGGGAGCGCAGCGAAGGTGCTCTTAGCAAATTCTTTGAATCCTTTCCATTCTGATTTAGAAAAGTTGATATAGGTCCGGTGTTCCGCGGAAGCAAAGTCGGTTGGTTTATCGATCGAGATGACTATGGGAAGATGGTCTGAGGCCAAAGTCAGCATAGGTCGCCATGATACACTGTTTATCAGACCAGCGCTGACTTGACTATTGTTATGTCTGGCGAGCTGCAGCAGTTGCCGATAATGCTGGTGGGTGTCGTTCATTGTGCAGAATGTCGAATCGTCTATCTGCTCAGCCAAGTCTGTTCCCCTACGACCGTTTGACAGGCTTGAATGCCAAAGATCGTGGTGCGCATTAAAGTTACCTACTACCATACAGTTTTCATCTCTGATATGGCGTGTCACTCTCTATTTCCGTTGCCGTGTCTGATTTCCCCTAACGGACAGGTAACCTCGACCTATCGTCGTCTACTGAGCCGAAACCGTTCGGCGACTGAACATAAAGGTAAGGGGAAAGAACGGTCGGCCCAGCAAAGCGCCTTGCTGCGGTAAGTCCACTGTTACTCCCGAGGCGGACAGGTATCCGGGAGGTACCGTTAGAATACAGTTGGAAAGCTCCCTAAATGCAAACCATCCAATGGCCATGGTGACGCATGACACTCTCTGGATCTAGATCTATAGTGTTCGGTGGTCACCTCATGAAGGATGCGATAACGCGCACTACGGTCTTGATGTGGGAGTGGCTAGGAACACAGGATTACGTGTGTGGGTGAAGCGCACATTACATTACGCTCGTCCCCTATAAGGTTTGAAACGTTTTGGTTAAACCTTAGACAATATTTTTTATAGAAAAATAACAAACCAAATTTAACTTCAGTTTTGAACTAAGCAAACTATAGAGGCGATTCCTTATTGTTGTCATATTAACTCTAAATAAAAACCATACTACTTCTAAATGAAGTGAAATCGCGGGCACCCTGAAGAATTTGCTTAGTTCTATCTTTTAACAGTGAAATCAAACATCGTAATTAAAAAAAAAAATATATATATATATATATATATATATATATTTATATATATAAAAATATATATAAATATATATATATATATATTTGACTTCATTCTCTCAACTTTACGTAATGTAGAAAACCTAAAAAATATAATAAAATAAGATATATTAAAACAGCCTTCAAAATTATCTACAAGAGACGCCCCTGATCCACACAAATCAGTTTGATTGGATTTTTTTTTTGTTTTTGCTTATATGTAATGTGTCCAAATTTCATGTGAAAACAATATGTGTTGCTGGAAAAATTTCACGGCTGTGAACAGAATACTATCCTTGAGGGAGAACGTAACCTGGACAGACTTTGTCTCATTTGGCTTAATTCGACAATCTTTCAGCCACTGTGTTATTTTGTTTAGGCCATTTTGGAGTTTAGCGAAGCGATTTATCGAAGGGTTCGAAAATTGCAGTATCATCTGCAAATATGCCAACAATTACTCCTTCGGATGCTGATAAATCATATATATGTGTATAGCAGATAAAGAATGGGACCCATGACACTGCCTTGAGGAGCACCAGCTGAACTTTCATAGAGTTCAGACTGCTCCTCGCCTTGCTTGACAAATAAAAATCGATTTTTGAGATAGGACTCGATAAAGATATATGGTATTATTTATCTATATATATAAAATTCAAATTATGTATGTACCTATAGACACACTTGGCTCCTAAACGAATAAGCCGATCGTAACCAAATTTTACACACGCACTGGATATCTTCCAGGGATGGTCACAGGGTAAAAAATATTTTGATATATAAAGGGGGCGTGGCCCCAAAACGTGGACCCGGGTAACCTTAGGATGTATTTGTTTAATATGG
>NW_023458564.1:16288058-16298554 GCF_013731165.1 Rhagoletis pomonella | reverse complement strand
TAGGATGTATTTGTTTAATATGGGTATCAAATTAAAGCTGTTCATGAATGCTTTAAGATAGAGCACTTTTCAAATAGCTGGGTGACTAGGGTCTCGAGATATAGACCAAAACGTGGACCTGGGTAACCTTGGGTGTATTTGTTTAATATGGGTATCAAATGAAAGCTGTTCATGAATGCTTTAAGATTGAGCACTTTTCATATAGCTGGGTGACTTGGGTCACGAGATACAGACCAAGACGTGGACCCGGGTAAACTTAGGCTGTATTTGTTTAATATCGGCATAAAATGAAAGCTGTTATGTCAAAAGTATGCGGAAGCAAATAAAAAAAAAATTAAAAAATTCATGAATACCGTTTTAGTGAAAAATAAAATTGAGTAATGCGGACAGTTCTTTAATCTTCTTTAATATAAAAATTAATATAAAAATAAGTAGGGTTTTCCTTCCTGACGCTATAACTCCAGAACGCACGAACCGATTTTCACGGTTTTGCATTCGTTGGAGGTTTATAGCTAGGAAAATTCAGGAAAAATTTCAATAGAAAAGTATATGGTGTGTGAGTATCCCCCACGAAAATAAGTATGTTTCATTTAAAGTAGATGGTGCCATTGTTTAACAGCTATTCATTGTACTTTGCTCAGTTAATTTCATGTGACACTAGCGAATACCCGGCGTGCTTCGCTGCGCCTTAAAAGTAATTTTGTTTTGTTACTCCCTCTCACAACATTTGAAAATATTATTTAATATTGCTGTACATATTTGTATAGTAGGGAGATTTTTTCAAATTATATAAATATACGTTATTTGAATATTGAATCAATACACGTTTGAGGAAAGGGTGCGATAGTAGACTCCAGTTATAAGATTATAAATTAAATTTCCAAGAGAAAGTCGGTTCTTTACATATTTTCTAATTACCTTCGAAAATATATTAACTCAAAAAAAAAATAAACAATGCTTCATAGATCGATTTTTTTAAATCTAACTTCATAAAGTTCTTTAAAAATATTTTGTAAATGAGGCCATAAGAGCTTAGGGGGAGAGTTACAACACAAAAATACATTTAAGGCGCAGCGAAGCACGCCGGGTAATTGCTAGTAATATATAAAGTTGCTTTAAAATAGGTTTATACAACGTGGCGACGAATAACTTTTACTCAGTTTTTTTTTGAGAAATAAAAGGGTCCTTTATAGATTTTGCGAAAAAAGGATTTTATTGTTAATTTTTCACAGATTTTACTTTACCTGCATTAATTAGTTTTTAAATTTGAATCCTTATTTACATTTGCCAGCAGTGTAAACTTTGAGAGAAATGTTCATTTGGCTAGCAAGTTTTTTTCGGGGTGTATTTTTTCAAAGGCTTTGTATAAAAAAAGACAAAAAAAGGAAAACTGTATAGGGTTGGTCGAACGAATGGTGACAGGGAATAAGATCAACGGAAATAAGGTCAATTGGCATCAGGGTGCGAAATAAAATAAATTCACATTATTACCTTTCCAAATGCGAAATAAAATCCATTGACATTATTGCTCTTTGAAGCATTAAATTTTCTTAGCTTCGCGGTGGCCCGCGTCCGCGCGCCACACCACGTTACGCTACGCCGCGTATTTGTAAGTTACTGAAGATTTCTGCTGCGTTTTGGCAACAACTTGTTTGCAGTAAAAAAGCATATAATTTGTGCTTCAAAAATGTGTAAAAACCAATCAATTAACTTACATGATCTCGGTTCCAATATTAAATAATCAAATCATCCACATTAGTCTCCTCTTCGCCACCCTCCTTCTAGCCCGCTGCCTTCTGTCGCCAGGGCCGCATTGTGACAAAGCTTAATATGTAGTTCAGCTTATATCCAGCCCTTCTGAGGCTACTGAAAGGGTCTTCGTCGATGCCTACATTAAGACGTAAACCGGTGTCCTCAATGGCTTTCGAAGTGACATGCCACGCAGGTGTGTTGAGTCCCTCAGCAGCCCAAACGCATAATCTGATAACTTGTGAGCACTTCTCGGCAGGAAGATGGACATATTGTGCATCGGTGGGATGTCATCGCCACGTTTCACACTTAATACGGCCCCTTTCCAGCTTTCTCACTTGGTGCAGCCGCCTCTAGCCACTTTTGTCGTACCCTCATCTTTGCAGTCCACTGGCAACATGGCAGGATGGAAGTTACTCCGCAGAACGCCAGCGGGTGCGTCCACCCCTTAAAAACGTCGTCCATTGTGGCGTGCTGTAGGGTAGTCAACTCATTCGGACTTAGCGCCTCCGCAGGGTAGTCTCCAGGCAGCACCGCCACCCTTTAGTGCATCAGAGTTGCTTGGCGTCTGCCCTACCCCACTCCGCGAGTGCGTTGATTCCCAGTGCTTCAGCCGGGCTCCGATGTCGGAGGTGGTGGCTGCTCCCGTTGCTTCTTCGGATCAGGAGTCTGGGGTGTTAAATGCCCGCTCTTCCGCTTTGCTGCGGGTGCGGTCTCGCCAGAACCCCTCTCTTTCTTACCTTGGTCACTGTGCATTTTAATAACATCTAAACTTCCAAGTTATATAATACAAAAAAAATAATTTCAAAGCCTTCTAGTTTGTTTCTGGTAGTAATTTCTAAGTGTCGCAGTTTTGGTCATGATATATATATATATTTTTATCATGGTTTTTGGTGTGTTCTCTACCATACAACAAATTGTAAAAGAAAACAAAATCAGCATTTTACCAAAAAATATATCTAATAGAACAAAACACGAGTAAAAGTTGTATAAGACAAAAAAAAAATGCCAAACTCAGTACAAGCCCTGCTTCCTTAGATACAAACAACATCGATTCAGAATTTTCGGAAATTTCTAGCGTTATGATGGCTTGTATTTCTTTTTCTTTTACAAATATTGGACACATTTTGTCCAGTGTATTGTGGTTGGCGTTGTCAATACCGTGGTAAATGCAGCTGCTGCAGGCATTGGTGTCAGTGCACTTTTCGTTTTTTCCAGGGTCAGTGTGAGAAACTTTTGCACAATTTACGCACATTTGAGAGTTTTTAAATATTTTTTTTGAGTGACCGTATCTCAAGCATCTCATACATCGGAGGGGAAGTGGGATGTATAGTCTTATCTTTACTTTTTCGTAGCCAATAAGTATGTCGTTTGGAAGTATAGGGTTATCGAACGTGATAATGAGTAAACCTGTTTCAACTAAGTTTTCGTCAATCTTCTCTTCTTTCTCTTTATTTTTCTCACTTCACTAACATTTTGCTTTTTGAGTTCATCTTTTATTACGTTCATTCCTTATCTTTTTGGACTAAAATCTGAAAAGTGTCAAAATGCCGGAGCGTAAGCAAAATGCGCTCATTAAAAGAGAATAACAGGAAAAGTAAAGGAACGCAAAAAAAAACAAATTTTTAGTCCAAAGAATTGCAACAAAAACTAACGTCACATAAGAATGGAAATGTATGTACAAAACACATTCACACAAGCACAATAAACACTTCTATATCAATTATTTTTTGCCTCCTTCCAATTTCAATTTTTTTTCACTTCACTTTTTTTTTACTTTTTAAAGGGTGAACACACCAAAACCATGATAAAAATATAGTAAGGTAGAACCGCTGAGAGTTACTTTTAAAATTCTTGACGTTTCCAAACATTTTAATTTTTAAATTTACTCACAAACTCATACACACATTTTCATTTTCAATCTCAAGCAACAACAATTTCGAACAATTTCAATTTTTTATTTTCAATTTTATATGATTTTAAAATGCTGGCAAACTTCAAAAAAAAATCATGGCCGACAAAATGAGAGAACGGTTCTACCTTGCTATGTTTTTATCATGGAAATTACTACCAGAAACAAACTAGAAGGCTTTGAAATTATTTTTTTTTGTATTATATAACTTGGAAGTTTAGATGTTATTAAAATGTGATCGGTATTTTCATCGCACTCGCGCCATCATGCACGACTGCATCATCGACTTGACGCGATGCGCACAACTACTTTGTTTTGCACTCTTCAATAATTTTCACTCTTTCACCTGTTTTCTTCAAGATTCCTTTGACAATTGACCAATATTCCCCGATAGGACGTGGCTCTGGGCTATTGGGTGGATTGCAGTCGTGAGGTACAAAATTGATGTTATTTGCATCATACCACGGCAATGTATCCTTGGCATAGTGAAGCTTGCCATGACCGCCTAGAACAGTGGCCTACTCCTTATCTGTTGATAAATGACAGAAGACGCCTTTTGAGGCACTCATCCCGATAAACTTGATCATTCATTGTCCCGAATGGGGAAAAAGGCCTATAAGAGCAGCAGGCCACAGGAAGAAATAGCTTGCCAAACCATGTGGTTTTTTGGAAATTTTGACTTCATTTTCAGCTTACAACTTTCAGGGCATCTTTGCGACTTGCAGCAGTATAAAAATCTTGACCTGCAATATATTTTGAATTTTTAAAGCAGTAGGTTTCGTAGTCCATAACAATGCAGTTGTATTTTTTAGTTTAGAATTCATACAACTGCCGAATGCGAGATTTCGTTGTAACATTCTACTTTGCGCCTCGGTCTGGCGCTGTTTGAGCTGTAGAACATCTCAATGAAGCCTTCCGCTTTACCTTTTGTACGAAAAACTGGGATCTCCGTACGGATTTTGCCTCATAACGCGACAAAATCTTCGGATCTCGCGAAAACGCACTGAGGACCTCCCGAGCACTGTTTTTATCACTTTGACCATGCTAACCCCCGCTCCCTGGTTTTCTCGTAACTGCCATGCCTTATTTGTACCGATTAAAACACTGCAAACTGTCGAATAGTGCAATCTTTAATTTTTAGCAGTTTTACGTGTACTTAAGGCCGGCCGGATCATTTATAAACTCGTGCAAAATGGTTTGTCTCGTTTCTAACTCGGTCGCCTTTTTTAACTCAACTAGGAATAAAATTCAAATGAAATTTCTTCTACGTCCAGCGTCATGGTCAGATTATGTTATTTGAATTTCAAAATATTGAAATATTTTTGGGTAAGCTATAAGCTTCCCAAAGTATCGCAGTTTTGGTGTGTTCACGCTTTACATGAATGTACATAGCTTTATCTAATCAAATTGATATGTATCGTTTATATTACACTGAAATACTTTTACTGAGTTTATATAATTCCATTTACATTATTTATAAAAACTTACTTACAAAAAGGGAGATGTTATGTAAAGTATAACTACTTATGTTAACTACATCTCTTATACTAATCTATTACCATATGTCTCATTACTTGTTACTTAGCAACCCTATTATTATTTATCTACTCTATCTTACATACTTGTACTTACACTGGATACTCATTAGCTTTACTTCAATAAAGAGACATCATCAGTCTGACACTCAAATACACAACAGCAAGATCTAAGTCTTACCTTGAACCTCATAAGGAACAAGTACTATGTATTATATTTAAATTGAAGAAATAAAAAGATAACAGGACTAAGGAGAAAATTTTCTTAGGTCGGTGTTATGCAAAAATTTTGTTTGGCAAACTGCGTGCAATTGTTGTTGCAGCAAACTCGGAGAGAGCGAGTTTGGCGGCTCTCACAGCAAACTAATTTTGTTTGGTCAAACTGCAGCAAATTCGGTGTTGTCATATACAAAAATTTTAAATTTTGCGCGTTATGTACATCTGAAATTCTCATTTCGTGTTGGCAATAGCCATGAAAACCATAATGAACGTGCAACCCTGTGCCAAACTCGACATAACCACCTCCGAGCAAACTAAGCAGCCGCCATTTAATTTGGCAAACAAAAGTTTGTCTGCATAACACCGACCTTATAGCAAATACTGCTCCAAATGCTTTTGCTTTTCTTATAAAAAAAACTATTTTCTTAACAAGTTTGATATATTTGGAGAGACCAGAAATGCGTTTTATCCACTCATTATTCCCACCATTGTTTATTGTTTTTTTTTTATGTTTCAACCAGAGTTTGTAAACATGTGCTTATCATTGAGGAGGGAAACATCCCTCACTTGCCACAATACAACTCAACTCAAAGCATTTCATTTGGTTGCTTTTATTGCTACGGAAAAACAAACGAGAGAACATTCGTTATTTCTGTATTTATCCTTCGTTGCTGGTCACACCATGCGCTCTTCAAAATCATGAGCCGTTATGTGTTTTTGCTCCCTTATTTTGCCTCACTCAGATATCTTGAAAATGGTAAACTCTTTTCAATGATAGTTATATACATACCAGGGTTGTTGCGAATATTCGCATTCGCATTCGCAACCGCCGAGCTTTCGCATTAATTTTAACGTTCGCATTCGCAATAATCAATGCGGAGCTTTTGCGAATGCGAATGTTGTGCAAGTGTTCAAGTTTCCACTTCTACTTGACCTTTGAGGTACGTCAAAGGGAACATAGTCCTTTTGATAATTTTTTTTTCTGTACTTTAAATAGCTGCGTTGGTTTCTTTCTTTATTTTGGTTTTTTGGACCAACTTTAAAAAAGCTACTAGACATAAGAGAAGAAAGTGTGCACTGTAATTTTAAACTAAATTGTCGTGATGAAAGGCTGGCTTTAGAATAATGCGGCATTCCCTTTCTTCTTTAAACGACAAGGATTTTTTTGATGAGACTTAATAACAATATTGACTTGCTAGTATCGTAACTATTTTTTGCACGTTTACTTGCCCAACGTTTTTCAACGGCTCAGCGCCATTGAGTCATTCGCAATGATATGCTGCGAATGCCGATCTATACTAAACCCAGCCTTTCGACATAAGCTACTTTTCCATACGAACTCAGATATATTCGTTTCTACCATTTCAAATGGGGCTCTTTGGGGAATTTATTTGTAGCAAAAATTTCAAAAACAGTAACTTTGTTTACTTGTCGGGCAATATCTTGGATCCTTGGCTAAAACTTCTGTGGTAAAACTGTCCCCCTGCGTCTTCCTTCTTTGCTATTTAAAGTCAAAGAGTAAGCTGCTTCAATAGGGATTTCCAGCAGAAATGGTCAATGTCTGGCTATAAGAACATCGATGCTCAAATAATTAAAAAGCTATAGGTCTGACTTTTGATTAGATAAGAGTTACGTAACTATATGAGACCCTCATCTTCCGTAATTCCAGTAATTCAAATTCTTTTATTCATACAGTAAACTAAGTTCTGGGTAATATTTTTCGATATATTCTCCCATATGTCCTAAAGGGCACTTTTACTGCCCCTCTTGCTCCTGTGATTTGACGCTCACGTAGTTTCGCTTCCATGTAAACTCACAGATGCTCTATTGGGTTGTGATCAGGGCTCTGGGGAGGGGTGGAAGCAACATTTTTAGATTGTACACGAGGCTTTCCCTTACTATTAGCGACGAACGTTTTGAATCATTATCGTGTACAAGGCAAACATTTTAGTATACAGTATCGGTCATATCTATAGCACGCCATTTCAAAGTGATATTGTGTGCCACTTATGTTTATTTATTTATTTTTAAGAATTTTCAATTAAAATACAGTTCATTCTCAGACAAACCCCATATAAACCCAAGTGTAACAATTTGTAGAAAACTACAAAAAAGTGCAGCAAATTTTGACCTAAATTTCAAACTTTTTTCTCGGAAGTGTAAAAATTTTTTTGAGTACACAGTTTTTTAGCCCCTTCAATTTTAGTCTGATAATGTGCAAGTTTCAAGTGGCTAAAAGTTGCAGTTGATTTTTTAGAATTTTTTCCGCCAAAGGTGTTGCGGATTTCTTCCATATACAAATAAATTGAGTTTATTCATTATATGGAAGCCAATGCGACAAAAAAAATTCTAAAAATTAAACGGTAATTCGTAGCCACTTCAAATTTGCACATTATCAGACTAAAATTGAAGGGGCTAAAAAACAGTGTACTCAAAAAAATTCTTACACTTCCTAGAAAAAAGTTTGAAATTTAGGTGAAAATTTGCTGCACTTTTTTGTAGCTTTCTACAAATTATTAAGCTTGGGTTTGTATCGGGTTTGTCTGAGAATTAACTATATTTTAATTGAAAATTCTTAAAAATTAATAAATAAACATAAGTGGCACACAATATCACTTTGAAATGGCGTGCTATAGATATGACCGAAACTGTATATTTAATTTGGCAGCAGACTTTGCTGGGTAATCTTTTAAAATTATCAGTAGTCCACTTTAGTCATGCTGCTTTCAACAAAAATTTAATTTCCGACGCTATTTGTGCCCATCGCTCCTCATACCATGACATTGGTACCGGCATGTTTTGTCGTTTTGTTTAAATTATTGTTATTTATTTTAGTTTTACCTAACTAACGGTAGAGATATTCAACTTTGAAGATGAGTACCTTCAATGTACAATTTTGTTTTGGTTCACTGTACATGTTTGTACATAAATTAATTATTTTTTGAGAAAAAATATTTTATGTCACTACTCAAAATGATATTAATTTCTGAACAATGCTAGAAACTTAAAAATTTATTTTTTACTTTGCTTTTGTATGCATGCGGGTTGAATTGGTCTGAGTAAAAAGAAGCATAAACATATTAACTGATAGTTTGCGAAATGAGGAAAATCCTAGTAAAAAGGAGCTCGTCTTGCTCACTAGGAGGTATAAAGTGGCCCACACCTCACCTCCCTCTTTCGGCTTAAGTATCGGAAAAGAAACTCTGCACAGATTTGCGCATTTTTGAGAAAATTCAATTTTAATGCGTGCTTTCCGAAAATATCGCATAGAATTTGGTTTGATACATAAACAAATGGCTATGTAACCTTAAAAAAGGCAGATGCGATAGAAACGTTTCTCTGGTTATGTGCAAAATTTGATGGAAATACAGTGTGTTCACTAAATAAAATTACAGTTTAAAAAACTAAAACCTCCCTATTATAATTGCCATTCGTACTGTCATCAGGTATGTAACTTGAGAATATAAATCGCTGCATATTTTAGGCGCATCAATATTACATAGTTACATCCCGAGCTAATAAAAGGAAGGTAAAAACGAACAGTAATTAGGTCTTTTCTATAAATGCGACTTAACATTGAATACATCAGTAGGCTGTCCTTTTTCAGTCGCATGTTTGAGAAATAAACGTTTTAGTTATTTTGTGAAAGTAATTGCATATTTAAGCAAATTTAACGATGAATGTCATTTATAAAAAAACGGTTTGAAGCATACTTCCTGACAAAGCATCCGAAGGTTGCAAAATGGCGTACAGATCAGGCCGCAAAATACATGGTAGCTACCCGGACTTTTGTTACAAGATGGTCTAAGCGCTGTGGTAAAAAACTGGAAACGTTGACGATGAACCAGGAAGAGACCAAAAAGGAAGACTTCAGAACGGCAAGATAAGGCGATAACAAACATTTTTCAAAGAAATCCCTCCGTAACCTTGGGAGGAGCTCAAAAAAAGCTTTCCGACCGCGGAATAGAATTATCCCTTAATACAATTCGCAAAAGGTTACACGAAAGAAACCGCTTTTGACAAAAACTCATGTCGAAAAACGATTGCTCTGGGCAGAGCAAAATAAAAACCGTGACTGGACAAATGTAATCTTCACCGAAGAATCTTCATTTTGGCTAAATAAAAGAGAAAGTCGTGTTTGGTCGGAAAAAGGTTCACGTTTATGGTTGTTTTTCCGCAAAGGGATTCGGAAAGTTATTGTGCTTTACCGAAAACTTGAACGCGTCAAAAATGATCGAATTGTATAAAAGAGGTTTACTGATGTCTGCTGATAAGCTCTATGGCAAAAATATTCGAAACTGGGTTCTGCAAGAGGACAATGATCCAAAGCATCGGAGTCGACTTTGCACTGAGTGGAAACAGAAAAATGGGGTAACAACAATGGATTGGCCATCCCAGTCACCTGATGCAAATCCCATAGAAAATGTTTGTTTAATGAAGCACAAGATAGCTAGAAAAAATCTGACAAAAATAAACCAGTTGAAAAGAGCACTTAAAAAAATTTGCAGAGGCTTTACTACAGACTATGCGGTTAAATTATAAGAAAGCTGTACACGGAGATGTCAATCCATTTTAGATAGCAATGCTGATTGGACAAGCTATTAACTTAGACCTCAAAGCTGTATATAAAATACGTTTTAAAATAAACATTGAACTTGTTTTTAAATTTGACATTTAACACTTTTATTTATGTTCGTTTTTTAGTGAAAAGACTGTACCGTAGCCAGGTATTTTCGGCGGTGCCCTGACGTGCCAGCAATTAATTGGCCGATAAAAATTAGCAACTGCCAGAGGTGACTGAACCAATGAATTCGCAAGTAATTAATTGCAAATTGAAAAAATGTGGAATAAGCAAATATATGTTATAAATATTACTTTTAGATTGTAAGCAGATTAGTTCTGAAGAACCAATAAACCGGTGAATGGCAAATTTAAACTTTGTTTTTTTTTATACAAGGTAAACTTCACATAGGTAACTCGAGTGCAAGAAAAAATATCTAAAAAGCGGCAGGACATCCTTTATCACCATAATAGGAGAACAGGTTCTTAAATATAAGCAGCGAGATCCTACGCGACTGTAC
>NW_023458564.1:16285408-16287958 GCF_013731165.1 Rhagoletis pomonella | reverse complement strand
AATATATTTTATAATTCCAATGGAAAAACAGTACCGATTTTTTTTTTTGTATGGGGAGTGATGCAGTCTAATGTACATGTATGTATGTGTAGTATATATTTTTATATACAGTGGGATGTCATTTCGCATGACAATTTACCAATTTACAAACGGTAGCAGTGCATGCAATAAGCGTAATATGTACCTTATTTGTATGGACAGATACATACATAGCTATGTATACACATGAAAGTATTATTGCCGCATGTAGGCTTGCGAATGTGAAGAGAGTATCTGTGTTTGTTAAAAAATGGTGCTGTTGCTATTGTTGCGCCGTGTGCCGTTGTCGTCATTACGTATAGTATTATTTTTTATTATTATTTCCGTCTATTTGTTGTCGTTTGTAAACATCGGTAGAGTGCGCCACTACCTTATCAACAATGCTCCTTTCATCCACTGTATAATTTGAGCACATTTATCTTTTGAATTTGTTGAGTAAGAATAAAAAAGGCAGTAAGTATACATATACATATACTGTTCATTTCATACATATTGCTTTACTACTTACTCACGTTTATATGCAGTTGAGTCGCGCTCCCGTCATATATAACATTGATTGGAGTCATCTTTTTCTTTCGCGGTCTTCACGTACTATTATCTTTTTCGATTCATCGGTATTCTTTACTTCTCTCTCTAACGGCCAGGGTGGCATTGCAGCATTATTTATGTGACACTGTCTATCTGGTTTTCATCGCTATTATTATTCTTCTCTCGTCCGTCTTTGTATATGCTTTCTTAATTCGTTTATTCTTTGTTTGCTTGTTACCATTTGAGATTCCTTTATTAGCTTTTGCTTGTTCATTCATTGGTTTGTTTTTCATTTTATTTTTGATGCCTATGCTATGTGCATATGTTTATTCACAGATTTATTTTCAAAACGTGCTCTTACCACCTCTCATGCTTGTTATTGTTGTAAATTTACTATCGTGGTCATCTCATCTCATTGAACAGCGAAATTAGTGTATGTACATAATAAACTACACATCGCACGATTAATAATAGCGAATTAGTTCAAAATTCCGATTTTGTGTGAAAACGCAATCGAAGTTTAAGCAATTCATACAGTTGGTACTAAAAGACATACATATATATGGAAATACACATACTCGATATCCTCGCCGTTTTTGGCAAGTTTAGTTATCTATTATACGGAACATATTCTCCTTATCTAACTTAGCAATTGTATGATGAAATCTCCATGAACGTAAATTTTGAATTACTTCTCTATATCATTAAACGTGCGACATATGTAGATATGTATGCATGTATGTACACCTGCGTTCAACTAATTAGAAACCAAATTCAAAATGATACTGTTTGCAAACTATGTTTATTTTTTTATTTATAACAATTTTCATTTAAAATATAATTCAATCTGTAACAGAAACCACAATAATAAAAGTTTCAAAGCTTGCAAAAATTGCAAAAAAAATAATCAAACCTAAAAAAGTTGTCATAAAAATTTCCAAATTATAAAATGCATATCAAATTTTTGTTTATATGAAAAAATCCGCAACACCCTCCAGAAAAAAAAATATAATAAATCAACGGTAATTTTAACGACGAGACTTGCACTTTCTTAGACTACAATTGAATGGGCTACAGAACTGCATACCCGAAAATTTTCTAAATATTCTGATTAAAAATTTGGAAATTTTTATGACAATTCTTAAAGTTTGATAATTTTGTTTGCAATATTTGCATGCTTTGCAACTTTTATTATTGTGATTTCTGTTACAGATTGAATTATATTTTAGATGAAAATTATTAAAAATAAAAAATAAACAATTTGCAAACAATATTATTTTGAATTTCGTTTCTAATTAGTTGAACGCAGGTGTATGTATGTATGTATGTATAATAATGTGACAATATTACATTGCTACATGGGTATGTTTAAATGTTTATTGACCGTAATTTGGTTGAAGCTCTCACACGACTTGGGGTACCCGCATCATACCCAAGGTATGCGTTATGTTTGTATGTAGAAACTAACGGTAGAAATATTGAGACTTTGAGATAGCTCTGGAAGGCTAAAACCTTACAGCGCAATCGCTTTAAGTTTCTCTTCTGTTGCGAATCGTTTCTCTTATTTGAACAGCCCACTCCATACAATTTTTCGCTTAACTTGCGCTTTGCATATCATTTTGCCTTTGGACAATTTCTGTAGTACATAATACAGTGCAACAAAAAAGAATGAAGTATAAATAGCTGGGAAGTAGTGTTTATTTTCTTGTAGGTCTTGCTTAAATCAAGAAACGTAATGTGAAATTTGCCAAATACCACCACAAACTTGGCTTACGGTCAGAAAAGCTGTTTTGCGCTTTAAAAGACGGTAACTAAGTTGACTATAAACCAATGAACAGTTTTTCACCAGTCTTCTAAGAAGAAAAATAGACCTTTCGAATAGTGTATATGTACATATCGCACACCTAGATCTAAGAGAAAAGACCAAAAAAAAAATTACAACTTGAAAATTCATGACTCCACTAACTTATTCGAAATTTATTT
>NW_023458564.1:16282214-16285308 GCF_013731165.1 Rhagoletis pomonella | reverse complement strand
AAATAAATTTCGAATAAGTTAGTGGAGTCATGAATTTTCAAGTTGTATTTTTTTTTTGTTCTCTTCTCTTAGATCTAGGTGTGCGATATGTACATATACACTATTCGAAAGGTCTATTTTTCTTCTTAGAAGACTGATGAAGAACTGTTCATTGGTTTATACCTAGTCAACTTAGTTACCGTCTTTTAAAGCGCAAAACCGCTTTTCTGACCGTAAGCCAAGTTTGTGGTGGTATTTGGCAAATTTCACATTACGTTTCTTGATTTAAGCAAGACCTAGGTACAAGAAAATAAACACTACTTCCCAGCTATTTCTACTTCATTCTTTTTTGTTGCACTGTATTATATACTACAGAAATTGTCCAAAGGCAAAATGATATGCAAAGCGCAAGTTAAGCGAAAAATTGTATGGAGTGGGCTGTTCAAATAAGAGAAACGATTCACCACAGAAGAGAAACTTAAAGCGATTGCGCTGTAAGGTTTTAGCCTTCCATCCAGAGCTATCTCAAAGTCTCAATATTTCTACCGTTAGTTTCTGCATACAAACATAACGCATACCTTGGGTATGCTTGGGGAGTCGTGTGAGAGCTTCAACCAAATTACGGTCAATAAACATTTAAACATACCCATGTAGCAATGTAATATTGTCACATTATTATACATACATACATACATCTGCGTTCAACTAATTTGAAACGAAATACAAAATGATATTGTTTGCAAATTATGTTTATTTTTTATTCTTAATAATTTTCATCTAAAATATAATTCAAACTGTAACAGAAACCACAATAATAAAAGTTGCAAAGCTTGCAAATATTGCAAACAAAATTGTCAAACTGCAAGAATTGTCATCAAAATTTCCAAGTTTTTAATCAGAATATTTAGAAAATTTTCGGGTATGCAGTTCTGTAGCCCATTCAATTGTAGTCTAAGAAAGTGCAAGTCTCGTCGTTAAAATTACCGCTGATTTTTTATATTTTTTTTTTCTAGAGGGATTTTTTCATATAAACAAAAATTTGATATGCATTTTATAATTTGGAAATTTTTATGACAACTTTTTTAGGTTTGATTAATTTTTTTTGCAATTTTTGCAAGCTTTGAATAAATAAAATAAATAAATAAATATAGTTTGCAAACAGTATCATTTTGAATTTCGTTTCTAAATAGTTGAACGCAGGTGTACATACATGCCTACATATCTACATATGTATGTCGCACGTTTAATGATATAGAGAAGTAATTCAAAATTTACGTTCATGGAGATATCATCATACAATTGCTAAGTTAGATAAGGAGAATATGTTCCGTATAATAGAGAACTAAACTTGTCAAAAACAGCGAGGATATCGAGTATGTGTATTTCCATATATATGTACATCTGTCTTTTAGTACCAACTGTATGAATTGCTTAAACTTTGATTGCGTTTTCACACAAAATCGGAATTTTGAATTAATTCGCTATTATTAAACGTGCGATGTGTAGTTTATTATGTACATACACTAATTTCGCTGTTCAATGAGATGAGATGACCACGATAGTAAATTTACAACAATAACAAGCATGAGAGATGGTAAGAGCACGTTTTGAAAATAAATCTGTGAATAAACATATGCACATAGCATAGGCATCGAAAATAAAATGAAAAACAAACCAATGAATGAACAAGCAAAAGCTAATAAAGGAATCTCAAATGGTAACAAGCAAACAAAGAATAAACGAATTAAGAAAGCATACACAAAGACGAACGAGAGAAGAATAATAATAGCGATGAAAACCAGATAGACAGTGTCACATAAATAATGCTGCAATACCACCCTGACCGTTAGAGAGAGAAGTAAAGAAGACCGATGAATCGAAAAAGATAATAGTACGTGAAGACCGCGAAAGAAAAAGATGACTCCAATCAATGTTATATATGACGGGAGCGCGACTCAACTGCATATAAACGTGAGTGAGTAGTAAAGCAATATGTATGAAATGAACAGTATATGTATGTATGTATATGTATATTTACTAGCTTTTTTATTCTTACTCAACAAATTCAAAAGATAAATGTGCTCAAATTATACAGTGGATGAAAAGAGCATTGTTGATAAGGTAGTAGCGCACTCTACCGATGTTTACAAACGACAACAAATAGACGGAAATAATAATAAAAAATAATACTATACGTAATGACGACAACGGCACACGGCGCAACAATAGCAACAGCACAATTTTTTAACAAACACAGATACTCTCTTCACATTCGCAAGCCTACCTGCGGCAATAATACTTTTATGTGTATACATACAGCTATGTATGTATGTATCTGTCCATACAAATAAGGTACATATTACGCTTATTGCATGCATGCACTGCTACCGTTTGTAAATTGGTAAATTGTCATGCGAAATGACATCCCACTGTATATAAAAATATATACTATACATACATACATGTACATTAGACTGCATCACTCCACATACAAAAAAAAAATCGGTACTATTTTTCCATTGGAATTATAAAATGTATTATATTTTAAGACGTCCACCAAAATATTTCGGAAAAATATTTAGTTTTAAGCGAGCTGAACCGTTTGGAAAATACCCCCAAAAATGGATTTTTTTATGAACAAAAATAGTTTTTTAAAAAAGTTTTTTTTTTTTTTTTTGAAAAAGTCCCCTCAAATGACAAAACGGTTGAAGCTTAAAAAATTTGCATAGAAATATTTAAAAAAAAAATAAAAAAATTAACGGAATGAGATTTTTGATGCTGTTTTTCACTTTTTTCAAAGATTGGCATAAGAAAAACTTGAATAACTGCACCTAAACTCTTCCGATTTAGACTTAGGATAGATATTTTCTCACCCTTTTTATTTCTTTGCTAATAACTTATTAAAAGGATGAAAGTGAAAGGTAGGATGAACTAACGTCATTCAAAGTTGAATTAAGATGTGTTGGTATTTGAAAAAAAAAATATTGGAACAGGAATGACTTCTTTTTGCACATAAATAAAAATAGTGGGAAAATACCTTTCTACCGAGATCCCATAAGTCTAAATTAGAATAGTTTTGGCCCAGTTATTTAAGTTTTTCTTAAATCAATCTTTG
>NW_023458564.1:16280380-16282114 GCF_013731165.1 Rhagoletis pomonella | reverse complement strand
CATAAGTCTAAATTAGAATAGTTTTGGCCCAGTTATTTAGGTTTTTCTTAAATCAATCTTTGGAAAAAGTAAAAAAAAACAGCATTAAAAATTCCATTATTACGATTCTGTTGAAAAGATTTTTAAATATTTTTTTTGCAGTTTTTTTAAGCCTAATCTGTTTTGTCATCTGAGGGGACTTTTTTCAAAAAGTTCTTTAAGAAACTATATTCATAAAAAACTACATTTTTGGAGGTATTTTCAAGTCGGTCCAGCTTGCTTAAATCTTAATATTTTTCCGAAATATTTTGGTGGACGTCTGAAAATATAATGAATTTTGTAATCCCGGCGAAAAAATCGCAACTTTTTTTTATGATGCAGTCTAATGTACATATGTTTGTATTTAGGTTGGAAATCTGAAGTGTTTTCAAGGCTTTTAAAATGGGTTAACAACACGTCTTTACTTATTTCTTTTACGAACGCAATGATCTACATACGTATGTATATACATACAAACAGTAGTCAACAAAATAATAGGAGTGCGATATTTTGACTATTTACTGTTGTTTCTTTAATGTTTATTAATTTTTTTTTAAGTATAGCTCAACAAAAACCACATAAATTAAAATTTCCAACTTTGTGTAAGACTTATAAAAATTCGACAATTTTCACCAAAAATCAAACTTTTTTTTTAGAATTTTTAGAAAACTTTTGGTATGCAGTGTCAGCCCATTAAGGACCGTTAACTTATCTATTTATTTATTTTTTTCACAAAGAAATTTCTGTAATTAAGTTGAAATAATGATTTAATATTAATATTAAATTAATATACTTTAAAATAGACAAGTTAACGGCCCTAAATATTAATAAAAAAATGCACCCTGGTGCGAAATAAAGTCGATTGACATTATGTATTACCTTTTCAAAAGCGAAATAGCCAACAAAAATTTGGAAATAAAGTCATTGACGCTATTTCCTCATTCAAATTGAAATATCGTCAACAATGCTTAAAGTATGTCGATTCATAGAAAAAAAACTGGTGCGTGTTTCCCTACGCGCGGAAGAAGTGAAACTTAATAGAGAACATGCCTGAAAGAAAGAAGTGTGCGATATACATACACATGTACATATTTTGTAGTATACAAAAAACATATTTATTTAAAATTTTGTTAACGTCCTTTAATTTTTTAATTTTATAACCATCTGCAGTTTAATTATTGTTTGTGGCTGAGAAAACATCCATAATTACAATATTAACTAGTAGATTGTAGTAACTACAGTAAGATATGAAATGTTGTATTGCAATATTATTATTTCTGGAAAAAAAACGCATCAATGGTAGCCGCTCCTTTGGTTGTTGGATCATTGCTACCATTAACCATTTCCAATGAAAATTTTTTGTTAAAAAATTTTCAGTTCATCAGATTTTGCCAGCGAAAAGTTGACGTTGAAATCTCTTGCGAGAATTACAGGTCGATCATAACAGTATACTTACCTTCATCTTCATCTTCATCTTCATCTTCACCATCTTCACCTTCACCTTCACCTTCACCTTCACCTTCACCTTCACCTTCACCTTCATCTTCATCTTCATCTTCATCTTCATCTTCATCTTCATCTTCATCTTCATCTTCATCATCTTCATCATCTTCATCTTCTTCATCTTCATCTTCATCTTCATCTTCATCTTCATCTTCATCTTCATCTTTATCTTCATCTTCATCTTCATCTTCATATCTTCATCTTCATCTTCAT
>NW_023458564.1:16271610-16280280 GCF_013731165.1 Rhagoletis pomonella | reverse complement strand
GTACCTGCACTATTATGGTCACGATGACTCGATGGCATGTAGTACATTTGAAAATGTGCCGGAAACTGCTGAACGTGTACTTTTCGATTGCCCATCGTTTCCACTTGAAAGAGAGAGATTAAGAACATTGACTCAAGAGGACCTGAGTACGGATAATATCATTGAACATATGTAAAACGATAAAACAGTCTGGGGCGCATTAAAGAACATAAGTAGAGAAATAATGACAAAGAATATTTAAGCAATATATGTACATTTGTGTAAAGCTAACATAGTACATTTAATAGATTTGGAAGTTTAATTTATCAGCTCTTTTGCTAACAGCAGAGGGCGCTTAAGTCAGAAAATTTCTCAGGTACAACTGTTTAACGGAGAACTTGCTTTTTCAACTTGAACAAGATAATTTGTTAATCATACACTCGCCAAATACCATTTGAGAAAATAACTTGTATGGGCTAAGATGATTTTTTGTGTAAAAAGGCATTTGACAAAACGCCTTATTTATTTATTTTCTATTTATTTTAAAAAGTATGACATTATGACATCTACGGGCGCCTAGATCGGCAGGATTATCTGCACTAGGTATGTACATGCCGCCAAGTGGCATTGCTCACCTGTTGGAGTATGAGCGAAATTCAATTGGCGACATAAGTAAGTTCTCCAAGTGTGAGGCGGCTTTTCTAACCATGCCAATACTATGGAGGAATCAGACCAGAGAAATAAGTCATGCGCTGGTAGTTCTAGTTGTGAGCGATAGTTCGATCTAAAACGGAAACCACATATGTACATTTCAAAGCTTGCACAAAGTTCACAAAAATGAATCAACTTCAAAAAATTATTTTCAGAAATCGAGTAAAAAGTCTAAAATTTTAAGAAAAAGCAATTGCTTAGTTTTTATTCAAAAGACCCAATAATTTATATAATTTAGGAGTGCCTTACTATTAAAAATTTCCTGAAATAATTTTAGTAATTAACAAAGCAAAGTTTGGTTTTAACCTTCATCCAGATTTGGTGTCAATTTGACCCTTTTTTTGATTTCATTTCATTGTTACATAAATAAAATTTAAAAAAGGTACTTGATATTTCGGCTTATTAGCTAAATCATATACAAATTTTGTATTATTCTCATTTATAGCATTTTAAAAAGCCTCGTTACTTCTGTTCAAAAAGTTTCCTCAACTCGAATTTCCAGTGTCAGATTGACACTGTATGGGAAATACTTCTCTATTCTTGATTATCCCTTCTTTTATGCGATTTTTTCCTTGTTGAGTCTTAAAGCTCAGTTAGTCTAGACTTAACGTAATTTAACTTACCGTAAGAAATCATCAATGATTACTCAACACGTCAACTGAAGCCAAGAGCGGAAATATTTTGTTTTTGTATTTTCTTTTTCATCTGTTCGCTGGCTAAAATGCCGTATCAAAAAAATTTATGCACACAGAAATGTTTGCTTTCATTTATTTTTAAGAAATACAAAATCGAGAGTCTGGCAAGCCTGATTCTCTCACCGCTCTCAATTTCCGTAAGGCCATAACTTAAGAACCTAAAATCTACAGGTTCTAAGTTTCTTACGGTAAGTTAAGTTAACCGCCAACACAGATTTTCATATAACAGGTTGGCCAAAATATTAAGTCAAGTTAAGTTACGGAAATTAAGTCTAGACTAACTGAGCTTTTAGCCATCAATAATAAAAAAATAAAAAATAAGGAAAATTCTTGGTTTGATCAGTTTGAAACAAATGATAGCGATAATGCAGATTATACCACTTGATATGACGAAGAAGCCAATACATCAGACGGAATTTGTATTTGGCCATGATCTTTTGTAATACTCTCCACTTACCAAACCACAGTTCGTATTGATAGTATGGAAAACGATCTAAAACCCGATATTATAAAATTCTATAATCAAACTAAGTGAAGCGTGGATGCATGTCGTTAGTTTTTGATCGAAGTTGGTCCAAAGCTTTGATTTCCGTACATTCACCAATGAAAACGGAATCCACGAAAATACACGCTCTTGTCATTTTTAGGTCTGTTCGATCTGAGGAGCAACCCCCAACATCAAGTTGCACTCCAATCATTGAGTTACAAACAATATAGCTCCTTGCTACGTGTGCCCGTATGCGATGAATGCAAATGATCATATATTCCAATATCTTTCGTATCTTCCTAATTCTCAAAGTTTGTTTTCAATAAATATTTTTCCTTTACTTTTCATCAAAAATACTTCTGTCTTGAATATTTTCCATTTACAGCCTTAGGCACCAAGAACGCTTCTTCTGCAGAGGAATGCTTCAAAAATCATTCCGGCAGCATAATTCTAGCCGGTTTAAACGTAACCGAGTCTATTGCAACCTAATCAACGTAATGCAAGTCGAAGACGACCCATGGACTAATAAAATTGCAATCAGAGACGGTGTCGTCTCAGACGAATCGTTCGTGCGGCCTATCATTCGATATACATACAGTTCCGAAAAGGCAGTGCAGACGTTGCCCCAGTTTTTTTTTTACCGATGATGTCGACATACCGCAGCAATTGTTGTAGGTTCTTGTAAAAAATTTTACCTGAGCGATTCAGTTCTGCGGCTCTTATTGTCCTCTACAACGTCAGATTAAAAAATGATACGAAAGGAAGGTTCGTACTTTTAGAAAAAACATTCGGCTAGAAAAATGTTATTAAAGGGCCGCACTGCAGTGTTCACAAAAATAGTGGCGCGACGTATTGACAAGTTTTGGCAATTTAATGTCCTTTTATTTAATTTTAGTTATTTTTATACAAAATACCGATACATTTGCTGTTTGGGTTATCAAAGTAAATAGTTTTCCTCGTGCTTAAAAACAAAACAAGTAAGAAAGTCTAAAGCCGAGCATTAAATACCCGGCGCAAGTATCAAATATGTGTTTTTCACCTTTCCGAACGCTACCGCTACGTGGTAAGCCGGGGTGTATCCATTTTAAGTAAATTAGCGTCCTTAAATTTCGAAATATTGAAGTTTTAACCATTTCTGAAATTTACCGTTATATGAAAAGCGGCCGCAATTTTAGTCCGATTTCAATAATTTTCAACGTTTTGCTTTTATGTGGCAAACACAATAACCATACCGAGTTTGGTACAAATTGGAAGAACGGTTACCGAGATACATATATGTGATCATAAGTGGGCGGTGCCACGCCCATTTTCCAAAATTTTATGATAAACCTATTTCTTGGTAAAGAATTATTGCAAGCATCAATTTTGAATAAACTAGCTTTAATATTTACTGATTTATCGATGATTTTGTATTTCTCTAAATTACCGTTATATGGGATGTGGGCGTGCTTATTGTCCGATTTGAAAAATTTTTGGCCGTTTGGTATGCTGTACCAAGGCCAACAACCGTGTCAAGTTTGGAAGAAATTGGTGCAGCGGTTACCAAGATATACACATATAACCATAAGTGGGCGTGGCTACGCCCATTTTCCAAAAATTTATAATATTCTTATTTTTCGTCTTAAATTTATTGTAAATATCAATTTTGAGTGAATAATCTGCAGTAGTTACTAAAATATCGCAGTTTTCGTATTTCTGAAAATTACCGTTATACTGTCAGAAATTCGGCGTGAATTCAACTTAAATATTTAGACTAGACGTTTTGGACAAATTTTACACGATTCATTTGAACTTTTAATATGAAGAGAAACCCAAGTTTGCAGCCACGTCATAAGAGTGCCCGAATTAGTTTTGCAATCACACACTTAGACTGGACCGATCAATGGAAAAACAATTTTTTAGTATCAGAAAATGTTCACATTAGATGGCCCCGACGGATATCAACGCTGCTGGCACCGCAAAAGAACAAACAAGCAGTAAGTTACATTCAAGGAGGGAATTTAATGGTGCGGGCTGGGAAAACCGCATTATGCATTATTTCTAATAAAATGAATTCGCCCGCTTACATTGACTTGCTAGACATTCTTATTCAGTTTTTGGAAGATGTCAACGAAGAAGATTATATTTTTCAATAGGATATCGGCGCATAAAGCGATTGTAAATCACTGGTTTCAAGAAAAATACATCCATGACTTGAACCCTGTAGAAAACATTTTCTAATAGGATTTATTTGAATGGACGGTAATATTAGATCCTTGCCATAACTTAAAATCTGCTGGGCACATTCATTATAAGGTAGTGGGTGTTCAAAATACAAATTTTATAAACTAAACATATGTATTTCTTTAGAAAAACTTGTTGGTCATTCAAAACTGTATACCTAATATTTTTCTAATGGGGTTCTTACACGATATGTATTTGCATGTGTACGTGCCACTTTTTACATACGGAAATGCCAATATATCGTCTAAAAGCAATTTAGATTTGTTTCTGTACAAAGCAGATGCACGTACATACATACGAAATAGAAATGTTACTATTTTCATCTAACACACAGATGGAATCATCTGTGTTTAGTTTATTTCGTTTTCAAAGAACGTATTTTTAATAGTATAATAAAGGCTGGTAAAAATTTCTTGATTTTTTGTACAAAGTTTGTAACTTTGATTTGTATGGTTTTTGTTGAAGAATAAAAATATTTTTATAAAAATAAAATAATAAAATTGCCGAAAACTTGTCAATTCGTCGCGCTGCTATTTTTGGGACCACTGCTGTATGTATATGAGTATCAAAATGAAATCACAAGCAAACACATCTATGAATTTTCGCTTGAAGATAAAACAAAATTTGCTGTTTTCGCCTTGCTTTCTTTAGCGGTGACTATGCTCGCACGTTTGTTTGGTAGCAGCGTGGATTTACCCGCATCCGTAATATTTTGTGTGAGTTTCTTATTTCAGTGTCGTGCTTTGGTCTCATTTTACGGGTTATTGCACTGCTGAGCGTTGAAATGTACGCAGTGCATATACATACATATATGTATGTGGATACACCTATGTACGACACATGCATATGTTAGACTGTCGAGACCTGCTTAGGTATGGCGGTAATCGGTCGGATTGCGATGCCTCCGTTGGCATTGAAGAAGCAGCAATACTTGCGAGAAACAAAAATTGAGGCAGAGACAAAGGTTAAATACATACTTTGTACATGCATACATATCTGTGTATGTTTGAAAGGGAACAACAAATCAACACAACTTCTGTCTACAGAGGTAGGCCACTTACTAAGTAGTGCTCGATAATAGCTAGAGCGCTCCTTTCATGTCGCAAACATTAAACGCTGGCGCTCATGTAAAACTAACTAAAAAAATAATATTTACGATATTCATATGCAAGTATAGCCCTCCACTAGCGTTTTACCTACCCACGATGAAGAAACAACTTGTCTGTAAATTGGTTAAGGTATCTTCATACATATTATGTACGTGTGTAAACTTGGTGCTACACTTTCTGAATATGGAAAAGTTAACTACGGCATAATTGTAGCTTTTTTGTTGTGGAGAGAAGAAAGCTGAAGTTTTCGTGCTAATTTGACACCATGCACATAGTCGACAGAATTAAAATATCGGAAATGTTATGACGGCATTAATTGTAGATTTTTCGATGTAAATTTGTTGTGAAAAGAAAAATCGGGTTGACCGCTTTTCGAAGACAGTAGATATGCTATAGGCTTGCCAACTTTTATAGACATTTTCATGATACAATAATTTTTAGAAGGTAGTTTCACTTCTTCTTCTTATCCGCCATGTTAGCTATCTGACAGAAAACGTGTTTCGTATTTTTTGTTGTACCAACTTTTTCAAAAAAAAAAATCCAGCTTTTGACGTTGGAAAAATAAAACAAAGAAAAGCCAAACATATAAGTAGAGAAATTTTCGAATGTTTTGTAATAATTTTCTTAATAAAAAATTAACTGCTGCTTTCGTGGATATTGCAACACACGGAATAGATGTAAGGACACAGCTATAAGAGCCACCGCACACCACAGACTTTATCGGCCGCCTATTTATTTAAACTTGTCATTTGACAGGGCTCGCTTGAAATATGTACATGAAGATTTATGGAGGTGCGCACATTACACCAGCTTAATCGCTCTGACCAATAAGTTGTGGTGCAATGGAAAGACTAGCGAGCACATCTAAATTGGCGGCCGATAAAGTCCGTGGTGTGCAATGGATCTAATCCATTATAAACAAGAAATATTGCTGTTATATTTTCATTTTTATGATTTTTATTCATGTGATTAGCAGTGGAAAAAATGTATGTATAAAATACGTATATTTATATTAAAAATTAAGTGATCAGTTATGAAACATATAAATCTTTACATGTTCTGTTAAAAAATATCTAAAATAACAAGCGATAATCCCCAAGTTCTATATCGTAGCAGTGGCCACATTGCGTGTTTGTCACAGACACGGTTTATGTCAAAAATTTTGAAGTGAAACTACCTTCTAAAAATTATTGTATCATGGACATTTTGTTGTTTTGAAGAGCTGTTTCGTAGTAGAGATGGGCGCGGGCCTAATTTTTCCGGCCCAGCCCGGCACGCGTCTAGAACACATATTCGAAAACGCGCGCGGAGAACAAAGTCAGTGAGACCCGGCCTGGCACGACCCAACCCGATTTGGACCGAATTATCTGCAATTGCCTCAAAAACATTAACTTTAACGAAAATATGTCTATGATTTTACTTTACAAAAAAATTCCGTAATAAATTCTTATTCAGCAAATTAAATGCACACACCATCCATATAGTATGTATGTATGCATGTATGTATGTACATTAGGGCGAGTCAATTTGTATTGGAGATTTTTCCGACTATGTGCGTATAGCACAGAAGTGTTCTACGTGTAATTCTAAGCAAATTTGCCGAAGAAACCATAAGTCTAAAATCAATTTGGAGTTTGCCAAATTTCGAAAATAGTTTTAGCATTTCACATTTCACATTTTCTTCGAAACACAAGTTGATTTTAGACCCATGGTTTCATCGGTAAATTTGATTCGAATTCGAATTTTAGTATTTGGTATAGTAATGTTCCTCCATGAATCTCCCCTCTCCGATAACACTGGTTTACACCAAAAATGTTTTGTTGATGCCACTATCCAATTCCTATGTAGAATTGCTCGGTGATTCCGAAAATCGGATAAATTTTTTTTATGGATAACACAAGGCAACAAAAATGGGGAAAATTTTTGTTGCGGCAACTGTTAAAGCTGATTTTGATTGATTTTTCTGCGCTGATTACGAACCCGTGAGTATAAAGTTTCCATCAGTTCCAGATTTTGAGAAACACGAGGTCAAAGTGTAAAAAAATCGATTTTTTTTTACAATATTTTAGAAGCTGTAGCAAATAAACAAAAGGCGATATCATGCTTAAATTAAGGCTAGAATTCTCGACTACGACCTAAAAATACCATCCCTGCACCTTGACTTGATGGTCACTTATAGTCATTCATTGAACAGCAAAACCTGATTTTGTGCGAAGTTTGAGTACCCACCGCAATTAAACAAAAGGTGATAGAGCCTTCCACTTAGGCTCAAATTAAGGCTTGAACTTTCGACTACAATCTCTTAAAATACCATCCCTGAACCTTAACCCTAAGGTCACTTATAGTTATTTATTAAACAGCAAAAACTGATTTTGGCAAAATTTATTTTCTTTCAAGAGCACAGTATTCCAGTATTTTTATATTGTTCAATAAATGACTATTAGTGACCTTTAGGTGCAGGGATGGTATTTTCAGGGACAGTAGCAGAAAGTTAGAGAGTTTATTTTAAGACTAAGTGGATAGTTCTATCATCTTTTTTTTGATAGACTTTCTAAAATATTGCAAAAAACCCGATTTTTTGACACTTTGACCACGGTTTTCTCAAAATCTGGAGCTGATGGAAACTTTATACAAAAAAGCCTATCAAAAACAGCTTTAACATTTGCCGCAACAAAATCACTGTTGCCTTGTGTAATTTTTCGAGTTATTTTCAATTTACCATTTTTCCATGGCTCCACTTAATCGCGTATAATATCTCATAAGTAGCTTGATGTTTTGGTAACAGAACAGGCTTTAACACAAATACAAAAAAACGTATTTTTTTTTATTTTTTTCAAAAAAAAAAAAACAAAAAAATTTGGAATGTGTAATTAAATTCTCAGAAACTATCAGGCCTATCGAAAAGCAGTGTCGCCAAGTTTTGAATTTGAAAAAGCACCAAAACCCAAGAAAAATTTCCGTTGATCTTATTACCTGTCACCATTACGTTTTGCGTTTGGTTTTTCGCATCGTGTTTTTACTATATTCGTAATTTTAAATTTTTTAATAAAATCATTTGGTGGTAGTTCATGATTGTGTTGGATTAATAGCACCACATTGAGGATTTGGCAATAACCTTTTTCATCTATTAAAAAAACAAATTTACGGGGCAATGTTTATTGTAAGAAAAACATTTTGAAGTGATACTTCTTCCACGAGTTCGGAGATGGTTGCGTTAAATATTTAACACCAAGACATAAAATCTGTATCGTTCGTTCGATTTTAAAAGATGAGGTGTCAAATGAATGGGCTTGACCTGTAGATGACTAATATGATTTTAGTTTTTTAAAGGGTTGCCATATATACTAAAATCAAATTCAATTTATTAAAATAAATAAAGTATCCCAATATTGGTATCAAAAGAAATGGTATTGAATAAAGATGAAGATGAAGATGATGAAGGTGATGAAGATGAAGATGATGAAGG
>NW_023458564.1:16261957-16271510 GCF_013731165.1 Rhagoletis pomonella | reverse complement strand
TCTGAGGGAACTTTTTTCAAAAAGTTCTTTAAGAAACTATTTTTATTCATAAAAAACTCCATTTTTGGAGGTATTTTCGCTTAAATCTTAATATTTTTCCGAAATATTTTGGTGGACGTCTTAAAATATAATAAATTTTGTAATCCCGGCGGAAAAATCGCAACTTTTTTTTGTGATGCAGTCTAATGTACATACATACAGATGTTTGTATTTAGGTTGGAAATCTGAAGTGTTTTCAAGGCTTTTAAAATGGGTTAACAACACGTCTTTACTTATTTCTTTTACGAACGCAATGATCTACATACGTATATACATACATACAGTAGTCAACAAAATTATACGAGTGCGATATTTTGAACAGTTTTGACTATTTACTGTTGTTTCTTTAATGTTTATTAATTTTTTTTTAAGTATAGCTCAACAAAAACCACATAAATTCAAATTTCCAACTTTGTGTAAGACTTATAAAAATTCGACAATTTTAACCAAAATTTCGAACGAACGATACAGTTTTATGACTTGATGTTAAATATTTAACGCCACCATATCCGAACTCGTGTAAGAAGTTTCACTTCAAAATGTTGTTTTTACAATAAACATTGCCCCGTAAATTTTTCTTTTAATAGATGAAAAAGGTTATTGCCAAATCCTCATTGTGGTGCTATTAATCCACACACAATCATGAACTACCACCAAATGATTTTATTAAAAAAAATCTAAAATTAAAATTACGAATATAGTAAAAATACGATGCGAAAAACCCAACGCAAAAAGCAGGGCGGAAGGGGTAAAGGGTAATAAGATCAACGGAAATTTTTCTTGGGTTTTGGTGCTTTTTCAAATTCAAAACTTGGCAACACTGCTTTTCGATAGGCCTGATAGTTTCTGAGAATTTAATTACGCATTCCAGATTTTTTGTTTTTTTTTATGAAGAATTACAAAAAAAAAATCAAATTAAAAAAAAATACGATTTTTTGTATTTGTGTTAAAGCCTGTTCTGTTACCAAAACATCAAGCTACTTATGAGATATACGTGATTAAGTGGAACCATGGAAAAATGGTAAATTGAAAATAACTCGAAAAATTACACAAGGCAACAGTGATTTTGTTGCGGCAAATGTTAAAGCTGTTTTTGATAGGCTTTTTTGTATAAAGTTTCCATCAGCTCCAGATTTTGAGAAAAACGTGGTCAAAGTGTCAAAAAATCGGGTTTTTTGCAATATTTTAGAAAGTCTAGAAAAAAAAAACAAAAGGTGATAGAACTTTCCACTTAGTCTTAAAATTAACTCTCTAACTCTCTGCTACTGTCCCTGAAAATACCATCCCTGCACCTAAAGGTTACTAATAGTCATTTATTGAACAATATAAAAATACTGGAATACTGTGCTATTGAAAGAAAATAAATTTTGCCAAAATCAGTTTTTGTTGTTTAATAAATAACTATAAGTGACCTTAGGGTTAAGGTTCAGGGATGGTATTTTAAGAGAGTGTAGTCGAAAGTTCAAGCCTTAATTTGAGCCTAAGTGGAAGGCTCTATCACCTTTTGTTTAATTGCGGTGGGTACTCAATCTTCGCACAAAATCAGGTTTTGCTGTTCAATGAATGACTATAAGTGACCATCAAATCAAGGTGCAGGGATGGTATTTTCAGGTCGAAGTCGAGACTTCTAGCCTTAATTTAAGCCTGATATCGCCTTTTGTTTCTTTGCTAGAGCTTCTAAAATATTGCAAAAACATTAGATTTTTTTACAATTCGACCTCGTTTTTCTCAAAATCTGGAACTGATGGAAACTTTATACTCACGGGTTCGTAATCAGCACAGAAAAATCAATCAAAATCAGCTTTAACAGTTGCCGCAACAAAATTTTTCCCCATTTTTGCTGCCTTGTGTTATACATAAAAAAAATTTATCCGATTTTCGGAATCACAGAGCAATTCTACATAGGAATTGGATAGCGGCATCCACAAAACATTTTTGGTGTAAACCAGTGTTATCGGAGAGGGAAGATTCATGGAGGAACATTAGTATACCAAATACTAAAATTCGAATTCGAAGCAAATTTTGCCGAAGAAACCATGGGTCTAAAATCAACTTGGGTTTCGAAGAAAATGTGAAATGTGAAATGCTAAAACTATTTTCGCCATTTGGCAAACTCCAAATTGATTTTAGACTCATGGTTTCAATTACACGTAGAACACTTCTGTGCTATACGCGCATAGTCGGAAAAATCTCCAATACAAATTGATCCGCCCTAATGTACATACATACATACATTTAATTTGCTGAATAAGAATTTATTACGGAATTTTTTTGTGTAGTAAAATCATAGACATATTTTAGTTAAAGTTAATATTTTTGAGGCAATTGCAGATAATTCGGTCCAAATCGGTTTGGGTCGTGCCAGGCCGGGTCTCGCTGACTTTGTTCTTCGCGCGCGTTTTCGAATATGTGTTCTAGACGCGTGCCGGGCTGAGCCGGAAAAATTAGGCCCGCCCCCATCTCTACTACGTAACAGCTCTTCAAAACAACAAAATGTCTATAAAAGTTGGCAAGCCTATAGCATACTGTCTACGAAAAGAGGTCAACCCGAATTTTCTTTTCACAACAAATTTACATCGAAAAATCTACAATTAATGCCGTCATAACATTTCCGATATGTATTTCAATTCTGTCGACTATGTGCATGGTGTCAAATTAGCACGAAAACTACAGCTTTCTTCTCTCCACAACAAAAAAAAACTACAATTAATGCCGTAGTTAACTTTTCCATATTCAGAAAGTGTAGTACCAAGTTTACACACGTACATAATATGTATGTAGATACCCCTTAACCAATTTACAGACAAGTTGTTTCTTCATCGTGGGTAGGTAAAACGCTAGTGGAGGGCTATACTTGCATATGAATATCGTAAATATTATTTTTTTAGTTAGTTTTACATGAGCGCCGCGTTTAATGTTTGCGACATGAAAGGAGCGCTCTAGCTATTATCGAGCACTAGTTAGTAAGTGGCCTACCTCTGTAGACAGAGGTAGTGTTGATTTGTTGTTCCCTTTCAAACATACACACACAGATATGTATGCATGTACAAAGTATGTATTTAACCTTTGTATCTGCCTCAATTTTTGTTTCTCGCAAGTATTGCTGCTTCTGCAATGCCAACGGAGGCATCGCAATCCGACCGATTACCGCCATACCTAAGCAGGTCTCGGCAGTCTAACATATGCATGTGTCGTACATACATAGGTGTATCCACATACATATATGTATGTATGTATATGCACTGCGTCCATTTCAACGCTCAGCAGTGCAATAACCCGTAAAATGAGACCAAAGCACGACACTGAAATAAGAAACTCGCACAAAATATTACGGATGCGGGTAAATCCACGCTGCTACCAAACAAACGTGCGAGCATAGTCACCGTTAAAGAAAGCAAGGCGAAAACAGCCAATTTTGTTTTATCTTCAAGCGAAAATTCATAGATGTGTTTGCTTGTGATTTCATTTTGATACTCATATACATACAGCAGTGGTCCCAAAAATAGCAGCGCGACGTACTGACAAGTTTTCGGCAATTTTATTATTGTTATTATTTTATTTTTATAAAAATATTTTTATTCTTCAACAAAAACCATACAAATCAAAGTTACAAACTTTGTACAAAAAATCAAGAAATTTTTACCAGCCTTTATTAATTACTATTAAAAATACGTTCTTTGAAACCGAAATAAACTAAACTCAAATGATTCTATCTGTGTGTCAGATGAAAATAGTAACATTTCTATTTCGTATGTATGTACGTGCATCTGCTTTGTACAGAAATAAATCTAATTTGCTTTTAGACGATATGTTGGCATTTCCGTATGTAAAAAGTGGCATGTACACATGCAAATACATATCGTGTAGAGTCCGACCGATTAATCGGCATCGGCATCGGCATCGGCTAGTATCGGCACAAAATCGAGCATCGGCATCGGCATCGGCATCGGCGTTTTTTCGCCGATTCTTTGCCGATTCTTTGGAATTTCTTTTCAAATGTTCAGGTGAAGCGACAGCCAACTTTAAAAACATTTGCAGACAGCTCACAAAAATTATTTTTATGGAGAACACTGCCAGCAAAAAAAATTGCCAAAAATTAACGGGATTTAATAGCAGCTTGAAACTTGCACTTCATTATACTAGAATGAAATGGTCTACAAAACTGCATACCAAAATTCTGATTAAAAAGTTTGAAATTTTGGTGAAAATAAGCAGAATTTTTCTAATTTTTGTACAAAGTTTGAAATCTGAATTTATATGGCGTTTGTTGTATACCAGCTACACTTTTATAAAAAAAAAATAATAAACATTAAATAAAAATGACAAAATCGGTCAAAATATCGCAATTATTTTATTTTGTGGACCACTATATGTACATATGTACATACGTACCTAGCATATAAGTTCTTATGCATTGAGTGCAAAAGAGTGTATTTTAGTACAAAACGAAATGAAATTTTATGTTCCTAAATATTTTTTGCTTAGCACCATATAAAAAAGTGTTTATGTATTGTACATAAATGTGATATATGTAAATATATTTTAACACATCATATGTATGGATGTACATACATGTGTATGTAATGTTGCATAACAAGCCAATTAATTCAATAATTTCTTTTCTTTTGTTTTTTTAACGCCGGAAATGTACTGATTTTATGAATTAATACATTTATTTGTAATTTTTTATGGAATCGGCATCGGCATCGGTATCGGCCGATTCTTTCCCCATAAGCCGATTAATCGGCATCGGCATCGGTACCTGAAAAAAAATTGGAATCGGTCGGACTCTAATATCGTGTAAGAACCCCATTGGAAAAATATTAGGTATACAGTTTTGAATGACCAACAAGATTTTCTAAAGAAATACATATGTTTAGTTGATAAAATTTGTATTTTGAACACCCACTACCTTATAATGAATGAGCCCAGCAGATTTTAAGTTATGACAAGCATCTAATATTACCGTCCATTCAAATAAATCCTATTAGATATGATCCCCCAAATGTTTTCTACAGGGTTCAAGTCATGGATGTATTTTTCTTGAAACCAGTGATTTACAATCGCTTTATGCGCCGATATCCTATTGAAAAATATAATCTTCTTCGTTGACATCTTCCAAAAACTGAATAAGACTGTCTAGCAAGTCAATGCGGTTTTTCCTGAGTAATAAAAACCAGCCCACACCATTAAATTCCCTCCTTGAATGTAACTTACTGCTTGTTTGTTCTTTTGCCGTGCCAGCAGCGTTGATATCCGTCGGGGCCATCTAATGTGAACATTTTCTGATACTAAAATTTTTTTTTTCCATCGATCGGTCCAATCTAAGTGTGTGATTGCAAAACTAATTCGGGCACTCTTATGACGTGGCTGCAATCTTGGGATTCACGCCGAATTTCTGACAGTTTTTTTTATACCCGAGCGCACTTGTGCACAAGGGTATATTAATTTTGTTCACATAACGGTTGTAACAGCCAAAACGAATCGAGATAGATATAGACACATGTATACATAAACGCTCAGAATGAATAGAGAGGTCGATTAAGCCATGTCTGTCTGTCCGTCCGTCTGTGTACACGACAACTCGAGCAAAAATTGAGATATCTCAACGAAATTCAATACGTAGGTTTCCATTTATCCAAGGTAGGTTGGTATTGAAAATGGGCGAAATCGGACCGTAACCACGCCCACTTCCCATATAACGGTAATTTTCATAAATACGAAAACTGCGATATTTTAGTAACTACTGAAGATTATTCACTCAAAATTGATATCTACAATAAATTTAAGACGAAAAATAAGAATATTATAAATGTTTGGAAAATGGGCGTATCCACGCCCACTTATGGTTATATGTGTATATCTTGGTAACCGCTGCACCAATTTCTTCCAAACTTGGCACAGTTGTCGCCTTGCTACAGCATACCAAACGGCCAAAAAATTTTAAAATCGGAAAATAACCACGCCCACATCCCATATAACGGTAATTTATAGAAATACAAAATCATCGAAAAATTGTTGAAAATTATTGAAATCGGACTAAAATTGCGGCCGCTTTTCATATAACGGTAAACTTCAGAAATGCTTAAAACTTCAATATTTCGAAATTTAAGGACGCTAATTTACTTAAAATGGATACATCCCGACACACCATGTAGCGGTAGCTTTCGGTAAGGTGAAAAACACATATTTGATACTTGCGCCGGGTATTTAATGCTCGGCTCCGCCCGAACTTAGACTTTCTTACTTGTTTTGTTTTTAAGCACGAGAAAAACTATTCATTTTGATAACCCAAACAGCAAATGTATCGGTATTTTGTATAAAAATAACTAAAATTAAATAAAAGGACATTGAATTGCCAAAACTTGCCAATACGTCGCGCTACTATTTTTGTGAACACTGCAGTGTGGCCCTTTAATAACATTTTTCCAGCCGAATGTTTTTTTTTCTAAAACTACGAACCGCAGGACTTCCTTTCGTATCATTTTTTAATCTGACGTTGGCGAGGACAATAAGAGCCGCAGAACTCAATCGCTAAGGTAAAATTTTTTTCAAGAACCTACAAAATTTGCTGTCGTATGTCGACAACATCGGTAAAAAAAAACTGGGGCTACGTCTGCACTGCCTTTTCGGAATTAGACATTCATTTATTTCATTGTTTCTCGCAACTATGTATGTATCTCGAACGATAGGCCGCACGAACGATTCGTCTGAGACGACACCGTCTCTGATTGCAATTTTATTAGTCCATGGGTCGTCTTCGACTTACATTACGTTGATTAGGTTGCAATAGACTCGGTTACGTTTAAACTGGCTAGAATTATGCTGCCGGAATGATTTTTGAAGCATTCCTCTGCAGAAGAAGCGTTCTTGGTGCCTAAGGCTGTAAATGGAAAATATTCAAGACAATAGACTGAAAGACTGATCAAACCAAGAATTTTCCATATTTTTTATTTTTATTATTGATGGCTAAAAGCTCAGTTAGTCTAGACTTAATTTCCGTAACTTAACTTAAATTAATATTTTGGCCGACCTGTTATATGAAAAACTGTGTTGGCGGTTAACTTAACTTACTGTAAGAAACTTAGAACCTTGCAGATTTTAGGTTCTTAAGTTATGGCCTTACGGAAATTAAGAGCGGTGAGAGAATCAGGCTTGCCAGACTCTCGTTTTTGTATTTCTTAAAAATAAATGAAAGCAAACATTTCTGTGTGCATAAATTTTTTTGATATGGCATTTTAGCCAGCGAACTGTTAAACAGCTGAAAAAGAAAATACAAAAACAAAATATTTCCGTTCTTGGCTTAAGTTGACGTGTTGAGTACCTAATCATTGATGATTTCTTACGGTAAGTTAAATTACATTAAGTCTAGACTAACTGAGCTTTAAGACTCAACAAGAAAAAAACCACATAAAAGAAGGGATAATCAAGAATAGAGAAGTATTTCCCATACAGTGTCAATCTGACACTGGAAATTCGAATTGAGGAAACTTTTTGTACAGGAGTAACGAGGCTTTTTAAAATGCTATAAATGAGGATAATACAAAATTTGTATATGATTTAGCTAATAAGCCGAAATATCAAGTACCTTTTTTTAATTTTATTTATGTAACAACGAAATGAAATCAAAAAAAGGGTCAAATTGACACCAAATCTGGATGAAGGTTAAACCCAAACTTTGCTTTGTTAATTACAAATATTATTTCAGGAAATTTTCAATAGTAAGGCACTCCTAAATTATAAAAATTATTGGGTCTTTTGAATAAAAACTAAGCAATTGCTTTTTCTTAAAATTTTAGACCTTTTGCTCGATTTCTGAAAATAAATTTTTGAAGTTGATTCATTTTTGTGAACTTTGTGCAAGCTTTGAAATGTATGTGGTTTCCATTTTAGATCGAACTTTATTTAGAAAAAAAAAAAAATAAATAAATATATGTAAGTTGGAAACGATCATTTTGATTTTGTTGCTATATTATTGGCCGCAGCTGTACACTCACACATACATAAATATATATGTACCCAATTTGCCACAGAGCGTCATTTGCGCCCCCTATCTTGCAATCCGTACGCTTAATCAGTTAGCGCAGGATTGTCAAGACGAATTCCCGCTCGCATACATACGTGGACGATATTCTCTCAGACGGGCACAATATACAGTCCACTATAAGCCTATTAACCCAAGTTAAAGACGCCCTAAAATCTGCAGGCTTCCCAGTAAGAAAAATCATCCGAAAATCCTGAAATCAGCCCCATATTCTGAAGTCCTTGATGTTGATTTTCTCCAGCTTCAGGGCACTAGCTCTACAAAAACTCTAGGCATAAAATGAAACACACTATCGGACTCCTCCTACACATACGATCCTTGTACCCGCTGCCAACTCGGGGACAAAACGTCAAATATTATCAGCGGTAGCGAAACTGTTTGACCCGGCAGGATGGCTAACGCCAATAATGATTTCCGCTAAGATGCACCTTCAGCAATTATGGATGGAAGGAACCGAATGGGACGAGCATATAAAACCCGGCGCTTTCCACAAATGGAACACTCTGCTCGAAAATCTCCCCGCGATCAATAATCCTCTAATCAACGCATAAAAGTACATGGGTTCTCAGACGCCTCCGAAAAAGCATATTGAGCTTGCGTCTATCTGCGAGTGCAACATGACTCCTCGTCACACCTGCTCGCAGCAAAAAGTAAAGTGGCCCCTCTGCAAACGGTGAGCCTGCTTGGACTGAACTCTGCGGAGCAGTGCAGCTCTCGAAATTGGTGAGCCAACTTCGCTCACAACTAGAACTACCAGCCCATGACTTATTTCTCTGGTCTGATTCCTCCATAGTATTGGCATGGTTAGAAAAGCCGCCTCACACTTGGAAAACTTACTTATGTCGCCAATAGAATTTCGCTCATACTCCAACAGGTGAGCAATGCCACTTGGCGGCATGTACATACCTAGTGCAGATAATGCCTGCCGATCTAGGCGCCCGTAGATGTCATACTATTTAAAATAAATAAATAAGGCGTTTTGCCAAATGCCTTTTTACACAAAAAATCATCTTAGCCCATACAAGTTATTTTCTCAAATGGTATTTGGCGACTGTATGATTAACAAATTATCTTGTTAAAATTGAAAAGGCAACTTCTCCGTTCAACAGTTGTACCTCAGAAATTTTCTGACTTTAGCGCCCTCTGCTGTTAGCAAAAGAGCTGATAAATTAAACTTCCAAATCTATTAAATGTACTATGTTAGCTTTACACAAATGTACATATATTGCTTAAATATTCTTTGTCATTATTTCTCTACTTATGTTCTTTAATGTGACCCAGACTGCTTTATCATTTCACATATGTTCAATGATATTATCCGTACTCAGGCCCTCTTGAGTCAATGTTCTTAATCTCTCTCTTTCAAGTGGAAACGATGGGCAATCGAAAAGTACACGTTCAGCAGTTTCCGGCACATTTTCACATGTACTACATGCCATCGAGTCATCGTGACCATAATAGTGCAGGTAC
>NW_023458564.1:16244487-16261857 GCF_013731165.1 Rhagoletis pomonella | reverse complement strand
ATGTACTACATGCCATCGAGTCATCGTGACCATAATAGTGCAGGTACTGTCGAAAGCAGCCATGGCCACTAAGTAATTGAGTAATATAAAAATCACCTTCGCCAAGCGATCTGTTTAGCCAAGCTTTGATGCTCGGAATGAGACGGAAAGTCCGGTGCCCAGAGGAAGACGAGGCCCAGCGTTGCTGCCATTGTAGTCATTCTAGTGTGAAAAGGACCATTTGAAAGAAAGCGCATTGTTGGTAACATCGACGAAAATGTGATATTAACTCAAAATAAGAAGCTGTAGCCTATTGGATTATTTATGATTACGTTTTCGGAAATTATTCAGCCAGTTTTTTGAGGATTTCAATATTTCCCAGCGCTGAAATAGAAAGAATGTTTTCTGGTGGCGTCATGTGGCAAACGCTTATATCAAGATATCAAAGTGCCCACACACAATATTGCTCGCAACTATCTGTCAAAATAACAGTCGGTCGGCAGTCCATGGTTGCCTGCGGAGTTGTGAGATTAAGTGAAATTGCGAAACAAATTGTTAACGCACTGCAGTAAACCTGCTTACGTGTTTTTGAATTCGACATTCATTCGCAACTTCTGAGGAATATCTCATCCGCAACTGTTTGTATGAGAAATAATAGTTCACAGTAGTTAAGTATGCAACAGCTACTAAAACACATATGAATGGATTAATTGTCAAATCGATTAACTCCCCTTTTTGAAAAATCCTAAGTGTCAAAGCACTTGGTAAGGTCATAACTTATTATATTTACAATAACTTTTAATAATATGTATACTATTTTATAAGAAAATTCCTTATCTTATAATTTATATTATAAGCGAATTGTAAAAAATATTTTGTATTTTTTGATGGCATCTCCCAACTTTTTGTTAATGGAGTTAATCGATTTGACATGTGAAGCATTCATATATGTTTGTGTGCACATTGTGACTTTCCCATGGCAAACCCTCTAATCGCGACCAAACAGGTTCTGCTATTGTTATTTTGCGCATACCACAGAGAAGAATACGAATACGTTTATGTATAAAGGGAGAAAAAAATATTGACTCAACACTCCGAGAAGAAGAGTCAAAGAGCCACCAGCAACCGAAGCGAACGTAAACATTAAACATCGTAGCTGCGCGAAGAGAGAACTCAAAATGACTAAGCATGTAGATATGTACATACATATGTATGTAGGTATGTATGAATTACGTAGGCAAATTTAAAGAGAGCGCGGTACCTACAACCACATTAGCATTTACACGACAGCTGTTTTACGCCACAAACTGTGGGGTATACGAGTATAAAAATCAGATTGTGACGTCTATCACACAACTGGTATTAAAACCCACTTGATGCGTCGTTGCCAATTTTCATACGGGCGGGCGGATAAATGGCGCATGCCAACCGGCATATGTGCAGTGTGCCGCAAGATCTACGGATTTGTTAAGACCATTACTAAGTAGTATAATAGCAAGGCCGTCCAGCAAATAGCCAAGTTGGTCAAATGTTTGTTAAATTCCAATTTCTGATGCGTGAAAAGAATTAGAAGCTAGTTAAATGATAAGCAAGAGACCATGTAGGCATGTGTGTGCATACATACATACATATGTACTGACCTATGTACATATGTACATAACACATAGGCATACATGAGAGAGCACATCTGAATGACATGAGAAGTGCTCACAGGAAATTAAAAACAAAACATTTCGAAATTCCACAGCCTTGCACCGCCTGAGTGTTAAGCCAGTCACGCACAATCACATAGTACATACGTACATACATATGCATGTATGTAGATATGAATGTACATACATACATCTCACATGTACGCACACATGAATATATACATAGGTATGTTCAGATATACATGCATACATATAGCTATATATGTATGCATGTGCATAAGTATGTATATGCAATCATCACCTGCTCTGCGCTTTATCCGCTTTGTACCTCACTTTCTTCCTTTTTACCCCGCTGCCATCATTCTTTCATCACACATTTCGGACATTCAACTTTTTCGTTTTTCCCATGAATGCATTACTTTTGAGGATTTTTGTTTGTTTGCATTATATTTTTACAAAAAGAATATTTCACTGAAATAGGAGTAGAGAAAGTGTTTCGCGGCCTTGCTAACCGTGCAACAATACGAGTAAATTGAACTTTAAAATTTCTACAATGTTAATTTACACAATTTCGATAATCGGAAAGGTAGTGTCTCAGAGGGGGTCCCACCCTAATCTGGTTTAGATCGGATCACTGGATCATGGGATCATGAAATATATACACATATATATATAAATATATACATTTTTAGTCGGTTTTTGCTAAAAATTACTTGTTTTTAAAATAACAGTTGTTTCGAGAAAAGTATATTATTCTTTTTTACCGAATTTCTTTTACTTTATTTTCGGTATGGAGTTGGCCGTGTTTTTTAACAATAGCGGCAAGCAGGGTTGTTGCGAATATTCGCATTCGCTTTCGTATTCGCAATAATCAATGCGGAGCTTTTGCGAATGCCCGAAGTCCAACTGGTGCAGCGTCAATCGAAAAGAATTTACAATTTTGTAAAGTTTCATGTTTTTCAAGTTTGACGCCTTGAGCGAGTAATTATTTAAAGGCGCAGGTTTGATTTACGACCCGTTAGGAAACAGCCTGTAGCCCTAAAAAGCAGCAAAATTACTCTTAAATACAATGTTCCAATTTTTTAATTTAAGTATGTACTAAATAAAAAAAATTTAAAATTACTAAATATTCCATTTTTTACCTAAATCACCTAATGTACTCACCGAAAAATATTTCTTAAAAAGTGAAAGGTCGCATAGACGGACGCTCTAATAAGCGGACACATTCTTGGGAACGAACAATTTTTGTTTTTTTTTTTCCATACAAAATGCTCTCCCATACACGGACTTTCCGATAAACGGACGCGGACACTCAAAAATGTCCAGTTATGAAAAAAACTCTTCCATAAGCGGACGCGAAGCTCTAACAAGCGGTCAATTTTCTTTTGTTTTCAGTCAAATATTGACTCTTGCGCTTCTACATATCGTCGCCTCAGAAAACGGATGACGAATGTGCAAAATCACGATTTTGGGATTTTGATGCAGATTTACTAAGTTGGACATGCTCTTTCGATTTCTGCAATCCATTTTTTTATATCTCCATTAGTTTTTGAGATATTTCGTGCGCATTTTGTCGTATGTTACATAATATTAATGGTTGGGTATGCCTTTTGTTGTATGTGCTGAAAATGCGTCACATACGACAAATTCCCATACAAACGTACCTTTTTTTTAAACATAAAACGTTTGTCGTATGTGGCACATACGACAAATTACCATACAAATGTAATCTTTTTTTAATCATAAAACATTTGTCGTATGTATCGCAAAACTTTGAACTTACGACAATTGGATGGTCCTCTACTATAACGATACAAATAAAATTGAAAATTAAACTAAGTAACTAATTTTAAAATTTTAAATTTTTAAATTTTAGCTTGCACTGAGTCTCCAATGAAATGAAAGAGATAAAAATGTACAAAAGACTGAATTTAAGTATTGTTTTTTGATTTTATATAAAGAAAACGTATGTTCGTAACATATTTACAGCATAAGAGATGTACAGATTTTTTTTATTAAATACATGATTATGTTTTTGTTATGTTTTTTCTAATAAGTAATCATTATTTAATAAATATGTCTGTTTTTTCATCAAATTATACCATCGTCGTTGAAATAGATACTTTACTATTGTCGTATGTTCTGTGGACAAAACAAAGCGGTGAGTAAACGCTACTTACGACAAATGTATACGGAATGGAAAGTAAATTTTCTCATTAACGTCAAGAGATATTAAATGTAAAAATATGGAAAATCAAAACTAATAACACCAACTACGTCTCCTTCAAAAGTTACAAAAATCTTGTCTGAAAATGAACCATATTTTAATTGAAAATTCTTAAAAATTAATAAATAAACATAAGTGGCACACAATATCACTTTGAAATGGCGTGCTATAGATATGACCGATACTGTACATATCGTCGTCTCAGAAAACGGATGTCGAATGTTACAAAACACGGTATATGTACACAAGAACATAGCCCATATTAAAAAATATTATCTTTTCTAGAAAGTGTTACCTTTTCGTTGCCAATGGGCAATGAGATTTGTCGTTAAGAAAGAAAACGCAATAAATTTGAATTTATTTTTAATTCTCCCTGTTTCTGCCTATTGAAGACTAAATATTATTTAGAAACCCGCAATTTGAATTTTTTAAGTATGAATTTTTATTTTATTTCTTACGAAATTCCTATAAGCGGGCATCTCTCATAGGCGGTAATATATATAGGTAATATATAAAAAAAAATTAACTATTTTTCGGGGGAATTGAGATCCGAAAAAAATTTTAAATGTTATTCCCAGTTTTGAAATATATTTTGTAAAAGATAAAAAGAAAAATTATTGACATCACTTCCCAGTGTACAAATCTGTCCAATATAATGGACGCTGAATAACGGTAAAATTAAGAGCTTTATCTTCAGATTTTTAACTTCAACGGCTGATTTTTTGTACTGAGAGGGTTAAGGCAGCCATGTCATTGGAGCCATTTCAGAAAACTGGGGGCCAAATATAGTAAAACTGCTTTTCTTGTTTTTCTCTCTGACGTCAGACGTTTTTTTTTATAATTACTTTGAAGTTCCTAGAATTTGATTGAATAAAAAAATTTCTCAAAAGATTCGGTGCATTGTAGAGTAACAATATGGGTATCAATTAAAAGGAAAAATTCTGTAGAATTGAAAAAAATTTAATTTTTGCGTGCACCGGAACGAATAAGTATTGAAAATGTCCTTTTAAAACTCTCTCCTTGAATATCTTTGGAGTTTCGTGCGATTCCGTGTCGCGGTTCACATTTATATATATATATAGATTGATAGTTACAATATACATAAATGAAGATACTGGAATCATTATTATGAAACCATGTATGCGCTCTAAAAGAACAAACTGACCGTATTATGTACGATTTAAATACTTTAATTGTTTTGTAATACAAATACGCATATCAGAAGAAAGCAGGTTTGATTGCGTTTACAACGATATACATTTTTTAAAAATCGGTTAGTAATTTTTTTGTTTAAAACATTTTTTTTAATAAAAAAATTTATTTTTGCCTTTTAAATGTTTTTTCTCAAATTTTAAAAAAATCAATTCAAAATTGTTTGAAATATAAGGTTTTTAGTTTTGTCGAAGACCCCACCTTTGACCCCTTATAGCACCTGTAAAATAGTTATATACCATTTAAATAAGAGCAAATGGCGGACTACGTCTACATTTTAAGTTTTTTAGTTATTTACATATAATCATAAAAAATAATTTTTTACCAAAGGTCCTATTTCGAACTTCGAAGACCCATATCTCGATTTCGGAGGCTAACTTCGAAAAATGGTGAAATCACTTTTTTACCTATGACTCAATCTCCTAAAAAAATTGGACTGGTCCCATACCCTGTCGAGTGCTGTACAGTGTAATCATTCCAGTATCTTCATTTATGTATATTGTAACTATCAATATCCTATAAAGAGAAGTGTAAATTTTTTTTATCTAAAACTAATAAAGTTAGAAGGACGAAATTCGAGGATGTATTACCACATTACTTATTAGTCCTTGACATATATTTTTTTCAAAAATAAATATTGGAAGTTTCCAAGGATATTAAAGGATGAAGTTTCTGGTTCTGGTGCACCAAAAAATTAAAAAACTAAAACGCTCGAAAATGTTACCAGAGAGTTAGGCGTCTTGCGAAAGGTTTCAAGACCAGTGCGAACTCATGTAATCACACCATGGCGACCGATGTCATAATATTGTCAGATGAACGCATGCCCGCGAATACCGCGGGATCAGTCTTCTAAGAATAGGATACAAGGTCTTATCAAGCGTATTGTGTGAAAGGCTGAAGCCCGTCGTCAACGAAATGATTGATCCTCAGTGATTGATTGATCAGTGTGGTTTTCAAATCCGCTTTCGTGGCATGAATAGAAGTTGAATTTATGCCGCGATGCCTGAATTTGGTATCCCTTGAAACTAATACGACTGTTTAGAATGACGTTTAGTAATACCACCAGGTCCGTCAGAATAGGGAAGGACCTCTACGAGCCGTTCAAATTTTTTACAAGAACAAAACGCCGACAGAAATATTAAAAGAAATGTCTGCAGTGTATGGGAGGTCTGGACCTTCATTTGCTACCATCAAACATTGGCGCCCAGAATCAAGCATGGCAGGGATTTTCTGGAAGATGAAGTCAAAAAACTTGTTCCAGAGGGTCGGCGAATCAAGTTGTGACAGATAGCTGAAACCATAGGCATTAGCAAAGAAAGAATCGACGACGCGATGGATGTCGAAAATGCTCACTCGAGATTTTTCTTACATTGTCTCTGTAGAAGAAACGCGTTTCCGGCAGTATGATCCAGGGTATATGTAGTGGATAGAAAAGGAAGAAAAGCCACCACGGACATTCAAAGTGGAAAGATCAGGATCCAAGCCCATGGCCACTGTTTTTTGGGTTTGTGAAGGTATTCTGTTCATCGACTATCTTCCTAAAAAAAAATACAATGAACGGAGACTATTAAGTCACATTGTTGACAAACGTTTTTTGCAAGACAATTCACCCGTTCCCCCTGCGGGAGTTGCAAGACGGGTCCTGGCCGAGACTGAATTTGAAGAAATCAACCACCCACCATGCAATCTAGACCTGGCCCCATTGATTACTGTTCTCCAATTTGAAGAAAAACCTCCGAGGACGAAGATTTTCGAATGGAAAATAAATGAAGGCTGCTGTAGACGAGCATTTCGAAGACAAAGACGGTGAATACTTTTCCAATGGGTTAAAACCCCGTCATGATAAATATAAGAAGTGCACCGAAGTAGAGGTAGATTATATATAAAAATAAAATTTGTATGGGAGGTTCCATGGGAAAGTGGACCTCAGTGCAAAAATTATTTTCTTTATAAAACTAACAAACGTGTGGATAAGATATTTGAAAAAATCTGGAATTAACCAAAAAATAACAAATTAAAGCTTTAAATGCATTTTTATTACTTTTTCTACGTTTTGAAATCAAGTTCTAAGTAAATTTTTTGATTGAGTTTAAAGTAGGTTGTATTGAATGCACTGTCAAATAATTTGCGATTCATAATTCAAGCGTTTGGTAAGAAAAATATATAGTATCTGCTTTTAATAAAATTGTGTTATATTTATATTAAAATGTATGACTGCTTTATCTATACTATTAGTTATTATTAAGCAGTATTGGTCTTGTCCCACCAGTGACAAAAAAAGCTAAAAGTTGTTATATTTAATTGCAGAAGTTGAGGTTGTGTTTCGTGTTTGTTACATAATGTTAGAAATTCATTGCAAATATTCACCGTCGTTTTCACGTGGTTAGATAAGAATAATTCAACAGAGAGGCATGTCCCACCCGTGACAGCTATCCGCGGGACAGTTATCAGAGGTAGGTTTACAGGGCTGATAACCTTTATTTGTTTGTTAAGGTGGACGCAGAGGAGGAGGGAGGGATGCGCGGACTCGTCCATTATCTATATACCCTTGTGGTCAGCTGATTAAGTTAAGTTACAGTTTGACCAGTTTTGGTTTCTTATTCTGTTAATCTAATGTTTAGTTTTTTTTTTTTTTATAAAAGTCTGGCACATAACCTAACCAGAACCACATAAATTCAACAAACTTTAACAATTACACCAAAAAATTTTAAACTTTTTGCTCAGAATTTTTATGGATGCAGTTTTATAGTCCATTAAATTTAAGTAGGTAAAAGTGAAAATTTCAAGACGCTAGGAAATCGCGTTCATTTTTAATAATTTTTTTGGCTGACGGTGCTAAGCATTTTCTTCTATATAAGTAAAAGGCACCATCCTAAGATAAAACGTGAGTGAATTTAACCCCTACTTGGCTTCTTATATTTTTTAATAACTAATCTGTATATATGGACCACACTAAAACCTCCCTTTCATATAAAAATTCATACGTGTCCTACCCGTGACAAACGTTGCCCCACCGGTGGCAGTGGAATTTCGGATTTTTTGTGTAATAAAGTCATCATTTTTTTGTGGTTTTTGCTTTGTTTGTATTCCTGGTTCTTTGTTTTATTATAAGACATCAAGTTCACACAGAAAAGTGAAATAAATTCGCAGAGTTTCCGTATTTCCATATAAAAGTAAGCTGGAATTTTTTCGTATTTTGTAATAACTCATATACATAATAGTCAATTAGGTGTAGCTTTATCAAAATGTGCAATTGTTGAGTACTTTATACTTAAATTTAAACAAGAGGGAAAATATTGTCTGTACAAACGTCCAACCCGTGACGGTGGAATCGCCTATATCTATCAGCTTTTTTATTACCATAGACTCAAAACTTTTCAGCATTCCCGCGTATATGGTAAAAATATAATCTCTAGTTATGAAGTTTCAGAAAAAACCTCAAAGTAATAACCAGGGAACGGATTTTTAGGAGCTAAAAACCTATAAAAAAGGCAAAATAAAATAACGAAATAGGCTGGAAAAGGCACTAGGTGTTACAAAAAAGGCAAAAAAAGGCAAAACAAAATAGCGAAAAAGGCAGGAAAAGGCACTAGGTATTGCAAAAAAAAAAACCAAAATAAGGCACTAAAAGGGCAGAAAATACGAAGAACAATCAAAAAATACATTTATTTTAGAAATGTTTATATTACAAGTAAAAAGAGAAAAACTATGAACTAGTTTCATTATATGAAAAATTTGTACTTTGAATCTTTGACTATTTTATCCTTTCGGGTTTCTAACTCATAAAACTTTAATCTGTATAGTTGTAGTAACACTGAACCACAAGATGCATTTTGAAGTTTTCTGGCAGCATTTTCATTCGATTTTCGCGAAGAAAAGCCTTGAATATACTAAATGTGTGGCAATGTGTATATTTTTTTGTCTAAAAAAACTTGTAAATGCTAAACCAATGTAAAACCAATAACACCATTGGAAAGGTATTTTTCTGTAGATGAGCATAGCTTTTATGGTTTCAAAATTTGTTGAAAATTACAGCCGAAATCGTCGTTTGAAAATTTGCGTATTTGTGTATAGTTGTTGTTGCAACCTGTATAATTTGAACTGTTTTCGCATTTGGTTTACATCGTATTTAAAATTAAACTTTGTAATAAAGATAAATGTGATGATGGAGAAATAAATGATAACGATTAAGATAAAAAATAAGGCAAAACTACATAAGAATTAGAGTAACTGAAACACTTTAAGGTAAAGGTGAAAGGGAATATGCAAAAAATAAAGATAAATATGACGAAAAAGACGAGGATGAAGATCGATATTGTTATCGACAGAATAATCGATTTTGTCATCGATATAATATTCGACATTGTTATCGGTATAATAATCAATATTTTATAGACATAATGATCGATACATTAATCATCGAATCGAAATTTTTGAAGTTTTCAAAATGTATAGAGTTATCGAAATTTCAAGGTTATATAAGTTCATCATGTTATCACTGCTTCCAGAGAAATTAGTCGGCAGCTTTCGAAAAATATGGAGGTATTAAAATTAACCTAGTTATCCAAATTTATAGAGGTATCCAAAGTTTTTCTAGTTACCGATGTATATAGAGATATACCTATACATTTTGGAGTTATCCAAAATTATCGTGCCTTGAAACGCACAGTTATCGAAATTAGTCGAGATATCGAACTTTGTTAAGTTAGGGGAAGGGGAGAACGGTCGAATTTCGACAGTAACTGGCACTCCTAGTATAAATAAAATGCTCAATTTTCTTAGATGCAATGGTAATGCGTTGGGACGAAGGAAAGTCGAGACGGTTGTGAACCACTTCAAAAAAAAAATAATAATAATTTTATAAACACTTGGTTTTGCAGCATACTATATTTAAATATATATTCACATTCAATTAGTTTTCAAAGGTTCGAGCTTTTAATTTATCCGGAGTGAAAAATAATATAACTAATTTTTCCTTCCTAAATTACGTTAACTTAGTGTATTGAGTACTGATTTAACTGCATAGAAGTATATATTTAAAAAGTAACTTTATAATTGGACACAAAGGTTCACTCACTCATAGAATACCCAAATTATGGAATTTTTATTATAAAATATACATTGATAAATAGTTCTATTACTTACCGGCTACTTTCAACAATTCCGCATCTACCAATTCGCCTAGATCTGGCTCTTCTCCATACCAAAATATCCATAATTCTTTGGCGGCGGCCAACGAAAGTGGCGGATGCACTTTCGACGAGCTAATCTCAAAAAGCGCATTAGGATCCGAATTCTCCTGCTTGGTGGACTGTATGCGCCGCCACACACAGAGAATGTCAGCTTGCATACATCGTGAATAGGAGCGCAGGATGGGATCATCCAATGGATCACTGGACGCATTTACTCTTTCACCGTTAACGAATTTACGCCATTTAATTCCGCATAAATCAGTCTGAAATTGAAAAAGATGCATCAATCTTTGAGTAAAATTTGCCAATGCAGTTTTTTTAAAACCAAGTGGAATTCGAAAAATGAGTTTGACATACAATGGAAATATGATTGAAATAAAAAATATACGTAGGCTTGTTTACGGCACAGCCGCCAATGGCTTGTAATCCCTGCTGTTGGATTAAAAACAGTTTACATATCGTTAGCTTACAGTGAACATTTGATAAGTCCACTTTTTATGAAAATTTATATTTTGATAGAGGAAGCAAGAAAAATTTAAAAGTGCATAGTTTCGAAGAGGATTAGATTTTATTTTTTTTATTGCCAAGGTTTTTACGAAAGAAAATTTTGGGAAACACTCAGGGAAAGTGGGGAAATTGGAAAAATCGAAAATTGATTTTTTTTTAATGGAATTTTGTGTGCAATTCCTTCGGAATGGCATTCGATCGGAAAAATAGAAAATTCTAAGGGGAAAACTCTCGGAAAAATTCGGAAGAACGCGAAAAATTTTAATTTTTTTCGACGAATGCTTGGAAAATTTCGGATAATTGTGAAATTCATTGGGAGCATGAAGCAATTGGGAAGAATTTTCCCCTGTTTCATAACCGATTCGAATGGGTGCTGCTTTTTTGGAAAGGTGTTTAGAAGATGGAGTGCACAAAGTTTTAATTTTTCCGATAGGTGGCGCCGATACCCGTATTATAGATATGCGTAGAATAGAATCGAGTCATTGTTTTACAGTTCGAAAGGTGTTTGAAGGCGGCGCAAACATGCGGGGATTGACTATTTAACAATACTTATAACACAGGCCAACTAAAATGGGAAAACATTTGATGCAGCAATTGTTAACGATTTTTTTGCCGAACTTTTGTGTGCTGCTTACGAGTCCGTAAGAATAAAGTTTCCACCAGCTCCAGATTTTAAGAAAAACGAGGCCAAAGTGTCAAAAAATCGCGTTTTTTTTTAAATATTTGAGAAGCTCTAGCAAAGAAACAAAGGGTGGAAGAACCTTCCACTTAGGCTTTGATTAAAGCTAAAAATCTCGAATACTGTCCTTGAAAATTCCCGCACCTTTGCTTGATGGTCACTTATAATCCATTCACTATTTTGAACAGGAATAACTGATTTTAGGAAGTTTGAGTACTTAACGCAATTAAGCAAAAGGTGATAGTACCTTCCACTTAGGCTTAAATGAAGGTTTGGACTTCTGACTTCAATCTCTGAAAATACCATTCCTCCACCTTGACCCTAAGGTCACCTATAGTTACGTTGACCATCCGTCCTGTATAATACGGGACAGTCCTATTTTTGGACCCAATGACCAGGTAATTTATTTATTTTATACGGGACGCCAAATGTTCTGTATTTCTTTTAATGTCCTGTATTTGTCCCGTATTCGGTGTTTTGAACGAGTTTTAAGTGATGTTGGTATATGGTCGTAATTTTCTCCATAAACAGTTATTATTTTCTAATCTGTTTGCCTGTGATTCGAATCGAGGAATACATACAGTGACCAAAATAGAAATTGGGACTTGATTAAGTTTAATAATAATAATAAGTTTTAGTTATTTCTCCTTAGTTTATTATTTATTTTATGAAAGTAAAGCTCTTTTCCTAACAGAAACCATATAATACCAAACTTTGTGTGTTTCACCACAATTTCAAACTTTTTATTAGAGTCCTAGAAACAAATTTGGTTAGCAGTTTTGTAACTCAATAAAACTGAGTATAATAAAGTGCGACTGGATAGTGCTGCTCATTTGCTTCTGTTTAAAAAAAAAACGGTCAAACATACTTTGTATGCAAAAATGCGTCAACAAAAAAAATATTGCCAAAAATTAATCGCAAGCCTTAGCGACATAAAATAGCACTTTATTATACTAAAATTTAACGCATCTTTTTAAACAAATTTTACGGGGTAAAAATATCGAGAAAATTATCCTACAAATTTGTGATGATACTAAAAGGATACTCTTTCAGAGTTAATACATCTAGAATCATTGAATAAGACTTTAAGATCTGTAAGCCGTTGTGCAAAATAATTTTTTACCCCGTATTCGGCTCTCATAAATATGGTCACCGTACCTATAGTCATTTAATGAACAGCTAACACTGATTTTTGCACCATTATTTTTTATCAATTGCATAATTTTCTAGTATTTTTTATTTTATTGTTAGACAATAAAAAGTAAATGAGTATAGGGGACCATCAGGGCAAGGTGCAAAAATAGTACATTCAAGGATAGTAGTCTGTAGTGCTAGCTTTAATTTATGCCTAAGTGGAAGGTTCTATCACCTTTTGTTTCATTGCTAGAGCTTCTCAAATATTGCAAAAAACCCGATTTTTAGACACTTTCGCCACGTTTTTCTCAAAATCTGGAGCTGATGGAAACTTTATACTTACGGATTCTTAATCAGCACAAAAAAGCCTATCAAAAACAGCTTTAGCATTTGCCGCATCAAAATCGGTGTTGCCCTGTGTTACCTACATACACTAATTATATAACGTGTGTCAAGTTAGCACTACACTTTTCGAAATTGGAATAGTTAACTACGGCATTAATTGTAGTGTTGTTGTTGTAAATTTGTTGTGGAAAGAAAAAATTTGTAGCTCTCGTTTTTTAAGAAAAAATGGTATGTAGTGCTAACTTGACACCATACACTAAGTCGATAGAACTGAGATATCCAATATGTTACTATGCCATTATTTGTAGCTTTTGACTTAAAAATTTGTAAAGAAAAAATGTATAGCTTTCGTTTTTTAATACAAAAAGCATATGTTGCTACCTTGACACTATGCATAGTGTCATTCAAAAGCGAAATACACCACACAAGATACCAAGCGAAATATCATTTTGCTTTAAGCTATTTGTGTTGTGTATTGGGGTGTTAGAAGGTTTTCCATGCCACTTGGGGGAAATTTTAACAAAAATTTTATTTTTTTGATTTTCTGGCCACCAAGTTGAGGTTTGATCAAACCTCCGGCGTTGTGTATGGTAAAATCGCCTTATTAGGGACACGAATTTCGATACGATACGAAGTATTTGAATTTCGATACCGAACGAAGTATTTGAAGTTTTGTTAATATTATTTTTGAAGTAATTTTTAATAATTTATTCGTCTGCAGGGGAATTCTTCAAAAATTAGTCCGGCGACATTACTCTAGCCGGTTTAAACGCAACCGAGCCCATTGCAACGTAATACATATATGAAAGGCAAGACGAAGGCAATAGAGAAATAAAATCGCATTCAGAAATGTTGTCGTCTGCAGACGTATGTTCATATCGTTCGTGATACAGTATAATACCATTTTCCCACGCCATCCAGAATTGCTTTGTTCGCTCCCCAAATTATAATCGCGAATTACCCTATTTCCACGGGCACATTCTTAATCCGATTTGACAGTTCTCTCTCTCTGTGTATTGTTTTTGTTTTTTTTTTTCGCTGCAAAATTGATGCAAAATGTAGGTTCTTCCTAAAAATGTATAAGTTTCTGTACTAAATTAGCGATACGCACATTAGGGGCATTCTCTGAGTCTTGCAAAGCCCTTGCACGGTGCACGGATTGCACGGTTTGCAAAGCTGTCCCATACGAAAACCGGTTTTTACCGTGCAATCCGTGCAATCTGTGCACCATGCAAGGGCTTTGCACCCCTATTGATAAACTTAACTTTCCGTACTCAAAAATTTGAATGTTTTGATTTGTGAACTAATTCGATAAATTTCCGATAAAAATTAGAGACGACACCGATTTGTTCGTAATTCGAATGGTACTTGGATCTGAATTACCAACAAATGAGGTAATTCGCTCTCAAAATTGTGTATTGCGAATTACGTAACTCGAAGGGTAAATGGAGTGCGAATTACGATTTAGAGAGCGAATTACGTAATTGGGGGTGCCGTGGGAAAGCCGTATAATTTTTACGAAGAACCTACGTTTTGCAAACAATTTTGCAGCGAAGAAAAACAAAACCAAAACACAGACATATAACTGTCGAATCAAATGGGTGGGCTTTAGTAGTCAGCCGCACCTTGTGTTTTAAGAAAACCAGGTGGAATTAACAAATGAAACTAGGTCAGGATGATAAGGGTGGTATCCTCTAAACCATGTATACCTAAAAATTATAAACAATATCATTGTTTATAAGTTATTTGTTGTTAAAATTTCTTAAGTCGTTCCACTTGATTTCCTTAACAAAAAGTGCATTTGTCACATACTTTCATATATATTAATGCACATAACACTGTACTTAATACTTTACACACTTTTATTTTATTTTATCTTGTATATAAACCACTTTAGTTCAACTTTTATTGACTTCTAAATTACATTGAATTGCACCCATAACACATGGTTGCAAACTGACACATAACATGTGTTGCCATATTATACAAAACAATACATACAAAGAAGGCAATGCTTAATACGTACATTTCTCTGATTGGAAAAATTTATATTGGGATCGATAGGGGTCTTAGTCCTGATCATAACCATAATAGACATCACTGGTGCGGCAGCCCCAGGTTTACCACACAGAAAGAGAATTCTAGTTACCTTATCATTTCCCAAGACTACATCACTGGGGCGGTAGACCCAGATGGTGCACACCAAAAGGAGAATTCTTTTTGGTAAGGGTTATAATTCTAAAGCTGATGCCAGAGAAAAAATTTGTAGTTTTGCGTGACATTTATAACTTTGCCAGCAAAGCGCCAGACGCAAAAGGTATGCCACAATGAACGACAAGAAAACCATTTTGTACTGCTTTTTTACTCGTCAAAATTCCTGTGAATTTTATATATTTTGCTTTAAAATTATTAGCAATGTAATTAAGTTTTATGTTTCTGCATGAAAACTCTAATTGGACGAACCAAAATAAATATACAACCGGCTGATTGTCAAAGCGCGCAAAAAGATGGGAGTTAACCATCTGTTCGCTTCGCGCTGCAGCTTCAACGATCTATGCTTTGTGCATTTTCATATAATTCATCTTATCTGTCAAAGCGAATCTGTCACGTAAAGCGAAGCAAAAGTTTTGTGGCATCAGCTTAAAGCGCGGCCGAATGCCTCCTACCCAGAAAGTAGGAATGTTCGATATTTAAGAAAGTATCGATATCACGAACCGATTTAATTCATTGCATGTAAAATCGATATGGTGATATACCGGGCTGAACAATATCGATATCGGAAAAATAGGTCTTGAGAATCCTACTCCCAATTGAATAGAATATTAGACCTGGTTATGAACTCAACAAATTGTGTTATTTCCATCTTGTATATTTACTGAGGATTAAAACGGCATGCTGGTCGACTCAAGCGGTTTGTCAAACCTAAGAGCTAAATAAATCACACAATCTGTTCATTAAACCTACTTTAGTATTTTCCCATACACTTTTTTGTAGATCAAAAATAAATTTCAACTTAAATATCGATATTGCGGGTAAAGTATCGATGTCTTCGATATATCGACCTTGAAATAAGGCTTCAAAAAATCGATTATCGTGCCATGAAATATCGATATTCAGCAAAATCGATAGGATATCGAACATTCCTAGCAGAGAGGAGAATTCTACTAAGTGAAAATTCCGAATTAAAAATCCGCTTTTATTATTCAAAATTCCAGTCTGGCAGCACCAAGTTTAATGTTATTTTGCTAACATATTCATCGTTTAAACTTTAACAAAAAATTATATAACAACCATAGGGTTGCTAGAAAAAAGGGGGGTATTTTTGAAATCAGGGGGTCCTATTCTACCCCCCTCATCCCCCCTTTTTCTAGAAATTGCGGTCCGTCTACTAAAATTTTCCCAATCAAATTAAGAATGTGCCCGTGGGAATGGGGTAATTCGCGATCGTAATTGGGGGAGCGAACAAAGTAATTCTGGATGCGGTGGGAAAATGGTATAAGGCTGTTAATTTCTTAAATTTGGTATCGATATTTGGAATATCGAGCCTTTCTATCGCGATAATAATGGGTACCCGATACTTGTACGGCGATATTTCAAATGAGTACTACCTATAGTATACTTTCGGTTTGATATCGCCTTATTCGCAACGGAAATTTAACGAGTGAGGACGTAAGAGAAAAAATGGAAGAAAATCAAATCAAAACGATTACTGATCACGCAATCCGCCATCGTTGTATTTATAATCGAATTTCATAAAAAAGTTTTCGTAGCGTTTTTTGTTTTTCCCTTTTGTTTACATCGTCTCTATGGCTTCGGGATGCGATATCAGCAATTTTCATTTTAATTTTGATTTATTATAAATTTATGATAAGAAAAGAAGTGCTTTGCGATTGGAATAAGTTTGTGCGTTTGTCTGGCAAAAGGCCCAAATTTTCGTGAAAAGTGGGTGCACGTTTGTGGCCAGAACGTTGGCATTGAAAAATCGACCCTTGGTAATGATATGCGTTTGTAAAATCAATCATGAAAACCATATTTTATGAACTTTTTTGGGAAAATTTTAGTAGACGGACGGCAAATTCTAGAAAAAGGGGTGATGAGAGGGGGTAGAATAGGACCCCCTGATTTCAAAACTACCCCCCTTTTTTCTAGCAACCCTATAGTTCTTATATAATTTATTGTTAAAGTTTTCATATAAACGATGAATAAGATAGCAAAATAACATACAACTTAGTGCTACCAGACTGGCATTTTGAATAATATTATAATATGAATTTTTACTTAGTAGAATTATTATTTCTGTGTTGCCGAAGAAGGGGGGGCTGAACACATTTTGCAGAGAACACCTTTCTGCGTAGGCGGCCTTCGGCCGCACTTGGGGATTATAACCCTCAGGCAGTAGAATTCTCCTTTCTGTTTTGCGAAGAAAAGGAGCTGAACACCTTT
>NW_023458564.1:16243228-16244477 GCF_013731165.1 Rhagoletis pomonella | reverse complement strand
TAGAATTCTCCTTTCTGTTTTGCGAAGAAAAGGAGCTGAACACCTTTTGCAGAGAACACCTTTCTGCGTAGGCGGCCTTCGGCCGCACTTAGGGATTATAACCCTCAGGCAGTAGAATTCTCCTTTCTGTTTTGCGAAGAAAAGGAGCTGAACACCTTTTGCAGAGAACACATTTCTGCGTAGGTGGCCTTTGGCCGCACTTAGGGATTATAACCCTCAGGCAATAGAATTCTCCTTTCTGTTTTGCGAAGAAAAGGAGCTGAACATTTTCTTTTGTATTGATTTCCCCTGTATTCCTTTTTAATCATTGCCTTCTTTGTATGTATTGTTTTGTACAATATGGCAACACATGTTATGTGTCAGTTTGCAACCATGTGTTATTGTAAATATGCGTGAAATTCAATGTAATTTACAAGTCGATAAAAGTTTAATTAAAGTGATTTATATACAAGATAAAATAAAAGAAAAGTGTGTAAAGTATTAAGTACAGTAATATGTGCATTTATATATATAAAAGTATGCACAAATGCTTTTTTGTTAAAGAAACCAAGTGGAACGACTTAAGAAATTTTAACAACAAATAACTTATAAACAATGATATTATTTATATTTTTCAGTTATACATGTTTTAGAGGATACCTCCCTTAACATCCTGACCAAGTTTCATTTGTTAATTCCACCTGGTTTTCTTAAAACACAAGGTGCGGCTGACTACTAAAGCCCACCCACTTTGTTTGCTAATGTCATCAAGTTTCACTTCGTATATTTTACAATAAATACCAATTTAATCGCACTCAATCACCGCGCGTTTTTCGTTTTCTTTGCTTGTTTTCATTCTTAGGCACACGTCAAAAACGCTCAGAAATTTACTTTTTTCATTAGGGGTATTCTCTGAGTCTTGCAAAGCCCTTGCAAGGTGCACGGATTGCACGGTTTGCAAAGCTGTCCCATACGAAAACCGGTTTTTACCGTGCAATCCGTGCAATCTGTGCACCGTGCAAGGGCTTTGCAAGACTCAGAGAATACCCCTATTCTTTTCCGATTGCGTGATCTTGTTAGTTCGTTCATGATGCTTGTGTAGTGTATGGCGATATGGGAAAAGCAGGTTTGCAGTACATATGTTTGGCAAGCCGCTTGTGTGGTATTTCGCTTTTTAGTAACTGATCGATATGTTCAGTGGACCTACTAATTTAATCTATAGTCAAACACAAAGTACTACTTACCAGGGCAAAGAAATTTGTGTGGCAAT
>NW_023458564.1:16235802-16243128 GCF_013731165.1 Rhagoletis pomonella | reverse complement strand
AATTTCATGCAGTTCTAACATCGTGAATACTAAACACAAGCTCGAAAGGCTGGTTTTACTTGTGAAAGAAAATCCCAATACTCTGTTGGCACGATCTCTGAGAACAAAATCGTAGCGCTGTTGATAGTTTTAAAATATTTTAAATAGATTTGGCTCACAAACGCCTCTTTAGATGGTCGGAACTTTTCAATGAATCTGTAGACAAATCTCTTATTTATATTTTATATCAAAAGATATTCGAAAGACTAATAAAATTAAACTCTCTTAAACATTTGCTACTCCTGGCCAGTTTACTAAGCTCTCATCCTCTGACGAATCGTTGAACCAGAACTCGTTGTACTCATTTTACCACGATTTTATAAACTTGCTTTCTTTTTTATAATAATAATAGATTGGCGCTTACACATATGTTAGTGTTTGGCCGAGCCTCTCCTCCGACTTGTGGTGTGCGCCTTGATGTTGTCACACAAACCGGAGGGACCTACAGTTTTACGCCGACTCCGAACGGCGATTGTATTTTTATGGGAAGCTGTTTTTCATGGCAGAAATACACTCGGAGGTTTGCCATTGCCTGCCGAGGGACGACCGCTGTTAAGAAAAAACCTTTTTCTATTTTTTTGCGATGTTGCTTTGACCAGGGCTTGAACCCAGGTGATGATGAGTGAAAGCGCTCACTGCTTACCACTACACCACAGCGGCTTTCTTTTTTACTTCATTTTAATTAGAACAAATTTACATAAATATGTATAAGCACACTATTTAGTTTGCTCGATTTGTAAACAAAGCTTCTCAGCGGTGAAAAATATACTATTGTGAACAACCTAAACGAGCGAAATTCACAATAGCGCTATTCTTCATCGAATGAGCGCCATAATACCAAATGAAAATTCGTTCGCTCAGCACTTTCGACCACAGTCGAAAATCGAATGCAACTCATAATAGGGGCCTTAGCTCCTCCTAAATGACCGAAACGATTTTAATGGCGCCGAGTTATTGCTAAAAATCGTCCATTCGGAGGGACTAGGGATCAAACTCAAATTACTCCCGTTAAATCAACCATCAGAACCATTGCGGTCCTTGCTTTACGGTGGCTAAACAGAATGTGAGCCAATGATACTCACCAGTTTGGAAATTGCCACCAACTATACTATACAGATCCAAGGACGATTCACTAACGAGCCGCAAGGACTTCTTCCCGGTATAACGCTTTCATCAGGTTTTAAAAGACGGCAATGGAAGATATCCCTTCTGTCGACCACAAAACCAAACGTGAACGTGAACTGCTGGCGAAAACGTTGGACCAAATGTTTCAATAAAAAAATGAATTTTGGACGGGTCGGAGTTCGCCGGGTCTGCTAGTTTTCCATGGAAGTTCGCAGAACACGCGATATTTTTTTAAATATGTTTGCGACATAATTTTTAGTCCAACGGATAAACATCGGATAATTTACGGCAAATTATTAAATATGTAGTTAGTTTGGATTTAGTAGCTGGTTTCCTTAAAAGGTTTACAGAACTTCCGTGGAAGTTAGCAGGGCACGCGATGTTTGATGTCCGCGGCAAAATTATTATTTTCACGGATGATTTACGGATAATTAACGGCAAATTATCCGGTAGGAATTTTTGCTTTGGGAAAAAGTTGTCCTGCCAACTTCAGAGAAGTCGTAAGGGTGTCTGAAATGCATCCAAATGTAATGAAGCAGGCTGCAGAAACAGTGATAATCCTGCGGAACTTACGTTCACCTACATGAAAGTCGGTTGACGTGGGAAGGGGAGAGAAGGTGCTTTCAGTATCTTCCGCAAAGCCGTTCCAATCAGCTTTGGTAAAGTTGACGTAGGTTAGGTGTTTCGCGGCAGCAAAGTCAGCAGGTTTATCGATCGAGATGACTATGGGCAGAGGGTCCGATGTAAGCGCTATCATAGGTAGCCACGTTATGCTACAGAGGTTTTCACCTCTGAGAAGCGCACCTATTTTAGGGTAATATCCGGCAGGGTATCTGGTGACAAGGGTATATAAACGTTATATATTTCGAGCTCGACATCGCCCGAGCGAATAGCAATACCCCGATATTCTAAGATGGTATCCCTGCGGTCGATGTCTGCATCGATAAAACGATACTGTACGGTGTGGTGCGTGATGAACGATAAGCCATTATCTCGCTCGAGACTGATTGCAATGTGGGGCGTGAGGGAGTTCTGTTGCCTGCCGGCTGTTTGTTGTGTGTGCTGTTGAAGGGGGTGCTGCCCTGTAGTGGTAGTGGGCGGCGTCGCGGAGGGAATTCGCGACTGAGCAGCGCAACAAGGGCCCAAGTAATTGCTCGTCCAATCTCGCGTGGTGCGCAGGCCTGAACATGCCCATAAAGGGGCACTAGCCAAGGCAGGAATTGCATTTGACTGATGTTGTTATTGTTGTTGTAGTGGCTACAACAACACCGCCCAGATCGGTTAATATCTTAAGTCGTTGTCGTCAAGTTCCACTAACGGTAACCCTAAGCAACGTGCAGCCTCAATAGGGTCAGTCCACAGGGACAAATGCGTTGGGTTTGTCGGGTTTTCCGGGCATACGAAGAGATGTTTCGACGCGGCATTAATTGAAACTTTTTTGTTGTAAATTCGTTGTGGAAAGAAAGAATTTGTAGCTTTCGTTTTTAGGAAAAAATGGTATGTTGTGCTAACTTGACACCATACACCTAGTCGATAGAACTGAGATATCCAATATGTTACTATGCCATTATTTGTAGCTTTTGACTTAAAAATTTGTTGTGAAAAGAAAAAATGTATAGCTTTCGTTTTTTAAGAAAAAAAAAGCATATGTAGTGCCTTGACACCATGCATAGTGTCATTCAAAAGCGAAATACACCACACAAGATACCAAGCGAAATATCATTTTGCTTTAAGCCATTTGTGTTGTGTATGGGGGAGTTAGAAGGTTTTACATGCCGCTTGGGGGAAATATTAACAAAAATTTAAATTTTTTGATTTTCTGGCCGCCATGTTGAGGTTTGATCAAACCGCCGGCGTTGTGTATGGTAAAATCGCCTTATTAGGGACACGAATTTCGATACGATACGATACCATATCGACATTCTTGCCATTCGATACCGAACGAAGTATTTGAAGTTTTGTTAATATTATTTTTGAAGTAATTTTTAATAATTTATTCGTCTGCAGGGGAATACTTCAAAAATTAGTCCGGCGACATTACTCTAGCCGGTTTAAACGCAACCGAGACCATTGCAACGTAATACATATATGAAAGGCAAGACGAAGGCGATAGAGAAATAAAATCGCATTCAGAAATGTTGTCGTCTGCAGACGTAGGTTCATATCGTTCGTGATACAGTATAATACCATTTTCCCACGCCATCCAGAATTGCTTTGTTCGCTCCCCAAATTATAATCCGGAATTAACCTATTTCCATGGGCACATTCTTAATCCGATTTGACAGTTCTGTCTCTCTGTGTATTGTTTTTGTTTTTTTTTCGCTGCAAAATGTAGGTTCTTCCTAAAAATGTATAAGTTTCCGTACTAAATTAGCGATACAAACATTTATAAAATTAACTTTCCGTACTGAAAAATATGCATGTTTTGATTTGTGAACTAATTCGATAAATTTCCGATAAAAATTAGAGACGACACCGATTTTTTCGTAATTCGCATGGTAATTGGATCTAAATTACCAACAAATGAGGAAATTCGCTCTCAAAATTGTGTATTGAGAATTACGTAATTCGAAGGGTAAATGGAGTGCGAATGAAAGAGCGGAAAACGTAATTGGGATGTCGTGGGAAAGACGTATAATTTTTACGAAGAACCTACGTTTTGCAACAATTTGGAGCGAAGAAAAACAAAACCAAAACACAGACATATAACTGTCGAATCAAATGGGTGGGTTTTAGTAGTCAGCCGCACCTTGTGTTTTAAGAAAACCACGTGGAATTAACAAATGAAACTTGGTCAGGATGATAAGGGTGGTATCCTCTAAACCATGTATACCTAAAAATTATAAACAATATCATTGTTTATAAGTTATTTGTTGTTAAAATTTCTTAAGTCGTTCCACTTGATTTCCTTAACAAAAAGTGCATTTGTCACATACTTTCATATACAGCGTGGCGACGAATAACTGTTACCCAGATTTTTTTGAGAAATAAAAGGGTCCTTTATAGATTTTGCGAAAAAGGTATTTTATTGTTAATTTTCCACAGATTTTACTTCAGTTGTATTAATTAGTTTTTAAATTTTAACCCTTATTTACATTTGCCAGCAGTGTAAACTTTGAGAGAAAAGTTCATTTGGCACGCATGCCTTCGTCGGTTAATTTAATCCATATCTTCTGTAACCATAAGGTAATTTTCTTCATTTTTAGTCCCTTATACTCCCCCATTTGTCCAACATAAGGCCTCATACTCAAAAATCGAATAGACTCGGAATTGGTGACTAGGACGGCCATTCATTCGACCAGCCTTATACAGTTTTTTCTTTTTTTTTGTATTTTTTTTATACAAAGCCTAAGAAAAAATACACCTGAAAAAGACTTGCGTGCCAAATGAACTTTTCTCTCAAAGTTTAAACTGCTGGTAAATGTAAATAAGGATTAAAATTTAATAACTAATTAATACAACTAAAGTAAAATCTGTGGAAAATTAAAAATAAAATACTTTTTTCGCTAAATCTATAAAGGACCCTTTAATTTTTCAAAAAAAAACTGGGGTAACAGTTATTCGTCGCCACGCTGTATATTAATGCACATAACAATGTACTTAATACTTTACACACTTTTATTTTATTTTATCTTGTATATAAATCACTTTAGTTCAACTTTTATTGACTTCTAAATTACATTGAATTGCACCCATAACACATGGTTGCAAACTGACAATAACATGTGTTGCCATATTGAACAAAACAGTACATACAAAGAAGGCAATGCTTAATACGTAATACGTAATGCTGATTGGAAAAATTTATATTGGGATCGATAGGGGTCTTAGTCCTGATCATAACCATAATAGACATCACTGGTGCGGCAGCCCTAGGTTTACCACACAGAAAGGGAATTCTAGTTACCTTATCATTTCCCAAGGCTACATCACTGGGGCGGTAGACCCAGTTGGTGCACACCAAAAGGAGAATTCTTTTTGGTAAGGGTTATAATTCTAAAGCTGATGCCAGATAAAATTTTGTAGTTTTGCGTGACATTTATATTTTTGCCAGCAAAGTGCCAGACGCAAAAGGTATGCCACAATGAACGCCAAGAAAACAATTTTGTACTGCTTTTTTACCCTCAAAATTGCTGTGGATTTTATATATTTTGCTTTAAAATTATTACCAATGTAATTAAGTTTTATGTTTCTGCATGAAAACTCTAATTTGGACGAAACAAAATAAATATTAAACCGGCTGATTGTCAAAGCGCGCAAAAAGATGGGAGTTAACCATCTTTTCGCTTCGCGCTGCAGCTTCAACGATCTATGTGGCATGCTTTGTGCATTTTCATACAATTCATCTTATCTGTCAAACCGAATCTGTCACGTAAAGCGAAGCATAAGTTTTGTGTCATCAGCTTAAAGCGCGGCCGACGGCCGCCTACCCAGAAAGTGGGAATGTTCGATATTTAAGAAAGTATCGATATCATGAACCGATTTAATTCATTGCATGTAAAATCGATATGGTGATATATCGGGCTGAACAATATCGATATCGGAAAAATCGGTGTTGAGAACCCTACTCCCAATCGCATAGAAGATTAGACCTGGTTATGGTGTTATTTCCATCTTGTATATTTACTGAGGCTTAAAACGGCATGCTGGTCGACTCAAGCGGTTTGTCAAATCTAAGAGCTAAATAAATCACAAGCTGTTGATTAAATCTACTTTAGTATTTTCCCATACACTTTTTTGTAGATCAAAAATAAATTTCAACTTAAATATCGATATTGCGGGTAAAGTATCGATGTCTTTATATCGACCTTGAAATAACGATTCAAAAAATCGATTATCGTGCCATGAAATATCGTTATTCAGCAAAATCGATATGATATCGAACATTCCTAGCAGAAAGGAGAATTCTACTAACTGAAAATTTCGAATTAAAAATCCGCTTTTATTATTCAAAATTCCAGTCTGGCAGCACCAAGTTTGATGTTATTTTGCTAACTTATTCACCGTTTATACCAAAACTTTAACAACAAATTATATAAGAACCATAGGGTTGTTAGAAAAAAGGGGGTTATTTTTGAAATCAGGGGGTCCTATTCTACCCCCCTCATCACCCCTTTTTCTAGAAATTGCCGTCCGTCTACTAAAATTTTCCCAATCAAATTAAGAATGTGCCCGTGGGAATGGGGTAATTCGCGATCGTAATTGGTGGAGGGAACAAAGTAATTCTGGATGTCGTGGGAAAATGGTATAAGGCTGTTAATTTCTTGAATTTGGTATCGATATTTGGAATATCGAGCCTTTCGATCGCGATATTAATGGGTACCCGATACTTGTACGGCGATATTTCAAATGAGTACTATATCGATACTTTCGGTTCGATATCGCCTTATTCGCGACGGAAATTTACCGAGCGAGGACGTAAGAGAAAAAATGGAGGAAAATCAAATCAAAACGATTACAGATCACGCAATCCGCCATTGTTGTATTTGTAATCGAATTTCATAAAAAAGTTTTCGTAGCGTTTTTTGTTTCTCCCTTTTGTTTACATCGTCTTCTATGGCTTGGGGATGCGATATCAGCAATTTTCATTTTAATTTTGATTTATTATAAATTTATGATATGAAATGAAGTGCTTTGTGATTGGAACAAGTTTGTGCGTTTGTTTGGTCTGGCAAAAGGCCCAAATTTTCGTGAAGAGGGTGCACGTTTGTGGCCAGAACGTTGGCATTGAAAAATCGACCCGTGGTAATGATATGCGTTTGTAAAATCAATCATGAAAACCATATTTTATGAACTTTTTTGCTAATTGTCATCAAGTTTCACTTCGTATATTTTACAATAAATACCAATTTAATCGCACTCAATCACCGCGCCTTTTTCGTTTTCTTTGCTTGTTTTCATTCTTAGGCACACGTCAAAAACGCTCAGAAATTTACTTTTTTCATTCTTTTCCGATTGCGTGATCTTGTTAGCTCGTTCATGATGCTTGCGTAGTGTATGGCGATATGGGAAAAGCAGGTTTGCAGTACATATGTTTGGCAAGCCGCTTGTGTGGTATTTCGCTTTTTAGTAACTGATCGATATGTTCAGTGGAACTACTAATTTAATCTATAGCCAAACACAAAGTACTACTTACCAGGGCAAAGAAATTTGTGTGGCAAT
>NW_023458564.1:16228787-16235702 GCF_013731165.1 Rhagoletis pomonella | reverse complement strand
AATTACAAAACATCATTTTTGCCCACTCCCAAAGGTTTAAGGTAAGGGAAAAATTGATATTTTCAAGCACTATGTACCCATATGTATTTTTTTAAACAAACTTTTTTGATGAGAACTTATTTAAATTCCAAAAACCGAATGCCAACTTGAATTAAAGGAACCAACACTGAAGTGAGTCAAAATGAAAATAAAAGAGCACAAATTTCTATGTAAAGCAAAACTCTCTGGGAATCCTACGAGACATCTGCCGGTCATATGACCGGTCATCTAAATGGGAGATCTGCAGTCTTTTAGCATCATATTTTACATCAGAATTGAAGGGATTTCTGAAAAATCTGACCAGCTCTTTTGTGTAACTGTGATTTTGCATCCCCTGTCAACATATGGCCTCGGTTGATGTTAACTTCAGGTCGTTGTTTTACTGCCTTAAAATTGAAGGGAAATTGTTACAGCGTTTTTTATGTATATTGGTTTCTATCTGAGTGTATTGAGAATCGGTCAGTCTGAAAAGGCCTTGTAGGGAAGACAATTATCACTCAAAATATCAGATAGTAATAGTAATAGATAGTTTTTTTGCCGAGTACCTTTCAAATCATTGGAATTGACTAAATTAATTAAGTAAACAAGTATTAACTTACATTTTTCGTTTTAAAATCGCTCCAGTTTGTAAATTTTTAAATTTAACGAACTGGTTTATTCATATTATCGTCGACAAAAAATCCAACCATGTGTCACAATCATATGTTTTTCCTAATTGCAAATTCTTGCTGGCAAAATTTTTTCCGGCTCGAATTTGTAACTTCTCTCCAAGAAATAGTCTTTTTACTCGTGATTTATTTAAATAAATGAAATGTGAAATTTAGTTGAAACATTTTAGCCGTTTTTAGCCGGTTTTATTTGCCAATTTAGCCGGTTCATCCAAAAAGTTCTGGCAACACTGCTCGTGAGTAGCGTCTGCGTCGCAGCGCTTACACGTATACAGAAACGACGCAGCGAGTTTCAATTCAGTCTGCTTTCAGATTTCATGAGAGTAACACTATGCTTCGCCGTTGAATATTTTTATTCGTAATTTTAGCGCGTGGTTGCCACCTATATATGTAAAAATGCCCAAAATGTCTGAGTATGAGTGCCAATTACAGTTTTTGGTTTTAAAAAAAGCTAATAATGCCCAATGCTTGTTGTGTGCTAATACGACCATTAACCATAAACAAATGAAAAAAACGCTCCACTCAGTGCAATTATAGAAAATTGCTTCTCAGCGCGACGCACTAGGGCACACATTGCATACTTTATTTTATAATATTTTTTTTATCAAAAGAAATCGATAGAGAAATGTAAATGCTGGTTTATGCCCAAAAATACTTAATGAATAATATTTATAAGTTATACTCTATTTTTAAGACTAAATACCTACTTATATGAAACAAGTAATTTTTAGCAAGAAAAAAACCGACTTCAACTCTCATATAAAAAAAAAAAAATATATATATATATCTCACGATCCACTGATCGGATCTTAACCAGATTAGTATGGGACCACCTCTGAGACACTACCTTTCCGATGCAAAAAGAATTATCGAAATCGGTTGACGTGGTCCAAACTTATGCGGTAACATACATACATAAAAAAAAAAAAAAAAGATTCCGACGAACTGATAACCTCCTCCTTTTTTGGAAGTCGGTTAAAAAATAAGACCTAAACACCGTAACCATCTGGCCGGTCAGCATATAAAAGAATTGGTTCTAATAAAACGGAGCCCAGGTATTATACAAATGAGTTTTCCTAATTTAAGTTTTTTTTAAATTATACAAGTACTAAATTTTTCTTATGCAAAAGGTTGTATAAACTAATAGTATTAGTTACTAAAAACTTCCAAGGTTCATTATTACACTATAGGTATAAGCAAAATAGGCCAAAATACCCATGCACGAAAAATACCACTTTTAGTACATTTATAAAAAATGCGGCAACCATAACTGAGCGCGACGCACTAATACCATGACAAAATGAGACTGTGTTGGTGTGCCCAGCTATGGTATAGAACAATCCTAGGGGGTGAGAGCATAAAAATTCCGACTTTACTAAACGTTAAATAAAAAAAAAACGGTCAAGCAACAGTTTTTGAATTTTTTGTTTTCATAAAAAGTCAGTAAACTTTCATCCGATTTTTGTAACTAACCTCTTGTTTTTTTCGTTATTAAATTTTACAATCAATTTACGACTAGTATGGTTTTCTTATTAAATAGTGCGTAAAATCATCACCATAATTGAAAAAAAAACGAAAAAAGTAAAAATAAAAAATGTTTGCTGCGTAAATACACGCAGATCTCTAAAGACTTCTTTATTCGCATATATACAGTGCAGGAAAAAAGTATTGGCACAGAAAATTTTTCGCAATATCTGCAAGGTTTTTTATTCCAATTTATTTTCGATGGTTTCGCGAATATATGGATTTTTGTGTGTAAAATTCACTGTCGTACGTTGTTATATGTATAGTGAACTAGACATTTATAAAAAATATTAATTATTAAATAAAAAATAAAAAATTATCGCACTCCCGGGATTTTCGGGACCTAAAACAGGCCATTCCTAATACAGAGGCCAAAAGTGAAATAATGTCAATGACATTTGGATTGATATAAAAAAAAATTCACTTTTCAATTGTGTATTAATATCAGTGACATTAATTTCATTGCCTATATTGCACGTCACCATAAATGTTAAAGTATTTACTCATTTATTGATTTAAATAGTTACACATCCCAGCTATACAAATAAATTCATAAAAAAATAAATAAGATTTAAGATGCTTTATGATCTCAAAACTTTATCTAACACTTGGTTTTCATTATGTCGAAATTACTGACATCAAAAACTTTACTAACAGCTGTTCACTTGGAGTCAAATACATCATAAAAACTGACCAAATATAGATATCGCAGTGCATGTCAAAGACTGTCGTCAAATTTTGGAGTCAGGCAATTTACATTCCATTTTCGTCACTGATGTCAAATGTGAATTGAAATTTTTGGCATAAGTCAAAAATCCCAGCCGTTTCGCTATGGACAAAGCAAAAATGTGGCCCGATGGAACTCTTCATGCCCTATTATCTATTTTGTTTCTTGTTTACTTAAGATCTCGCTTCAGAAAGCAAAATCATACGTTGTCATTAAATGTACGACTTTTTTATTCGCTGTATAAACATAAACCTACGTATAATTGCATACGGATGTAACATGAAGTATGTGGAAATTTCTTTTGCTTTGTCAAGCAAGAAAAATAAATAAAATCACTTTTTTTTTTAATAGTGTTATTGAGCTTTGTACTACGATCGTTTATTAGGAAAAATTAAAATCACGTTATACGTCCGAAAATATTAGTTTCTAAATGCTGCATTTGCTAATTTTTTGGATTTTTTTTAGATATTTATTACAAAAAAAAAAAACTTAATTGTATTTATTTTTGATTGTGAAGCTAAGAAAAGCGATATGGATAGTTAATCACATTAATATAAGTTCAACTGAATCTCTTTTTCAATTTGTGTTATCATTCTTACAAACAAACTTTTAAATTTTCAGTATTTTTTTTTTCGGGAATTCGAAAAGTTCGAATAAAATCGAATTTGCACTACCAAATTTCGAATCGAATAAGCGAATGGTTGGACAATGTTCGAAATTCAGGAAAAATCGAATTTCAACCCCCCCACTACCGATCCCTAGTATGTACATTTACTCAAATAATTTAATTAATGCCAATGATTTGAAAGGTACTCGGCTGAAAAGGCTGTATTCGTAATCGGAACGGTATAGGAAATCCGACAGTGACTTCCACGCAGAATTTGAAGCGTTTGTTGAAGAAAGTCGGAACGAGAAGAAATATACGTCTGATATTGTGATACCTACGTATTTCATGCGCCTGATAAATTAAGTTAAACTTTTAAATACGTGAAAACGCATTTTTTGACCCATATTTTTAATAATTGGCTTAACTTATTAAATAATTTGAGTCTACCTTTTTAAACAGGTGGCGACCCTCTTTAATATTCTTAATATTCAAACTAAGGATATCTTACCACCTTCATGTCACGTCATATTTTAGTATTCCATTTAACTAATGCATACTTTAACTAAATCCTAATTTTAAACCAGGTGACAGCCCTATTCAAAATATTTTAAAACCAAAACCTTGTTAAACGTTTTTCGACTGACGCACATGCTGCGATACATATTTAAATTGTATATTTGATTCCCTTAATTCAAGTTGAATTTAATTTCTAAAACATATATGGAAACCCCTTGAAATAAAGTTAAGAAAAAAACATTTTTAACCCATGTCTATACTTTAATAATCCATTTGACTTATTAAATAATTTGAGTTTAACTTTTTACACATGCTCATTTTTATAAATGCTCAAACTAAATATTTCTTCATACTCCTACGTTTGACACCAATATTTCAATATTTCATAAAATTTTATTTAATTCGACTTTTCAAACAGATGACAATCCTCCAATTATTTTTAAACCTAAACCTCGTTAAACCTTTTTCGTCTGACACTTGTATTGTGATACATATTTAAATTATCTAATACTCTTAATTCCGAACGGCGATTGTATTTTTATGAGAAGCTCTTTTTCATGGCAGAAATACACTCGGAGGTTTGCCATTGCCTGCCGAGGGACGACCGCTGTTAAGAAAAAAATCTTTTTCTATATACAATCGCCGTTCGGAGTCGGCGTAAAACTGTAGGTCCCTCCGCTTTGTGTGACAACATCAAGGCGCACGTCACAGGTCGGAGGAGAAGCTCGGCCAAACACTAGCATATGTGTAAGCACCAATCTATTATACTCTTATAGCCAATTTCACGAAAGCAATTAAAGTGAAAAATTATTTTAATTTTTTAAATTTTATATGGAAATTGACAGAAAATAAGAAATCATTTTCCATTTAAGTTGCTGGTGAAACCGGCAGTTAATTCAAATTGAACTTAATTATGAAATCAGGTGGCATGTAGGAGCAGTTTGGAAATAAAGTTTCATCAAAGCAATTTTGATTTATATTCATATTGAAGTAATTTATTTAACCTCTTGCTTATAATGATCTAACTTTGTAACAAGGTGGCAACCCTCTGTAAAGTATTTTCGAACCACAACCTCTTTCGTCTGACATCCATATCAGGATATATGTAAATTTCAATTTCCTGCCTTTATTTAAGTCGAACTTGCTTTTGAAACAGGTGGCAACCCTCCTACATACAATTAAGAAATAAAGCCTTTTCAAAACCGAACAATACTCATTCTGTAATAATTGATTTAACTTAAAAATAATTCAAATTTAGTTTTTTATCAGGTGGTAACTCTTTTTGACAAAATAAGAAGTTATTGCACATCCACAGGCCAAGCCTTATAATTTGATACCTCATTTTGTAAAATTGAACGGTATTGGTATGACGAAAAAGGTTTCGCGTATTATGAATTCACATGCGGTACATCTGTACATAGATTACTAAAAGAAAAAAAAAAACAGATTCACAAAAATTGTCTAATTTTTTCAACAATTTTTTGCTTTTTAAATGCTCCATATTTGTTGAATTTATATAAAATTTGTACACGACAATATTTCCATTGCTCCGAAGAACCTATATCCCGAAAATGAAAGTTAAAGCTTAAACAGACGGCAGCGTTGATCCGGATTAACTCTGGCTTAATCCGGATCAAATGCAGTTAATTCCCGAGTTGATCCGGATCAACGCTGCCGTCTGTTTATGCTTTTCTATCTGCAAACCATAAGTTGCTAGAGCACTTTAAAGGCTCAAAATTGACCCCCCAAAATAAGCCAATATTTACCGTTCTTTCTACGAAGAAACGGAATTGATTACTTACAGAAATGTATCTGTCGATGGGTTCAGAGTCTTATCTTTGAAACGCCACACTTTTCTTTGAAATCGCTTCACAAGTTCTCGTGCAAAAAGCGTTTTCGTGGAGCTCTAAAAATTACAACTACAAAATTTGAGCATAGCCTCCATATCGAAACGTAAGACGTATTCTTCGTCAAAAGGGGCTTAGTTTACAAAAAAAGGAAAAAAAGAGAAAAAGATTAAATATACTAAATAATGGTATTTTAACTTTGGATTTCAATTGGTTCTATTGTTTTTCTAATCGAGCTCTAACATAATTCTCCAACCTGATTTGCGATTCGAGAAACATTAGAGAACCACATTAGAATTCTAATGTAAAATCACATTTTTCTCTAGCGTTAAAGACAGCGTTTGCTGGGTAGTAATTAATGATGCGGATTGATTAATATTAGTGTATTGTGTAAAAATATTAATATTGAGAATGTTCTGAATGGTCCGTGCTAATCTTCGAAGAAACGATCTTCTCGAATTTCGAAATTCGATCTTCTAAATTGAGGATGTAATTGATTGCAAATGGTAGTGCATAAATACATACATACATATTACTTGTTTGTTGGAAGAACGCTATAACTCAAAATCCAAAAACTCTAAAAAACGGCTTCAAAGTTAAGTTATATCTACTAGAACAAAAATACCTAACAACGAAAAAATATCACAAGTATAACCGGGAAATTTAATCCAGAGTATAAAGTTTGATGCAGTTCAACAGAACTCTTTAAACGAACTGAACTGCATTATAATTGTCATAGCCAAAAACTGTTGACTAATGCCCGTGTAATTAACCGATTCATATACAGTATATCCGAGTACATAAGTTGCAGTAGAAAAATTCATAAACACTAAAACTGGAAAAATGGACTTCCACCAACTACTTTAAAATATGAATAAAAATAATTTAATTCTATTGACAGTTTTGAGCCACAATCTGCTTAATCCATGCTTGCACCGCTCTTATGTTGGTGTTAACTCCAGGATAGTTGGGACGTCCACAACCTGC
>NW_023458564.1:16226573-16228687 GCF_013731165.1 Rhagoletis pomonella | reverse complement strand
TTTTGTATGGATAAATGTACATTTAGAGTAGCATTTAGAGCTAAATGTGCTTTTACGCGTAAGCAAAAACAGCCTATAAACTTGGTAAGCTACGCTGATGACTGCACTATAATGGCAACTGGCCCAAACATCCAGAGATTTTGCGATCAAATAACCGCCTATCTTACCGATCTTTCGAATTTCTTCACTGCAAGGAGCCGCCAAATCTGCGCCGTAAAATCCACCGCCATACTACTTCCAATCTGGACCAAGGAGGTAGGGCTAGAACTGGACGTCTTCGTCGATGGCGCCAAAATACCGACGACTAATCACCCTAAAATCCTAGGAGTGACGTTCGATAGCCTTTTCTCCTTCTCCGTGCATGCCACAGCCACATGTAACAAACTCCGGGCCAGGAACAAAGTCCTCATATCGCTAGCTGGCAGCACCTGGGGAGCCGACAAAGAAACTCTGCTCGCGACTTACAAGACAATTGGCCGGTCAGAGGCAAACTACGCGGCACCAGTGTGGACGGCGGGGACAAGCGACACCTGGTGGAGGAATCTCCAAGCCTGCCAGAACGCAGCTCTACGTAAGAAAGCCAGATGCTGGCGTTAAAAGAACACAACACCATGCTGTCGAAGCCATACCTCGTGGGTTTTCACCGAGAGAAACCCCCCAACAACGCCTTTCTTCGAAACGAACCGCCCCACGACACGTGAGACGACACCTGCACGACTGGAAGGCAGACATTGAGCCGTACGTTGACCATCCATTCGACGCAGCAAGATACAGAGCGCAACACCCTACACAGCGCTGCGGTCAGAACGAGCCCCAGCACGCGCAATGACAACGCTGTCTTAGATGGCCGACCGCCGCCAATTAATTTAGAGGAATCTGAACTGCGGAGAGAGACCGGGTGCACCCTTGCACAACTCCGTTCTGGGTGGTGTAACCGACTCAACAACCTCTCCCGGCTAAATAAAGTGGCAAACACCTGCCCGCAGATATAGTTTTAGGTTTAACGCGGGTACCTTCCGCAATCTAATGCAGTCCAAGCTCCACGGAGCCCCTAAAGCTCAACGGATCAATTCAATGCGAAGATCAGCGCCCCGAAATGCAAGCATCTCGGTACCATTTGGCAGTGCGGAATGGACACACTAACCACCTTGGTAGGGTTCGAGGCCTATCTAAACCTCTGCCGTGCTATGGGTCCGGCACCCGGTTGCAATGCAACTCCTCATCGAGCCAACACGACTCTCCCCGCATTCGGGTTTAAACCACAGGGCCAAGCCGCACGAGCAGATTGGAGCAAGCTCCAAGGGCAACTGCTCCCCGTGGTACCAGAATTAAGTCTCCGGTCAGACCTCGTGGCCGAAGCCACTCCCAGTTGAGTTACCATACTACTCTGGACTGGTAGCCATCACCATCACCAACACCACCTATCTACTCGACTCGTATTCGCCTTCTAAAAACTTCACGTGCGAAATTCCTCAAGTTCGTTACCGTCAAATGTGTGGAGAGGGTACTACCGAAGTCGTACCGTCCATCCGTCCATTTTACCCCCATGCTGTCAAGATTCCTCAAGTCCGAGTATCTCGGGCATTCGCAAAGCACGTGCTCGACATCCTCAAGCTCCGCTCCACACTCACACCCCTCAGAGTCATGGAGGTTCCTCTTGTGCAAAAAAGCATTAAGAGGACCATGCCCCGTTAGTAGAAAATCCAAACTCAAGCAATGCCCGAAGTCCGGATTCTCTCCCATAAACCCTACACTCGGAATGAAGGGGTATGTAACACGACCATTGGAACTACCATCCCAACGGTCCTGCCACATACCACGCACTCTGTCATCCAACAACCGTTTGTACTCAAGATAGCCCCTCTCCAAGTCACCGTCCGAAACCCACCTAGTCAACGGCAACATGTTCATGCCTCTTCTCATCCTGAAGGTCACAGCTCTCGCAATAACCACCAGGTCAAGAGGAGGCACTCCCATCAATACCTGAAGCGTCACATATCTAAGACTGACCCCGTTGACGCGAACCACCGGTGTACGTCCCAACGATAGCTTCCCCTTGAGTAACATTGTTACCGTCTTGCCAACCGAAGTGTCGACCCCCATACGTTGCCCCC
>NW_023458564.1:16224631-16226563 GCF_013731165.1 Rhagoletis pomonella | reverse complement strand
GTGAAGCTCTAAAAATTACAACTACAACATTTGAACATAGCCCCCATACCTTAAGGTAAGACGTATTCTACGTCAAAAAAGCAAAACCAGAAAAAATAAACACGGGGTACTACAGGGTGCTGTCTATACCCGCTATTGTTTAATTACTATATCTCAATAATTTCATTGTGCGAAACGTCAAATCAAAATGTCACGCAGAACAAAAATTGGAAATTAATTTTTTGAACTTGGATCATCGCTTACTTAAAAAATTTCTATAAAAATTGGCAAATATGTTTTTTTTTGTCGGAATCAGAAACAAAATAGACAACACTCAGACTAGATGCCATCCATTTTACTGTTTTCATGTCCCTTTTAATCTGCAGATTGTTGGGTATCAAAGAGGTCAGGCGTTCGTCTCGCGTGGCAGAAGCGCAAAAAGTGTTCCACCGACTCATCCTCTTCAAGGCAGGATGGGCAAATGAAGTTGTCATGTACGCCTATCACAGTCACGTGTTTGTGCTACATGAAGTGACCAGTCAGCAATCCAACAAGTTGTATACAGTCCCGTCTGCTCAGTGAGGGCAAAAAACTAGATAGACCTTCTGAGATTGAAGTCAACATGAGTTCGCCCACCTGCAGCCCAGGTACTCCCGAGTGGCCTGGCACCCAGGATATGTTTTCCAACATAATTTAGTGGAGACTTGCACTGCCGAACTAGTTTGGAAGTAGTTAGAGGGCTGGCCAATGTCTTAAGTGCAGCTTGGCTGTCACTGCAGACACGCAAATTCCTTCCCCTCCACCTATTTTCCACCACGTAGTCCATGGCCTTGAGGATTACAAATACCTCAGCCTGGAAGACCGAAGCATACTCCCCACGAGAAAAGTGAAGCTTATCTCCATTAACTTCGATGAAGACTCCAGAGCCTGACCCAAAATTAGCTTTGGAGCCATCAGTGAAGATTCGACAATGTGTGAGTCCGGGCTCAGTGCTGGTATCAACCAACATTCAGTCTCAGGAAACTCAAAATTATAGGACCTCTTCAACAAAGGTAATGGTGGCGTACTGTCCTGTGTCTAGCAGACTTCCCACGCTATTGATTGAGCGTATGCTCCCTGACGCATACCTGATCATGGGTCTGATCATAGAGGTATAAATCCAGAGGATTCCATTTGGTGACAGACCCCACCTTTTGCTGGTTTCCCAGCTCCTTCCTAAAACACGACCAGTCCGTTTTTTTTTAAGTTTCGCATTGGCGCAGAGCGAATAGTCTACTCGCCAAGTTGAAACTCGATGTATCTGTGGCCCGAGAGCGAATCTTCACTCAGGACTCTCCAGTTTAGCCACCCTAACAGAGAGAGATAGGGTAAGATCAATCATTTGAAATTACTTGGATGATGAATATACATAAATTTATTTGTTATTGAAATTACTTGAATGAATAATAAAAATGTATCCTTATTCGCAAATATTTAAAAGGTGAACAAAAATGTATTCGTTATTTAAAATTTCTTGATGATGAATAAAAATTCATTCTTCATTCGAAACTACTTGAATGATAAATAAAAATTTATTCGTTGTTTGAAATTTCTTGACTGATGAATTGAAATTTATTCTTACATACCCGAGCTGTGTAACTGTGATATAATTTCACAGTTTCTTCAATTCATGAAATATTTACAAGTAAAATTTCATTATTTTCCTGTTTTTGTAGTGGGGTTGCATAACAAACAGTGTTCGCCCAGCGGTTGAAATTCAACCACTAAAATTAAGGGGAGTTGAGGTAGGCTGAACTAAAATGAATTGAGGTGATATGCGTTGAAAAACATAACATAACACAAAAAACACAACACAACACAACACAGCACAACACAACACAACACAACACAACACAGCACAGCACAGCACAACACAACACAACACAACACAACACAACACAACACAACACAACA
>NW_023458564.1:16222164-16224621 GCF_013731165.1 Rhagoletis pomonella | reverse complement strand
CACAACACAACACAACACAACACAACACAACACAACAGCTTAGCCATTCAAGTACGGCGCCTGAAATTTAAGTGTGTTCTGCTCAATCCACAAGAAAGGCAACCCCGCCATATGCGCCAACTACCATGGGATCAGCATTCTAAGCATAGGTTACCAGGTCTTGTCGAGCGCATTTGAAAGACTCAAGCCCACTGTCAAAGAACTGATTGGATCTTATCAGTGTGACTTTAGACCTGGTAAATCCACAATGGACCAGGTATTCAGCTTACGCAAAATATTGGAAAAGACCCGCGAGAAAACTCGCGACACTCACCATATATTTTTCGAGTTCAAAGCTGCTAAGGAGTTGCCTATACTAAACTGATGCGGCTGTTTATGATGACGTTGAACAATACCACCAGCTCCGTCGCTCCGTTAGAATTGGGAAATACCTATCCGACTCGTTTGCTTCTAAGCGGGGTTTCAGCCAAGGTGACTTTCATGTGATTTCTGTAATCTGAGGTTGGAAAAGATAATCAGAGCCGCAGAACTGAACCGCTCAGGAACAGTTTACTAAAAGAGCACGCAATTGCTGGCGTATGCCGATGACGTCGACGTACGAAAACCATATTCTAACCCCCCTATTTTAAATACATACGGTGCACGATAAACACTTGCATTCTGTTAATCCCTATTGGGCGTGAACAAAAAGCACAGCCATTCCCAATAATATATCTGTCGGGCGTATGAAAACGATAATACGAAAACTGATTTTGTACGATACGCTTGCAAGCGAGAGAAAGATTTACGGGGGTTTACGCGTTGGTGACGGCGACTACCGCAGTCGGTGGAACTATGAGCTGTATGAGCTTTATTTATTTATTGGAATTAAATATGATATACATACATGCTGTTCATCAAACCTGGCAAATAACCTAGGATATAATTTTAAAACTATTTAGAGGTTTCCCTTAAACTGGAAAAAGCCTTGAAAACTTCGAAAAACTCAAAACATGTATCACTTGATCATGTGTGAATTGCAGCGGAATAGCTGAGCTTGATTGTAGTTGGCTTAACAAATGAAATAGTGGAAAAAAGCAACAAGAATTCACAAGGCGAGCTTAGCACAGTGCGTAGGCAACTGGCCGAGTTAAAGGGGTCGTCGGTTCGAATCCTACTGAAAGAAGTCTGATGAGGAAATGTGGTTATTTCCGAAATATCTATCACTTCTACAATTTTTTCAATTTGTTGTTGCTTTTCACAATAAGTTTTTCATTAAAAACGGCCTCAAGCTCAATAAAAATGGTTGAATATAATTGTATTGTTATAAGGCCATAAAATAACAAAAAAAGCTATTGTACGGACGTTACGTTACGGACATTACTCCTTTTGAAAACATTGCTTTTTTAAAGCGATATTGTTGCATTTTATTAAAAGGTAAAGTGCTTAAAACCAATGCTATTTAGAGCTTTGTTTCAAGAAGTTCAAGAAGGTTCAAATCAGATTTCTCAAATAAATGTGAAGAAATATTAAGTAAGAATATCGAGCACTAACCGCCAAAATAACGTAAGCGCAATTTTTTTTTGATTTTTTTTTTATGCAGATATATTCCAAGAGCATCTAGATACATAACACATGATACAATTTTTTTTACATGGAAAAAAATCCGCAACACCCTCGACAAAAAAAATTCTAAAAAATCAACGGCAATTTTTAGCAACTTGAAACTTGCACTTTATTATACTGAATGGTCTACAAAACTGCATACCCGAAAATTTTCTAAATATTCTAATTAAAAATTTTGAAATTTTGATGACGATTTTTTTAAGTTTGATAAATTTTTTTGCAATTTGTGCAAGCTTTGCAACTTTTGTTATTGTGGTTTCTGATATAGATTGAATTATATTTTAAATGAAAATTATTAAAAATAAATAAATAAACATAATTTGCTAGTAATATCGTTTTGAATTTCGTTGCTAATTAGTTGCACGCATCTGTATATCTTGCCAGTTATACTGCACAACGTTCTATGTCTATTATTACATGTTGGGCTTAAATGGTTCGGTAAGTGTAACTGACAGATTTACAGATACCAACCATAACATTAATAATTGTCAGCGCGCTATGCAGTATGTCCGATTGTATGCTAGGTGTGGTAATCAGTTATTAATTACTTAGTAATAATAAATTTCAGGATAAAGACGATACTGTTATAAATGATTTGCCCGACATTCCGCATCTTGTGGGCAGTGGTCGTAGTGTGGGAGGTGTCGTATCGGAGACGGTGGGCGCCTTGTCCAATGAAAATCCGGGCGAAACTCAACCTGTTCAGCTGCAGCGCATAGTATCACGATGTAAATGTGAATTCTTCTACGTTAGCTACGGTGACACTATCGATCCAAATACTATAACCGAAGTTCCACCGCCACCATCAGAGGAAACTCTATCGCCGTGGGAAAAACAGGATGATCCAGTGGA
>NW_023458564.1:16213458-16222064 GCF_013731165.1 Rhagoletis pomonella | reverse complement strand
CTAGCAAGTGTGGGGGATGCCTTCAAAATAGTGAGATTCTACTTTTTTAAGCGTGGCGAAAGTTTCATATGGTCGAGAGGCGCTCATACAAACCGCAAACAGCCAAGAGGAAGAGGCAAAAGCTAAAAATACAACGCCCACGCATAAACTGGTCGTTTACGACCTTAAGGGCGCATGGACCAAAAATAATCGCGACGTTGCGTTTGCGCTCTTTGATTCTTTCATGAAATCACAGAAGCTAAAGAACAATTTGTCGACGGAAGCTGTAAAAAGCTATCGCAAAGAGACCAATTCCAATGTTATGAAAAACAAACGCAGCGATAGTACAATAACTCTCACAAATAACCAAACCGAAGTACTACCAAGTGAGTACATTCAAAATTTTATGTATTCTGATAGTTGATTTGCAAGCAACTAATTACATCGATGTTTTTCAGTCACAAGTACCAACAGTGCAATGAAGAAGGTGCAACCGGCCAGCCATGCTACAGCGATGTTGCAGCAATTAATAGCTGAAGCTGATCACAAATTCAATGTTTATAGCGATGATCAAAGTACACAGTCGCGGGAATTGCAGCTACAGGGTTTGCAGGCCTGCTCAGCTCAGGATGTGATCCACGAAAATTGGTCAATATCACTGGTCAATTCTCAAGTGCTGCTTAAGGGATGCGAGACGTCTGGCTACGTAATCATTAGTGCCGCCAAAGCGGAGATTTTGCAACGCGTTCACCGCCCAGTCTGGCGCGATAGGTCACTTGTGTCCAAAACGACTTGGAAGGGCCTGCTCGAATGTATGCAGTATTATGCCACAGTTAGCGCTGGAGAAGATGACTCCCTACTTGAAAAGGAGATCATGTGGCTCACTGTGGACAACATTCAGGTATTCTACTCAAAAATATACTTTAAATCAGGGCTCCAAAGTTTACAGTCGTGAACGAGCAACTCGCCACGTAAAAATGCATATTTCGGATTATAACAGTCGTGAACGTACTGCTCGTCTTGTAATTCGGTATACGAGACGACCAGCACGTTCACGACTGTTATAATCCGAAATATGAATTTTTACGTGACGAGTTGCTTGTTGTTGTTGTTGTTGTAGCGGCTACTAAGCCCCGCTCGGATCGGTTCAGTCAATGTTGGCGTCCGTTTCAGCTAAGGGGAGGCCCAGGAAGTGCGCGACTCCGAAAAGGTCTGTCCATAAGGACAGGGGCGTCAGCTGGGTGGGGTTCTCAGGACATGTGAAGAGGTGCCGAGAGTCATGTGGCATCTCTCAACATGCCGGGCATTGGTTGGGCACATCCTCATTAATTCTGCTCAGGTATGAGTTTAGCCTGCTGTAATAGCCAGAGCGAAGTTGGGCTATTGTAGTGCGGGGCTCCCGAGGCAGACAAAGTTGTGTCCCGTTCACGTCAGGTGGTTGTGTGTCTGGACGGCATTCACAGGGCGGGAGTCTACTTAACTTGAGACCGATTCCCTGTGAATGCCGCTCAGGGCCTGTCGATAAGCTGACGGGTTCTGAGGTTGTTTAATGAACCTCTGGACATCGTCCGTCAGTTCGTAGAGATGCCTCCTGACGTGCCTTGGCGAGGGCTCTTCTGCAAGCAGCTGTTTTTTAGGATGACCAGGTCTGTGGCTCCCCACAAGAAACTGCTGGCAGAGCATTGTGATATGCTCCTTGACCGATAGCATCTGGGCCTCGTCGTGTAGGTCGTTTTGGGGCGTCATCGGGAGGCATCCGGTCGCTGTCCGAAGTGCCGTATTCTGGCAGGTCTGTAGCTTTATCCACTGCGTCCTGCTAGTCACACGTGACCACACGGTCGCTGCATAGTTTAGAGCCGGCCAGCCAATCGCCATGTATGTTGCCAGCAACGTTTCTTTGTCTTTGCCCCAAGTTCTGCCGGCCAACGACTTGAGTACATTGTTGCGGCTCTGTGCGGAGAGCAGACTGTCGAAGGTAACTCCGAGGATTTTGGGGTTATTCACCGTCGATATTGTCGTGAATACTCTGTTGCAGTCTGACCTCCTTCGTCCAGGTGGTGAATAGGGTTGCCAAGGATTTCGCAGAGGATAGGGGAAGGCTCCTTGCAGTGAAGAAGCGAGATAACCGTTTACTTTCGACCACAAATCATCAATTCCATTCCCAGACGCATAATCAAGCAATAGTCAGCATAGGAGACAACATTGACTCCCTCTGGTGGTTGAGGGAGCCTTGAAATATAATAATTAAACAATAGGGGGTGTAGTACACCACCCTATGGTACCACCTGTTTAATTTTTCTTGGTTTGCTGGTTTTGTCCCTAAATATTACTGACGAGTGTCGACCACTCAGATAATTCGCCGACCACCGTTTGAGTCCCTGTGGGAGTGAGGAGGTCTCTATGTCTTCTAGAAGCGTTGAATGACTGACAGGGTCGAACAGTTGGACAGGTCCAATGCTACTAAAATATTTCTCTCACAGGGGCGGTTTCGGATGAGGCCGCGAGTCATCTGGGTGTTTATGGCGTAACTGCTGCTGTTACTTCGCTGGGGTCAGGTGGTTCGTGAAATACGGGAGTAGCGAGGCCTCTAGTGTCTTGGCTAACAGGGAAAGATGGGTTATCGGACGATAAGACTCTCGTTTGTTGGCTGGTTTCCCCGGTTTGAGCAGTGGGACCACTCTCCCCATCTTCCAGATGTCCAAATTGAGGACCTCCGTTATGTACGCTACTCCCGCAGGATCCAATTTTTTCAGCATCAACATGCATATTCCGCCGGGTCCAATGGCTTTGGAGGCTTTTGCTTTCCCGATGGCTAACCTTACCTCACCGCTGGTTAAAACATGAGGCGCACTAGGTTTTGGCAGTTTGTGCAGCCTTCTGGTCACTCGACGTTTGGCTTTAAATGCTGTAGGATGCCGAATGAACTGGCGGCTAAAATAGCTCACGCATTGCTCTGGATTCGACGAAGTGTGGTCATCAAAGTATATTTCAACTCTGCCGTCACGTTTCGCCGGGTGGGACAATGACCTCATGCTTGACCAAAGCTTACTCACACCAGAGCGAAGTTGTAGGTCTTCAGATGCTCTTCCCATTTCTTCCGCTTATGTACGTTCCCAAGTTGCCGAATCTCCGAGTTGAGATCCCTGATACGGCGATTTCCGGGATCGGCCTGACTAAGGCTGTCGCGCTCATCGGCTAGAACGGCCGCTTCAGTAGGAAAGTTCGGAAGTGGATCCATGATACATCCTGCTGGGATGAAGCGAGCTGCACCAGCAGTGACAACCCTGCGGAACTTACGTTCACCTACGTGAACGTCGGTTGGTGGTCGGCAGTGCAGTGAAGTCGTTTTCAGAAACATTCGCGAAGCCTTTCCAGTCAGATTTGGAAAAGTTGATATAGGTCCGGTGATCCGCGGAAGCAAAATCGGCAGATTTATCAATCGAGATGACTATGGGCAGATAGTCTGATGCTAGGGTCAGCATAGGTCGCCATGATACGCTGTTTATCAGACAGGCGCTGACAATTGTTAAATCTGGCGAGCTGCTGCAGCTGCCCATAATCTAAGTGGGTGCGTCGTTGTTCATTGTGCAGAATGTCGAATCGTCTATATGCTCTGCCAGATATATTCCCCTACGATCATTGGACAGGCCTGAGTGCCAAAGATCGTGGTGCGCGTTAAAGTTGCCATCTACCATACGGTTTTCACTTCTGAGTAGCGCAGCTATTTCAGGGTGATATCCAGCCGGGAAGCTGGTGGCAGGTGGTATATATACGTTAAATATTTAGAGCTCAACATCGCCTGACCGGATAACAATACCCTGACATTCTAGGTCACTCGTCCAATCCCGCGTGCTGCGAAGTCCTGAGCATGCCTTAAAGTGGCACCAGCCAAGACAGGAGTTGCACTTAACTGATGTTACGGTATATTCCGGACTGACAAACCGAGCAGATCGTCCGAGGGACTAGGAGTTGCCGGCGGCGGTGTGTGGCTGCTGTGGTGTTTGTTTGTGTGTCTATTGTTGTGTTGTGTTGGGGGGTGTGGGTGTGTTGGTTCTGTGCTGCGAGGGCGGGGGGCGGTTTGCCGTGGAGGCGGTCCGATTCGCACAGCATGGGGCCACGAACGTTGTGGTCCATTGCCGGTGCGACGTAGGCCCGAGCAGGTACGGAGATGACTCCACCCGTCACAGGCATTGCACCTGACCGAGGTGGAGTTTGTATGCAGTCGTCTCTGGTATACACAGCAGGTGTAGATTTCTAGCCCTAGGTTGGACTCTATGCCAGCCCTGAGCAGAAGGGTACGGAGCAGATGTAGCCCTAGTATCGAGCAACGTTTGATGTATTTCGCCGGTCTAAATGGGGTTAGATCGCCGAAACAACCCGACTCATTCCGGTACGTAGAACCGGCTGTCGTGGGAATATGACGAGTTGCTCGTTCACGCCTGTTACGATTAGAATTTGAAAAACTGTCAGCACAGTAGCAATAATACTATTTTTTTTGCTTTTGATTCGCTCTGAAATTTCTGATTCTTTTCCAAACTGCTTTGCTTTTGTATTTCGTTTTTTTATCAACAGTTTATTGACAATTATTTATTGCTTTCGATTTGCTGTGATAGTGCTTTTGCTGTGATCTGCTTGGCTGTGCTGTGCACATGAAGCTTTGTAGCATGGTGTATTATCTATTTGCATTATCATTTCCACGACAGCCAGTTCTACCTACCGGAATGATTCGGATTTTACCCAATTTAGCGTTGTTCGTCCACAGGGCAACATCTCATCCGTATTATTCATCTGCTCAGGGCTGACATGGAGTCAAACCCAGAGCCAGAAATCTACACCTGCTGCGTATGCCAGAGACGATTGCATCCAAACTCCACCTCGGTCAGGTGCAACAACACCTGCAACGTGTCAGGTGCAACATAACACAACCATAGGAACACCCACTGGCACTACCGCACTCCTAAAATCTGCTCGGTGTGTCGGTCCAGAATATACCGCAATGTGACATCAGTCAACTGCACTTCTTGCCTTGGCTTGTGCCACTTTAGGGCATGTTCAGGACTGAGTACCACGCGAGCTTGTACGAGTAACCATGTTGTGTGACCATGTTGTGCTGCTCAGTCGCAAACTTCCCCCGCGACACCGCTCACTACCACCACAGGGCAGCACCCCCTTCAGCATCACAAATAGTACGTGGCCGGCAGGCAACACAACTCCCTCACACCCCGCATTGCAATCAGCCTCCCATGGCACACAAAGATCCTACAATTTAACTGCGGCGGACTTCAAAGCTAGATCGAGGAGTTGCACAGCAATTCAATACTGTTGAATTGCGCCGGATACAATGTGCACCGCCGAGGTCGCGAGCGAGATAATGGTTGTGGCCCAGTGTTCATCACGCATCACACCGTGCAGTATCGTCTCATCGAAGCAGACATCGGCCGCAGGGATACCATCCTAGAATGTCAGGGTATTGCTACCCGGCCAGGCGATGCCGAGCTCGAGATATTTAATGTTTATATACTCCCAGTCTCTAGCTGCCCGGCAGGATATCACCCTGAAATAGGTGCGCTCCTCAGAGGTGAAAACAGTATGGTAGTCGGTGACTTTAACGTGCACCTTAGGCACTCAAACCTGTCGAATGATCGTAGGGGAATACACTTTTCTGAGCAGATAGACGACTTGACATTGTGCACAATGACCGACGACGCACCCACCAGAATTATGGGCAGCTGCAGTAGCTGGGCTGACATAACAATTGTAAGTACTGTTGTGATAAATATCATAACATGGCGACCTATGCCGCCTCTAGCATAAGACCATCTGTCCATAGTCATCAGGATTGATAAACTGGCGACCTTGCTTCTGCGGTACACCGAGCATTAATCAACATTTCCAAAGCTGACCGGAACGGCTTCGCGCAAGTTACTGAAAGCACCTTCTCTGCCCTTCTCGGACCAATCGACGTTCACGTAGGTGAGCGTAAGTTCCGCGGGGTTTTCACTGCTGCTGCAGCCCGCTCCATTCCAGCTGCATGTATTTCGGACGCCCGTCCGAATTTTTCTGCGGATACGGCTGTCCTAGCTGATGACCGCGACATCCTTCGTCCGGACGATCGACGAAATTCCCGCATTAGGGATGTCAATACAGAGACTCGGAAACTTGTGAACGTGCACAAACGGAATAGCGGAAAGAGCGTCTGAAGACCTGTAATTTTACCTCTGGTGTGAGCAAGCTTTAGTCAACCGTGAGGACATTGTCCAACCCGAAGATGCACGACGAAAGATCGAAATCTCTTTCGACGACCACGCTTCGTCGGACCCAGAGCGATGCGCCAGCTACTTTCGCCGACAGTTTACGCTGCATCCTCTGGCGGACAAAGCCATACGTCGAGTGATCAGAAGGCTGCACAAACTGCTAATTTCATGTTGATGCTGAAAAATTGGGGTCCTGCGGGAGTAGACTACCTTACCTAGGTCCTTAGTATGTCTATGGACACTCCCATCATTCCAGACATTTGAAAAATGGGGACAGTCCCTTCTACTCCCGCATTATACAAACCACCTGATCCCATCGAAGCAACAGCATGGGTTCAATAATAATAATAATAATAATAATAGATTGGCGCTTACACATATGTAAGTCTTTGGCCGAGCTTCTCCTCCGATTTGTGGCGTGCGCTTTGATGTTGTCACACAGAGCGGAGGGACCTACAGTTTTACGCCGACTCCGAACTGCGATTGTATTTTTATGGAAAGCTGTTTTTCATGGCAGAAATACACTCGGAGGTTTGCCATTGCCTGCCGAGGGACGACCGCTGTTAAGAAAAAACCCTTTTTCTATATTTTTTGCGATGTTGCTTTGACCAGGGTTTGAACCCAGGCGTTGTGGAGTGGAATCGCGCACTGCTTACCGCTACACCACAGGGGCTGGGTTCCATAAACACCCAGATAACTCGTGGCCTTAACCGAAACCGCCCCTGTGAGAGAACAGCTCCAATAACATTGGATCTGTCAAATACGTTATTAGGCGAATTATCTGAGTGGTCGACATTTTTTAGAGACAAAAAAGCAAACACAGAAAAAATAAACACGGGGTACCACAGGGTGCTGTCTATCCCCGCTATTGTTTAATTACTACATATATCTCAATAATTTCATTGTGCGAAACGTCGAATCAAAATGTCACGCAGAACAAAAATTGGAAATTAATTTTTTGAACTTGGATCATCACTTACTTAAAAAATTTCAAGTTGTATACAGTCCCGTCTGCTCAGTGAGAGCAAAAAACTAGATAGACCTTCTGAGATTGAAGTTAACATGAGTTCGCCCACCTGCAGCCCCTCGATGGCCGAAGGTGGGAGTGCTATAAATAGTTGCGGACGGAGGAACACCTAGTCTGAGCCAGTTTTGGCGAAATGGTCAGATGTCTCATTACCAGGTACTCCCGAGTGGCCTGGCACCCAGAGTAAAAGAAGCTGGCTATGTTTTCCAACATAATTTAGTGGAGACTTGCACTGCCTAACTAGTTTGGAAGTAGTTAGAGGGCTGGCCAATGTCTACCGGGCTCAGCGCTGGTATCAACCAACATTCAGCCTCAGGGAACTCAAAATTATAGGACCAAAAGGTAATGGTGGTGTACTGTCCTGTGGCTTTGAAAAGACACAAGTGCTCAGATCTCACCCTACTCAGTGTTATACCAACATCCGTTTCTTTTTAGTCTGCAGGTGGCCTTTAAGGCTTGCCCACGTATGAGCAGTGCATTAAGAGCAGCGCCAGGTGTTGTAGAGAAAGCTCCCGTACAGCATACAGCAATAGTTCTTTGAAGTTTGGCAAGCAGACTTCCCACGCTATTGATTGAGAGTCTGCTCCCTGACGCATAGCTGATCATGGATCTGATCATAGAGGTATAAATCCAGAGGATTCCACTTGGTGACAGACCCTACCTTTTGCTGGTTTCCCAGCTTCTTCCTAAATCACGACCAGTCCGTTTTTTTAAGTTTCGCATTGGGGCAGAGCAAATAGTGTACTCGCCAAGTTGAAACTCGATGTATTTGTGGTCCGAGAGCGAATCTTCACTCAGGACTCTCCAGTTTAGCCACCCTAATCGAGAGTTAGATAGGGTCAGATCAATAATTTGAAATTACTTGGATGATGAATATAAATTTATTTGTTATTGAAATTACTTGAATGAATAATAAAAATGTATCCTTATTCGCAAATATTTAAAAGATGAACAAAAATGTATTCGTTATTTGATGATGAATAAAAATTCATTCTTCAGTCGAAACTACTTGAATGATAAATACAAATTTATTCGTTGTTTGAAATTTCTTGACTGATGAATTGAAATTTATTCTTACATACCCGAGCTGTGTAACTATGATATAATTTCACAGTTTCTTCAATTCATGAAATATTTACAAGTAAAATTTCATTATTTTACTTTTTTTGTAGTGGGGTTTATACAAACAGTGTTCGCCCAATGGTTGAAATTCAACCACTAAAATTAAGGGGAGTTGAGGTAGGATGAACTAAAATGAATTGAGGTGAACTGTGTTGAAAAACATAACATAACACAAAAAACACAACACAACACAACACAACACAACACAACACAACACAACACAA